>NC_090271.1:240992545-241315045 GCF_040414725.1 Anabrus simplex
GTTATCCCAAAAGATGGCAAGTGCAAATACTTAGGTGTGAGATTTGAAAGTAATTTGCACCGGAAGGGTCATGTTGATGACATTGTTGGGAAAGCATACAGATCGTTACATGTCATAATGAGACTACTTAAAGGATGCAACAAAGAATTAAAAGAAAAAAGTTACTTAAGTATGGTTCGTCCATTATTGGAATATGCAAACAGTGTTTGGGATCCTCACCAAGAATACCTAATAAAAGAACTAGATGGTGTGCAGAGGAAAGCAGCAAGGTTTGTAACAGGGGATTTCAGGAGAAAGAGTAGTGTATCAGAAATGTTAAAGGAACTTGGGTGGGAAACTTTAAGTAAGAGAAGGGAGAAAACTAGACTTATAGGATTATATAGAGCCTATACAGGAGAAGAAGCATGGGGAGATATCCGTGAGAGGCTTCGGTTGGAAAATAATTATATTGGTAGAACTGACCACAAGTACAAAATTAGAAGGAATTTTAGCAGAAGCGATTGGGGTAAATTTTCTTTCATTGGGAAGGGCGTGAAGGAGTGGAACAGTTTACCAGGGGTAGTGTTTGATCCTTTTCCAAAATCTGTATAGATATTCAAGAAGAGAATAAACAACAACAGATATAATAAATTAAATGTTAGAGGGCATTCGACCAGTGCAGGATATTGTAAATAATAAATGTGTGTGATTAAATTAATTCCATCCCCTGGTCTAAGGAGTTTGGACAGCCCAAGTAGGGGACTGCCTGTAGGTGTGAAGTACAGTGGGGACTTCGAGGGCCCTGGGACCGCTACGGTAGCTGTGAAGGCCCTTCAGGAACTCTGAAAAGTGGTGGCAAAAGGGGCTCTGGTTAAGACGCAGCAGGTCGTTATGCTACTTAGGTTCCAAAATGGGTAAAATATAAATATGTAAATAAATTCAGTGTTAATTTTAATCTTATACCAGTTGTGTAGTATTATTAGAAGTAATTTCACATACCGTACTGTATATGAGTTGACTATGTTTGTAAGATATTATAAGTAGAATTTTGTAAACAATATAAATTTATTAAGGATGATGTGTGTGTTTAATAGAAAAAATTATTAGCGTAAATTGTATAATATTGTATTCTAGGAAAATTTTCTTCGTCTCCTGTTAATTTAAAATTTAGTGCTTGACAATAATGTATTTTAGTGTACCATTTGCCACCGAGGTAGACACCCCATTTGAAAATAAATAGATTTTGATTTGATTTGAAGTAAGTGGAAGCAATGGCAGGACTCAACTCAGGGCCCCGTCGTCGCCAAGTCACGCTCCAAAGTTCAGAGCCCCTGAGGCTTCTTTTAGTCGCCTCTTACGACAGGCAGGGGATGCCGTGGGTGTTATTCTACCGCCCCCACCCACAGGGGATTTCATCTGTCATTGATTAATCATTGCCCCAGGCGAGTATGACAGGCTACAGCAGCCGACACAATTCCTATCCTCGCCTCGTCGAATGACTGGAAAGAGGCTGTGGATTTTCATTTTCGCACTCAACTTAATCCGTCCAAGTACCGGTACTGATTTGACTTTTTAAATACAGAGTACGATGTGGTGTCCTTGAGATAATTGAACAACGAATTCCATGTTCGAATCGTATTAACAACAAAATGAATTATTGTAAAGGATGGAGGGTGAGTAGTAAGCCTATTTTAGCTGCAGCTCGGGTTGCAATGTTATGAGTGGTTGAGAGGCATTGGAAATAAACTGTTAAATAAGAGGGGATTTTTTCTTGTATATTATTTTGTGGAGTAGTTTAACTGCTTGTTTAATTATGCTCTTCTTTGTTGTTGGTGACCAATTTATGTTCTTTATTCTTAGTTTACATGAATGTCGTGCGATGCAAGGCTGCGCTGGGTGAAATGAAAGGCAATTATAATGTTACTGGTTTTACGTCCCTCTAACTCCTTTTGCGGGTTGCGGAGATTTCGAAGTGTCAGAATTTTGTTCCGCGACAGTTCTTTCACGTGCCGGTAAATCTATCGACACGGGGCTGGCGTATTTGAGCACCTTCAAGTACCACCGGACTGAGCCAGGATCGAACCTGCCAAGTTGGGCTCAGAAAGCCAGAGCCTTAACCGTGTGAGGCACTCAATCCGGCGAAATGAAACACACGTTGGTGACGGATGGGTGATGTTATCTACAGTAGGTCGAGCATGCGCGAATCGTAACATTCAGTACCAGTCACCGCGTACTCTTACGTAAGCTTATGATTCCGTATGGTTATAACTTGTGAAGTTGAAAGCTGAGAATAGGAAGGACGGTAAGGTTCAATCCCATTCGAGTTCCTGTTTCCTATGATACCTAAAATGGTAATTGGTACCGTTCTATGAGGCATAGGGTTCTCTGATCATTCAGTATAAACCCATTTAAGAAGTTCTTACGTTTGCGAGCCCTGCGTGACTTTGGCCCTAAGCCAACCATCATCATCTCGGTCTCAGAGGAACCCCATATGTGGGGTCGGAAGTGATATCTAGGCCTAGACCAGTGTTATTCAAATTTGTTGGTTGGCGTACCCCCAAAAATCCAATTGTTTGACCCCACGAAGTACGAGTATCTTTGTTCTTCTTTCTCTATCGCTTTTCCCACACCTGTTGGGTTGCGGGTGCGAACTTTGTCGCACATGTGGATTTGCCCCTGTTTTACGGCCAGATGCCCTTCCTGACGACAACCCTATATTGAGGGATGTAATCACTATTGCGTATTTCTGTGATGGTTGTGTTGTCTACATATTAAGATAAAAGTGTTGAGACAAACACAAACACCCAGTCCCCTGGCCAGAAGAATTAATCAAAGGCGATTAAAATCCCCGACCCGGCCGGAAATTGAAACCAGGACCCTCTGAACCGAAGGACTCATCGCTGACCATTCAGCCAATGAGTCGGACTCCCAAAGTATAAGTATAATGATGCCAAATATTATTAACTGTAATAATTTAAGGTCGCATGCCCTTCCTGACAGCATGGGATTTTTACCCAACCCAAGCGCCGGGATGACAGGCAAGCAGCTAGGCAAGCAGCTAAGCCGCTACACTACCCTATTCCAAAATAACAACACTAATATATTAGAAACATCGATGGCCAAAGGAAACCTCGTAACTCCTTCGGAATAAAGTTTACAGAAGCAGCCCAAAACTGAGCGCTCAGCATTGGTCAGAGAACTATTCCTGGCATTTTCATCGATTAACGACAGCCCAATTATTCGACCATTGGAGTCTTCTGTTCCCTTTTCAGGCAATTCGGTTAAAGCCTTCACAAGACATGGTTTTCTGTTGAGTGGAATTACGGGGTTTGCATTGCCTAGCAACGATGATACGAGTATGATTATTAATGCAACAATTAGACTATTGTACGCTGTTACTGAAGAAAAACACAAAAAATAAAGAATAGCAATGCAGCATGAGTAAGCACATATTCCTAATCAATGACAGGTACAAACTGACACATATGAATTGTTTGGAGAGGGGAGTGGTAGACACAAACATTCAATCAAAACAAAATGTTATTGAAAATGACCAGGCTCAACTCTTTCTTTAACTGCACACAGAAAACAATGAAAATGAAATGGCGTATGGCTTTCAGTGCCGGGAGTGTCCGAGGACAAGTTCGGCTCGCCAGGTCCAGGTCTTTTGGTTTGACACCCGTAGGCGACCTGCGCATCGTGATGAGAACGAAATGGCGATGAAGACGACACATACACCCAGCCCCTGTGTACGCGAAATTAACCAATTATGTTTAAAATTCCCGACTCTGCCAGCAATCGAACCCCGGGCCCCTGTGATCAAAGGCCAGCACGCTAACCGTTTAGCCATGGAGCCGGACGCTGAAAACAGTTAGAAGCTACGATAAATTGGCGTACCTCTAGTGGTACTGATTTAGACGAACAAACTCCAATTTATTCAAAAAACCCCAATTCAACATTTGGACCCCTTCCTCGCAGTGTTAAACTTCCGGAATTCTCATCATTTTGTTATGTGAATGTAAGCGCTGTATCTTTACACATATTAACCACCCCTTATGCCTTTTGCTTTCTGACTAATTAATCGCGAACAAAATGATATTTCTCAAATGTGTCACTTTTTAATCCCAGAAACCCACTCTCTCCTAACTACCGCCACCTCCATTCCTCGTATTTGACTGAGGTCTACCAGGTGGCATTTTATTTCATGCTCCACATTCCGAATCAAACAATAGGCTACCTCAACCATTCTGACCAGATCTTTGGTTCCAGAGCAATAAGCCCTAACAGTGAGCCATGATTTCGTTAAACTAAGGTTGGAATGTGCATAGCCTGATTTTGTAAACATCACGTAAAAAATTCTTAATTAGGTACCTTTTAAAGGGTGTTTCCGTAATGATGTTACAAACTCTCAGGGATGATCAATTTGAGATCAGGGACCATGATCCGGAAACGATCGAGTCAAAAGTTAAGCAAAATTCTACTCATTTAAGTCCGTTTACCTGCGCAAGTTTCACAAGCTACTCCATTTACAACAAGTGTTCGAAATGGCATCTTCCTGTATCAGTGCAACGTCGCACAAAGTTCTGTAGGACCCGTTCGAATATCCCCGGTGTCGTTTGAACAGCGTTGCAGGCAGCGACAATTCTTGCCAAGAGATCCTCTTTAGTCTCGGCAAGTGTCTCGTACACAAGGCTTTTCACATGGCCCCACAAGAAGAAATCAAGTGGGGTGAGATCAGGTGAACGAGTGGGCCACGAAACAGGGCCTCCTCTATCTACCCACTTTGCAGGAAGTGTCTGATCCGGGTGTTCACGTACCCTCAGTCCAAAGGTAGGTGGGGCTCCATCATGCTGGATGAAGGGCAAGTGCGATGTGTTCCAGGAATGTGGGTAGTACATATCTGAGCACCATAGTGTACACTGTTGCTGTTAAGAACGGACGGTCTTTAAACAACTTGGATTATTAATAACTTTTGACTCGAACTTTTCCGGAATATGGTTCCTTATCTCAAATTGATATATTTCCAGTCCTCCATCATCCCTGAACGTTTGCAACATCAACATGCATACGTCCCGCATATAAAACTATTAGGTTCTTCAGTCTGCCGAAATTAATATTACTAAATAATTAACGAAAAATAATTTTAATAATTTGTGTGCTTGTCAAGTATGGTATAATATTGTTACCATATGTTTCCTTTTCCACGTACTGTAGTTTATAAATGTATTGCTCAAAATTATTTTCGCCACACTGAAGAACCTAAGACCGAGCTCGATAGCTGTAGTCGCTTAAGTGCGGCCAGTATCCAGTATTCGGGAGATAGTCGAATCCCACTGTCGGCAGCCTTGAAAATGGTTTTCCGTGGTTTCCCCTTTTCACACCAGGCAAATGCTGGGGCTGTACCTTAATTAAGGGGACGCTTTCTTCCCACCCTTAGCCTTTTCTGTCCCATCGTCGCCATAAGATCTATCTGTGTCAGTGCGACGTAAAGTAACTAGCAAAAAAAGAAGAAGAACCTAAGTAGGCCTACAAAAGAACCCCATTTATCCGGATTAATTGGGACCGGAGCTGATGCGGATTATCGAAAATCCGGATAATCCGGAAAACTAAAACACAAATACAGTACATGTAGTCTATTAACATAAGTTGTAAAACCTTTCTCACAATTACGACTCTGTTTTATGCACTAAAATAATGTGCGAGTTTTTTCTGCTTTAGATATGTATAGCGTTAGCGCGGCAGCACGATGACGAAGACGTTTTACTAACAACAGTTCTTCCGGTGTGGTTTCAGTCAAGGACTCTAAATAGGCCATCAGTTTGTCCAGCTCCATTGTTGCCTCTCCATGAGTCACTGTTTCTTCTGATAGAGCGCCGGCTTCATTCTCGAATTCACCATCAGTGAATTAATAGTGCCTTGCATTCAGAAGAGCGTGGGCTCGAATCCCACCTCGGCCGTCCTGAGAATGGTTTTCCACGGTTTCCCATTCTCAATTCCAGGCGAACCCCGGGACGGTACATTTGATAGACGGTAACCGAATTACTTCCAATTCCTGTCCTTAACTATCCTTGGCGGAAAAGACATTCAAGAAGAGTCGACGCCGTAAAAGAAATACTGTACAAGTAAAAATAAATGTTTATTATTTTCTATCCGGATAAACCGAAGATCCGGATTAATGAGAGCCGGATAAACGAGATTCTTGTGTTCTGTAAATTGACTGAGTCGAATGGAATGGCGTATGGCTTTTAGTGCCGGGAGTGTCCGAGGACAAGTTCGGCTCGCCAGGTGCAGGTCTTTTGATTTGACTCCGTAGGCGACCTGCGCGTCGTGATGAGGATGAAATGATGATGAAGACGACACATACACCCAGCCCCAGTGCCAGCGAAATTAACCAATTAAGGTTAAAATTCCCGATCCTGCCGGGAATCGAACCCGGGACCCTCGTGACCAAGGGCCAGCACGCTAACCATTTAGCCATGGAGCCGGACACTGAGTCGAAACTGAGAAGAGATGGCTTCAGCTAATACCAAAAAGAAAAAATACTAGGTACCTGCAATATAACATGAAAGATTTACTTTTACTTTCGATATGTATCATAAGTTAATGAATATCATGATTTCATTGCGTCTGAGAAGCTTCATAAATACAACAGGTCACTCTCACAACACGCCCTGTAGTACCAGACTACGGACAGTACTGTGATTGCGCGTCATTCACTGCCCGATGTGCAAGAAGTCTAACCAAACTCCTGACTGACTTCGTGTAGCACTTGGCAGCTACGGCCTATTCAGCTGTTCCTGCAAACTTTACCACACCTCACCTCCTTGACGGAGAGAAGACTGAAAGGTTGCCATGACAACCGAGAATGTTCTTCCCCCCGTCTCCCAATCAAAAGCGGAGTGGTCGAGGTAAGTAAACGAGAGAGCACATCAAATAGCAGGTAGATCAGACGTCTCATTTCAAAGGGTATCTCTCGTTTCTAGAGAAGTAATATTAATTTAGCTTTCTTTTTTCTTACATTTCCAGAAAGACCTAGGTAGCATCTGCTTATTCGACTGTAAGAGAAAACACCCCTCGTTGACATTCTTCTCCGGTTCGCAAGTTTGTGGATTTACCTGCATTAAGTTGGTGACATTTGAGAGTGTTTAACGTCGTTCCTTCTGTTCAGCCTTACAGTATGTATATCCCATACCGGATATTTCTGTCTTTTTCGACGATGGTTGAAAGAGGTAAAAACAACAGCTTATATTTACACAGCTTCCGAACTGCCATGGAAAGACAATAGCAATTGCATTCACTTAAGGCTTTTGCCAAAACTTACCAGTCATCAACTTTATTCACTGCAAATCATCGTTACTATACTCATAAAACTCAGGCTCATTACCATTCCCTAAAACTTGTAAAATAATATCTTATTTCATGCTTTTTTTAAAAAACATCTCTGTGCTTTCATCTTGAAAGACAGAAGGGAAAGAAAATTTAAATTCAAAATTCGGCCAGGGGATTTATGAATCGACTGAACAGAGCATTTCAGATTATATCGCCTTGTGATGAAGAAAAAAACTACAACTCGAAAGTAGAGAAGAGTGCAATGTTTAATATCGACTAAGTCGTGTTTAGTCAGCGGGGCAAATGTTCACATCAAAGTTAACTCGGGCATGGAATGGAAAAGGTTAAATACGACAACTCATCCACGTCCAAGAACTCCTGCGGGAAAATTTCTGACACGTTGACATCGCTTAAAAAGTGTAACAA
The DNA here is from genome assembly GCF_040414725.1 of Anabrus simplex. Classification (NCBI taxonomy): domain Eukaryota; kingdom Metazoa; phylum Arthropoda; class Insecta; order Orthoptera; family Tettigoniidae; genus Anabrus; species Anabrus simplex. The sequence goes on from NC_090271.1 coordinate 241,000,280, forward strand.
TTGAAGAGACACTAAACAAATAACATTATTATTATTATTATCATTATTATTATTATTATTATTATTATTATTATTATTATTATTATTATTATTATTATTATTATTTCTCTTGTTCAGTCCTGAGCCTTATGACCTGTATTATGTCAGCCCGTCCGGTGGCCATGATCGTTAACGAGTTGAAGGCTATATACATAGTCTAACCGTGGTTAGCCGGTACGAGTCCCGTTGGTAAAAATATTTTCACCATCGGAATGTTCACCGGCAGGTTAGGGGAGGTGGTGGTATACAATTTCTAATCACAAAATTGCGTGCCAAAACCCTGGATTAAATTCAAAACCTCTCCGCAGTGTTCATATGGAGTGAGGGAATATGACACTGTTGATGGTGACATCTGTCGGATGGGGACGTAAAGCTTTGAGCAGATTCCTTGTTGCTAGTATTCAACAGAATTTTGCTATGTGCCAGCACCGAGTTCCACCCTCTCCCTAGCTCATTATCATCATCCCACATCCAGACGCACAGGTCGCCTATGGGCCAATAGAAAGACCCGCACCAGGCGAGCCGAACAAAATCCTCGGATACACCCGGCACTGGAAGACATAAGATAGATAGATAGATAGATAGATAGATAGATAGATAGATAGATAGATAGATAGATAGATAGATTATATCATCCTTAAGACCGAGAAGGATGTTAATTTTTTCAATAAAACATAGCCATCCCCAGCATCATCGCTCGAACAGAACCTATGTTATTGTTATTATTGCCAAAAATCTTACCAAATATTGAACAAAGTGTATTTACAATCCAAATTCAATCAATGATATTATTGACTTTCGTATTACTAGCTACTGTTCCAGCACTGACAACAGGCTGGCGTATTTCAGTACGTTGTTAGACAACTGGACTGAACCGGGAACGAACCTGGTATCCTGGGCTGAGGGAACCAGTCCTTTATCATGTAAGCCACTCAGCCCTGCAAAGCACATTTAGTTCCATGTCCAAAAACCTGAAATCACAAGAGCTAATCCTGAAGCCAGGGCAGTTCGCGGGCGGTCCATGCTCGATCGATTCCCCGCAGCAGGAGCAGGACTTCATAACTTCCACAGGAGCTCTTGCAAATTAATGTCGTGTTTTAACACAGAGTCAGTGATCAACACCTCATAAGGCCACGTTATCTTGTGGGCAATCTGTGAGTTGCAACCTCATTTACAAAACACGGATACCATCGCCATGCGTGTGTTCAAACTAAACCTCATACTGGGCTGTTTCTATCTTCCCGCCGTTAAGATATGAAACACTCCTGTCTCTGGAGATCTTATGATGTGGTAGTGCCTTTCTGTAGGGGCGGCTCAGGTTCGACACTCGGTCGATTCTGTGTTGGAATTTTCACCTGAAATATAATTTTTATTTATTTATTTATTTATTTATTTATTTATTTATTTATTTATTTATTTATTTATTTATTTATCTACCTATTTGACTTTAGCAGTGGCGAAGTTAGCGTTCGTGGCCCTCTCCTAAAGTTAACCACGTAATTTGCAGATAATACATATATAAAGGAAATGTACTATTCTATTATAAAATCAAAGATAAGCTAAAAATTACAGATTTGGACAACATATAATAAAGAAAAAAACAAATTTCAACAAATAAAATAAATCGGGAGAATAAAGGTAAAAGTAAAGACAAAATAATGAGAAAGTAAGATACAAACCTAAAAATATAAGCAATGCATAAAGAAAATACAATACTTAATAAAGTAAATGAAAATGGCCATGGCCATTAAAAGTTATCTATGTACATGAGTAAAAGGCTAAATATTGTGTACATTTACACTATTATCATAATAATAATAATTGTTCCGGGGTATTTGTGGAACGCAGAGAAGTAAAAGAAGGTGCGGGTTTGAATGGGTCTAACTACAATATCAAGAAATGAATTAAAACTTTAACAAAGGTTATATTTCTTTAGAATTTCAAAAATTAACAAATAACAACATGACAAGTACAATTTAGCAATCTTGAAACAAGATTTGGAAAAATCGAAGATTCAGAACTTTAACAATTTTGGGCTTCAAGCCCCTAGTTTTACAAATTCTGAGCTACCAGCTCAAGTTTACAATTCAAAATGAGAACTAATTTATTCAAGGGCAGAAATCCCCTAATTCAAGAGAATTCGCTGCCTAAATTACAATATCAAGCCTTCCAGAGGCACCCTTCACTATTACAGAACTTTGAAAAGAGCTAACAGGCTCTTAGTTTCTTTACCCCACTCAAGACAACATTACATGAAAATCTGACAATCTCTGGCCTCTCAAGGCACTATTTACAAATTGAAACATGTTTACGCAGGGGTATCTAGTACCCAACCTATTGGGCATTTGCGAGAAAAGAACAGGTTAAATAAACGGCCCGAACACAAACTGAATGGAGGCGAACACTGCGCTACAGATAATGAAATATAAAATCCTACAGGGCTCTTGGCCTATGAAACATGGGCTATTCCCAAACTACGAAGGTGGCTCGCATGGAAATCACATTAACACATTACAGGAAGAAAACAGTTACGAAAACGTAGTCACCTCAAACCAAGAGGGTAACTCACTCTCTAGCCCCGATTTACAGTTAAAACTTTATGAAATTTTTACAGCTGCGGAGGTAGCTACAGAAGAGAGAATATATGTGGCCATTACCTTGTAGATGTTCTGCCGGCCGAAGAAAAAGGCGCACCGACTCCTGCCTTAACACACGCACACTGAAAGACGATGATCAATTGACAAGGTAGCCCAAAAAGCCGCAGTTTATATACCCTCAGGGAAGGTTCGAGAGAATTCAGGACTACTCCGGCCACACCCTCTCAATTTTTATTGGCAAATTCAAAGTGAACAAGATATGCGGGATTGGTTGAAAATGAATTACAAAAATTAATGATTGGACAGATTCAGAACCGGTGGAAAGAAAAAGAAGTGTTGCCAACCCAAAAATAAATTAACATAGATTCACTTATGGAAAACCTAGGAATACGAAACTTCTTTAAGTTATAAGTTCTTCCACCTTGCACCAGAGTGGAAATCTGTGGAAAAATGTCCAAACTTCTTGATGTATAGCAAAACAAAACAAGGATAAATTCAATCAGTTTAGGAAACTTCACAATAACACAATTACTAAATATTTCAGTTGTGACATCTTCTGTTTAAAGTTCCAAGTTCGTGTAGTATCGATTTCACCTTTTAATAGATAGACGAGTTTATTAAGGCTCTTATTTTGAATGAGCGGAGTTGAGGCATACCCACGGTACAATAATAATATGTACATTTACACTGTAATGATAATACTATTAATAATAATTACTTCAATCACATAACCTATAATACGTCACCATTCACACGAAACAATCACACGAAATAATCAGCGGTATTCAACAGGTAATCTCTACATGCAGTCTTAAATTTTAATATTGAGTTAGAGTTCCTGACAGCAGCTGGAAGTGAATTCCAAAGTTGCGACCCAGCCACAACGTAGGATCTATTATAAATTCAAGAATGGTTGACGGGAATAGCGAGAGAATTGCCAGATCTTGTGTTACAATTATGGAACGAGGATAATAAATGGAATTTTGCAGAAATACGTTTGGGTAGATTTCCCTTCTGAGTTCGATATATCAACGTAAGTATTTGGAACTTCCATCGCCTCTCGGGTTTCAGCCAGGAAATAAATGTGTAGCTAGGGGTTATGTGAGCATCATAACTCAAGTTAAAAACAAGTCGAAGACCTGAGTTCAATGCTCGTTGAAGTTTCATAGTTTGTTCAAGGATCGCATCAACGAGGACAATGTCGCAGTAGACAAGTATGGATAGTATCAAAATTTGGAGAAGTTTTATCTTTACGTCTTGTGCTAATTGTCCTTATGTCGTTTCAGAGGGTGAGAAGCGTCGCGTACATCTTTCTAGATGTATTTCTTACGTGTGTAGGCCAATCAAGAGTTTCAGACAGGGTCATACCTAGGTTATTCACTTCCTTACCGAACGGGATTACAGTGGCATCTAATGTCACCGGAGAAATGTTTAAAAATTTCTTAGAACCGATTATGATTGTTTGAGTTTTATACGGCTTAAGGAAGAGAGAGTTTTCCCTGGCGTACATACTCAGTTGTTGAAGGTCGAAGTTAATATCTCTTATTGCGTTCGATACATCATTTATATTAATGTGGCAGTGGTGTCAAGAACGGCTTCACTCCCCACAAAAACTCAAAAAGAGCCAGCTGCTCCAAAAATGCATGGGCTAAGGTGAAGAACATTTTGAAATTGGTTGAATTTCGAGTGAGCTACGACCTCTGTAAAGAGACTACTCTGTGGTGGTAGTGGTGGTGGTAGTAGTAGTAGTAGTAGTAGTAGTAGTAGTAGTAGTAGTAGTAGTAGTAGTAGTAGTAGTAGTGGTGGTGGTGGTAGTGGTAGTGGTGGTGGTAATAGTAGTAGCAGCAGTAGTGATAGTGGTGGTGGTGATGGCTATGTTTCTAGAATGTATAACTCAGAGAATTAGAGCAGGTGAAGCTTTATCTGTTCCTGTAATCATTAAAAGGGGAATTCCTCAAGTCAGTATTATTAGAACTCTATATTTTCTTATAGGCCATGGCCTGAATGATACTAGTACATAAGCCTGTCTTCGACAGTCGAAATTACTATTTATGAAGTAATTGGAAATTATAAATGGACTATTAACACATCTTATTAATAGAAGTTACACTTTCCAGGTTTTATGAATTATTCAAATGGAATCAAAGCAGGTATTGTAGAATTTCCTTGCAAACCATATTGAGTGCAGTCATAGCTCGGACTTGTACTGTACTTTGACATCTATGTGTCTGCGTACTATTGGGAAAGCTACATGCGACTGTCCAAAACACTGAAGTGGGGAGGTTTATCCCAACTTTAATGTTTATGCTGGCGACTTATTAATTGTAACAGAGAAGGCTAAATTGAGAGGAAATTGCCTCCATTTAAAAACGAATTGTATACCCGTATTCAAAGGTGCTAAATCTATTCTTGGATTAAAGCACTTTCTTCCTAAAGCTGAGTCCGTCTGAATTTCTGCATGAACTATATTTTTGTCTAGCTTCCGTAAATTCAGTCTTATTTCAATGCACAAACCAGCTTCATTAACTTCACTAACATTATGGAGCCAATGATAATTTGGTCACCTATCAAACTATTCATAACCGATTAGTTTCAAACCCTGAAGAGATTATGGGATTTCTGAAGGACGGAAAATATTTCATTCGGCTCGCGCGATGTCGACATTTGGCTAATGCATATGTTGGCTTCCTGATATTACAAGAGTATTCATTTTCGTTGTTCCCATTAGTGTGCCCGTTATTTCTATATCGGCTCGTGTGAAGTCCGCCTCTGTGGTGTAGTGTTTAGCGTGATTAGCTGCCACCCCCAGAAGCCCGGGTTCGATTCCCGGCTCTGTCATGAAATTTAAAAAGTTGTACGAGGGTTGGAACGGGATCCACTCAGCCTTGTGAGGTCAACTGAGTAGAAGCGGGTTCGATTCCCACCTCAGCCATCCTCGAAGTGGTTTTCCGTAGTTTCCCACTTCTCCTCCAAGCAAATGCCGGGATGGTACCTAACTTAAGGCCACGGCCGCTTCCTTCCCTCTTCCTTGTCTATCCCTTCCAATCTTACCATCCCCCCACAAGGCCCCTGTTCAGCATAGCAGGTGAGGCCACCTGGGAGAGGTACTGGTCCTCCTCCCAAGTTGTATCCCCGACCCAAAGTCGGAAGCTCCAAGACACTGCCCTTGAGGCGGTAGAGGGGAGATCCCTCGTTGATTCCGAGGGAAAGAAACAGATTAAGAAGAAGATACGTGTGAATATACCTATTGTTAGACTTGTAATAATATTGAGCTAGTTATTCCATGCTCAGAATTACTATTTAAGGTATGGTTAATAAATATGTCTATCTCTGGAAGCTAAACACAAGAAGAACCCCTTGCTATTGATGTCTGATCCGTGCTTTACGTGGAAACTCCTTGGAAATGGAGAAAGGAGACGAGCTGGACGACTAAGCGGTATATTGCGAGCTGTCGGTGGAGAGTTGGTGTAGAATGACATTAGTAGATCAAGAAGCTCCAGTAGAGTTTCTAAGAGTGGGAAATACCATTATGTGAAGAAAAAGTTGGAATTCAGCAGCGCTAGTTACGGCCAGTATTCATTCATAGAAAGAGGAATTAGAGATACGAATAATTTATCAACACAGGTGTTCGATAATGTTCTAACTTTTTTGAAATTCATCATCATCATCATCATCTGTTTACCCTCCAGGGTCGGCTTTTCCCTCGGACACAGCGAGGGATCCCACCTCTACCGCCTCAAGGGCAGTGTCCTGGAGCTTCAGACTCTTGGTCCGGGATACAACTGGGGAGAATGACCAGTACCTCGCCCAGGCGGCCTCACCTGCTATGCTGAACAGGGGCCTTGTGGAGGGATGGGAAGAGTGGAAGGGATAGGCAAGGAAGAGGGAAGGAAGCGGCCGTGGCCTTATGTTAGGTACCATCCCGGCATTCGCCTGGAGGAGAAGTGGGAAACCACGGAAAACCACTTCCAGGATGGCTGAGGTGGGAATCGAACCCACCTCTACTCAATTGACCTCCCGAGGCTGAGTGGACCCCGTTCCAGCCCTCATACCACTTTTCAAATTTCGTGGCAGAGCCGGGAATCGAACCCGGGCCTCCGGGGGTGGCAGCTAATCACGCTAACCACTACACCCAGAGGCGGATTGAAATTATTTAATAAAAACTAGGTAAACAATTGACAGGGCATTTGCCACCTGGGTAGCAGTCAGGTGTAAATTTTTTTAAAAAAAAAAAACGGGAACTTCGATTCTGAAGTAGAGAATTCCAGCTTCAGTGACGACATTTAAACTGAATTAGATTGATAACATTTCATTTTATTATCTTCGTTTCTGACATTTAAAGAATGCACTGAGAATGTGTTCTATGTATCGAGCTTACTATAATCACTAGAATACCTTGATGCCCTGAAGAGAACCTTAGGAGGCCGTAAATCGTCCTTTCCTAGAGGGGCAATGTAACAGATAGCAGAAGTACTATATCTGAAAAGAACGCCAAGTGGTTAATTGTGAAGTATCGCGTACTATAATTAATCATAGTGTTTTCTAAGTAGTTAAATCTATCTAAATAAAGTTGTAGGCGGTCCGCTATATGTAATTGCGTTTATTTTGCCAATTTTTCTGATATTTATCACCTTTAGGGCAACTGAAGACCGTATCAGTGGAGTTTAGCTTTCATGTCTGTCTGTCTGTCTGTCTGTCTGTCTGTCTGTCTGTCTGTCTGTCTGTCTGTCTGTCTGTCTGTCTGTCTGTCTGTCTGTCTGTCTGTCTGTTTCACCATCACTGATAAACGGATAAACTTCATATTTGGAGTATACTCATCCAGGAACAGGCTTAGATATGCATATGATTTAAAAATCTCTGAACAGACTGGGGGTTGATAAGAAGACCAGGACAAGTGTTTTTTTTTTTTTTTTTTTTTTTTTTTCAATGTTCACTTATAGTATTGATATTCTGTATAATCCGTGGACTATATGTGAAACTTCCCTTCATTTTAAACAACTTTTGTTATGTGCATAATTTCGCTTACTCTTCAAATGACTGAGAAAATTACTATTTTCTGTAGGTTTCACGCTCTGCATTGACTGACGGACCCGCTCGCAGACCGACAGCGATTCTACCTGTTACCATGGCAACGCCTCTAGCTGCTTGGCAGCAGGGAAGTAACATAATGCCATTTTCGTCATGATTCCTGTAAACACGTGGTTGTTCGTTGTATAGAAGGCGAGAGACAGCAAGTTACCAATCTGCGGAATATTTGGGGAATACCTTTGGAGATTACAATCGTCTTCGAACAGTACTAAGGGTAGCTGTTAATATTTCCAAAGTGCCGCGGAGTGTGGCCCATTATTTCACACCGCAAGGTGTTTCCTGGCATTTGCTATAATGTTTACTGTATTCCTCTTCTACTTACGTTTTCTACTTTGATTACTGTACTTGCACCTGCCGTCCCTCGTTATGCTTAACACCATGAGTCATCTTCTTATTTGATTACCTAAGATTCCCTGCGCCTAAATTTCCCCTCTGTTACCACTTTCTTAAATCCATACCTCATACCATCACAATTTAGTGAGAGGCATTCCATTTTTCTAGTACATCCACTTGGTATTTACATATTTGTCCTATCCGGCTTCCTCAGTAAGAATGTCAACATTCTTAACTGTATTACTTTCTCCCTTGATTTCTCCGTATGTATGGGAACTGAACTCTTTTTCCTTTGAGGAAAAACTCCAAGGTGTTGAATTGTGCATCATTTTGGCCCCGAAAAATTTCGAAATATGTAGTCATTTTTAATGACAGTGTAGACCTTTGTTTCTGGGTAATTGATGGCTAAACAGTAAGTCGTATCACAAAACAGATAGCGCAATCGCCGTTCAATTTATAGAGATCTACAACTTTGGTTCTATGACTTGTGTTGTATCTCGATCCCTTATACCGTAAATAGGTCCGGCTCCATGGCTACATGGTTAGCGTGCTGGCCTTTGGTCACAGGGTCCCGGGTTCGATCCCCGGCAGGGTCGGGAATTTTAACCATAATTGGTTAATTCCACTGGGGCTGGGTGTATGTGTCGTCTTCATCATTTTTTCATCATCACGACGCGCAGGTCACCTACGGGAGTCAAATCAAAACACCTGTATCTGGCGAGCCGAACTTGTCCTCGGACACTCTCGGCACTAAAAGCCATACGCCATTTCATTTCATACGATAAAGAGAGCTACATTTCTCGATTATAATCAAATATCCCCAATTCGACTGTGACTGGCATTAGGAAAAGAGCCTGTTTTTATAATGAAAAATCCCCAACTCCATTGTGAATGGCAATAGGGGAATAAGCCTGCCGTTATAGTAGAAACTCGATTGGCTTGCCATTATAATCGAAACACCCCAACGCGCACCTTACATCAGAAACGTCTTCCTCGTGGTGTTTCTCAGATAACGCTAAAGGACATGCAATTTAATGTAATCTTACTCACTGCGTGTATAGTAATTTACATATAAATCCGTATACAGTGTAGAATACCGTAGCGAAGCACAGGTACATTTGGTAGTGTATAAATAAATACAGACAAATGAGACTTATGATGGTCTGCCTTCATACTGTACAAGTATCAGGCAAATTTATACACAGAAGGTACATGTAGGAGTGGAGGAAAACTGCTTCCGTTATACATAACCCAACTTAATGCGCCGGTACTCATTTCTCTTTTTCTAAATTTGGAATTGAGTGTATTTCTAGACAGTGTTTCAAAATCCATTTTGTGTTTCATACTTCATTAATGACTATTAAATATTACAACTCATAATCAGAGGATATACACGTATTTTAATTTTGCGTCAGTATTTCCTTATTTGCCTTATTGTAAAATTAGCTCTTGTGTACAGGAATTTTGGCATCAATAAATCAAGAAAGCATACGTCACTAACTACAGTATATCTACAATGGCAATGCGATCTCTTCATTTACTGGTACGTAAATAGGATCCTTCTGAACTGAAATGTTTCTGCAGGAGATAAGGCAGCATGTCACAGACGGTAATGAGGCAGCCAAAGCACTCGGGGGAAAACAGAGCGACGGCGTTGCAGTCTGACAGTCGCCTACACACCCAGGGGGCACATCAGTTGGAGAATACATTGTTGTGGAGACACACTTGTACTCGCGGCACATTCCGAGAGATGTCTCTGAGTGAGGGCGCCTGTTTTAAGGGGGAGTACAAGTCGATCTTAAAAGGAAGAGGATCGGCCCTCCAAGAATTAATATATCAGGGAGGGATCGCGAGCCCAGTACAGCCGGGTTAGGAAGGGAACAAAGGCTGACCATGGGAGGTCGTGAAAGTGAGGAGCTTGACACACTTAAGTGGATCAGGCTCTGCCCTGTGGTCAACAAAACATGCTTCCCAGCTGAATGCCTTAGTCGCATCCTAGGACAGCGAGTGAATACTAAGTCTTCACCACAGTGAAACACCAGGGACTCGTTAAAACCATACATTTATTCATCGAACAACTTATAAACCTCATGTTTATCCCGGATTGGCATAAACTCAATTAAGGTTTGGGTTGAAGGAAGAATCCCACCTTCCAATATTTACTTGCTCAGACTGAGTACGCACAATTGTGCGGGTTCGTATTTTGTTTATCCCTGACCGTATTTTATGTTTTTTCGGCGCTAGACCGGACTGCAGTGATTGTGCGGGACACGTGGCGTCTATTTCAATTGTTTTTAGTATGCACTTGACCGCCAGGGCGAAGGAAGAAGAGTTTAAAAAGCACAGTTGATCGGCGAGATGGCGAGAAGCAGTAGTGCCAAAAGTAAGTATTTATTTATTGCGTTTATATTAATCTAGAAGCTTTACTGAATACCGGAATATATTCAATGAAGTGTGTACATTGGTTAGTGAACGTAAATTTTGAAGATACATCATCGTATGTGATACAACGAGGTTTTGAATTTTGATACGCACAATTGTGTGGGTCCTTTTTTTCGGATGTTAGTTTTTATTTTGTAAAATAAACTATCAATATGTGTATTGAGGAGCATTTTAGTTAGTTTTTGACATACAAACAAAAATTCACGCCTCCAGTTTTATTTCAGGTCTGAAAGGGTTAAGGCTAGTCTATACAATCACAAACATATTCTAGCTTAAAGTCTAGTTAAATGACAAAAAATGTACATGTTTCGTTCCTCTGATTTGGAACATCTTCGGGTAAAAAGCGTGTATAAAGTTACAAAAATTGGCACATATAAAAATTAAAAAACACTTATGATGATGAGATAAAATATTCTTTCATATTGAGTTAAAACACTCAACAAGTCAATGTTCAAATTTGTAATAAAATCTGTGTGTAAGGGATCTTAGAAAGTTATCTTTCTTCAAAATGCTGGAGAAGTTGCTATAGAAGCTTCCCCCGGTGATAGTATTTTAAATTTAAGTCTATCGTCATTCACAAGGTATTTAGAGTACATACTAAAAATATACTGGAGCAAATAGCAACATTAACACTAATGGCATTACACTGATCCAAGTCCTGTTGCCTGCTTTGATGTGTTCGCATTGCAGAGAGCGCTATTAGCTCTGTCGTGTACTGGTTAGCGTAATGAGCTGCCACCCCCAGAGGCCCGGGTTCAATTCCCTGCTCTGCCACGTAGTTTTTGGAACGTGGTACAAGGACTGGGACGGGGTTCACTCAGCTTCGGGAGGTCAACTGAGTAAATGGGGTTCTATTCCAACCTCAGCCATCCTGGAAGTAGTTTTCCGTGGTTTCCCACTTCTCCAGGCTAATGCTGGGATGGTATCTAACTTACGGGCAAGGCTGCTTCCTTCACTCTTCCGTCCAATCTTCCCATCCCCCACAAGACCCCTGTTCAGCATAGCAGGTGAGGGCGCCTGGGCGAGGTACTGGTCATCCTTCCCAGTTGTACCCCCGACCCAAAGTCTTACGCTCCAGGACGCTGTCCTTGGGGCGCTAGACGTAGGGTCCCTCCCTGAGTCCGGGGGAGAAACGAACCCTAGAGGGTAAACGGATTCAATAATGAATATAAATAATAAACGGAGGGAGTGGCTGCGCTGTTCGGGTCACGTAGCTGTCAGCTTGCATTCGGGAGGTGCTGGGTTCGAACCCCACTGTCCGCAACTCTGAAGATGGCTTTCCGCATTTTCCAATTTTCACATCAGGCAAATGCTGGGGCTGTACCTTAATCAAGGCAACGATCGCTTCCTTCCTACCATCCCAACGTTGCGAAACCATAAATTTTGGTATATATTTATGTAAGTGTCGACATAATCTTTTACATTTTCGCGTCGGGAGACTAGCTACGGAGCTGTAGTTCTTTTAGTCCCAACCGACCAATGAGAGGTTTGTATATGATTTGAGTGGCACGTGATGGGGCTAGGAGTAGGAGTTGGAATAAGACTAACCAGGAAGTTGGCCCGGGACTCTTCTACAGAAGTGCGCGGAGAGAACTTTCTAGTGAAATGTAAATTTACTTGTGTAGATTGATTGCAATACGAAACACCAGTAAGGAAATCATAAAACTTGACCTAAATTTATTACTGAGGGAGAAGAGTAGGGACTAAAAGAAGTGCTCCAAAGAACTATTCATTTCAGGGACTGAGCAGGTCTGACACCAGTCCTTCTTACCCATCTGTATTCGGCAATAACGAGGGTTTGAATTTAAAAATGTTTTACCTACTCCCAACACCAGCCACTGCCCGAAAATAACCAACGATTAAATATTACAACAAACCACTCCAGATGGCGCAAAAATAGGGCAAAGGCCTCACAAATAATTCTACCATTGGCAAACACAGTATTGACTGAAGGCGACACCACCGCCATCAACTAAAGTATAAATACACCAATCAAACTGAACACCCAAACACACAATACACAAAAATGTCTAAACTATATCCCTATACACAGACACACAAACAACACACTACACGAATATAAAATGTAACAAAAACACAAAACACAACTATAAAAATTGTATTATACCAAAACAGCAAGCAAAAGAAATCAAAAACTGAAATTGAATGATAATATTACAGTAAATCTCATTGGTATATATGTCACACACAATACAACACATTACACCCCTTCAAAATGTAACAACTACACAGAACAAATATCAAAAATGTAAAAACAACATCAAGAGAGACTCACAGTGAAAAGTGCATTGAAAGAAGTCAAAAGTGAAATTACTATGTGAAAATGTGAAATTAATTATGTGAATTTATAATACGAATAATGATGAATTTTTATCAAAAACTCTAAAAGAAGATCAAATGAATACAATGTATATTTTGTAAAAATTGCAATTCAAATATTTCAATAAACGGGGGATAGCAGGGTAAAAACCGGGTTGGTGCGATGCGGGACTCTCACTGGGTGACGCCTTGTTGTGACAATCCACACGCCAGTACCCATACCACACCAACAAAGTAAAAATACGTGTGCCATAGCACATTCACAAAAAATAAATAAAACACACAAAAACCACCGAAATCACCGGCCAAATAGTCCCTAGTTGGACTGGTGGCTCGCTCCCATAGAGGGAGAATGAAATAACCATAAGCAGCAGCAATAGCAGCCATTGGAGCTGTAGTGGTACGCTCGTTCGTCACCAGGTGGCTCGCTGTATGCTGGCACAGCGCTCCAAGCGGGAGCTGACGACAACATTAAGCTCCAATCATGGCCGACTTGATGCGTCACTCTAGCTAGCTCCGAGTGCAGCGAGCGATCCAGTCGGCCGTGCTCCAATTAAGATGTTCTATCACACCGTTCGTGAGTGAAAAGTAACACAGAGGACATCAGACGAATCTGGGACGAATGTGGTAGAAGAAATTAATGGAAACTAATACAATAAAATGCAACGAAAGACACCAGGGTAGAGTAGAACGGAACTGAAGAATGGAAAGAAAGTATGTGGAGAAAACCAGAGGATGATAATGATGTGAGACGGCGTGGGAGGGAGTGGGATAGCCGGTGTACACCCGTTATGAAAGTATGACACATTTTCTTCTCCTTCCTTTTCTTCTCCTTCTTTCGTGAGTCTTATGGGCTCTTTTACTGTTACCCAGTCACTACTGATCTGCATTTAGGACAGTCGCCCAGGTGGAAGATTCTCTATCTGTTGTTCTCCTAGTCTTTTATTAAATGATCGCAAAGAAATTGTAAATGTATTGAACATCTCCCTTGGTAAGTTATTCCAATCCCTAACTCCCCTTCCTATAAACGAATATTTGCCCCAAATTGTCCTCTTGAATTCCAACTTTATCTTCATATGGTGATCTTTCCTACTTTTAAAGACACCACTCAAACGTATACGTCTACTGATGTCATTCCAGGCCATCTCTCCACTGGCAGCTCGGAACATACCACTTAATCGAGCAGCTCATCTTCTTTCTCCCAAGTCTTCCCAGCCCAAATTTTGCAAAATTTTCTAACGCTACTCTTTTGCCGGAAATCGCTCAGAACAAATTGAGCTGTTCTTTGGATTTTTACCAGTTCTTGAATCAAGTAATCCTGGTGAGGGTTCCATACACTGGAACCATACTCTAGTTGGTGTCTTACCAGAGACTTATATGCCCTCTCCTTTACATCCTTACTACAACCCTTTATTTACAATCACATTTATGTGATTAACCCAATGAAGATTTTTCCTTATATCGAGACCTAGGTACTTACAATGATCTTCAAAGGGAACTTTTAACCCCGTTTATCAACATACCATTGCCTATTGTCCATCTCACAACATTATCGAGGTCATCTTGCAGTTGCTCACAATCTTGTAACTTATTTATTACTCTGTACAGAATAACATCATCTGCAAAAAGCCTTATCTCTGATTCCACTTCTTTACACATATCCTTGATATATATTAAAAAACATAAAGGTCCAATAATACTGCCTTCAGGAATTCCCTCTTAATTATTACAGGGACAGATAAAGCTTCGCCTACTCTAATTCTCTGAGTTCTATTTTCTAGAAATATAGCCACCCATTCAGTCACTCTTTTATCACGTCCAATTGCGCTTATTGTTGCCAGTAGTCTCCCATGATCAACCCTAAATGCCTTAGGTAGGTCAATCGCGATACAAACCAATTGACCTCCTGAATCCAGGATATCTGCTATATCTTGCTGGAATCCTACAAGTTGAGCTACAGTGGAATAACCTTTCCAAACCCAAACTGCCTTCTATCAAACCAGTTATTAGTTACACAAACATGTCTAATGTAATCAGAAGGAATGGTTTCCCAAAGCTTACATGCAATGCATGCCAAACTGACTGGCCTGTAATTTTCAGCTTTATTTATAACACACTTTCATTTATACCAGGGGCTACTATAGCAACTCTCCATTCATTTGGTAAAGTTCCTTCATGCAAATAATAATCAAACAAGTACTTCAGATATGGTACTATATACCAACCCATTGTATTTAGTATATCCCCCGAAACCTTATCAGTTCCAGCTGCTTTTCTAGTTTTCAACTTCTGTATCTTACTGTAAATGTAATTGTTGCCATAGGTAAATTTTAATACTTCTTTAGTATTAGTCGCCTCCTCTATCTGGACATTATCCTTGTAACCAACAATCTTTACATACTGCTGACTAAATAGTTCTGCCTTGTGAAGATCCTCGCATACACACTCCCCTTGTTCATTAATGATTCCTGGAACATCCTTCTTGGAACTTGTTTCTGCCTTAAAGTACATATACATACTCTTCCATTTTTCAGTAAAATATGTATTGTACCCTTGAAAATTGTTTATTGGTCTGTATGGAAAGAATATTTTATTACTGGGGTGGAACAATGCATAAAATTATCATTTAGGAAGGAGATTTCAACTCTGCACTGTCTCTGCTAGTCAGCAGCAGAACAGGTTTTCCCCCGCCGTGCAAGCAAGTATGGGTTTTTTGTGCCTTGTTGTACACCTCAGCTGAGTAGCACGTGGACACGAATTTTACCAGACCAAAAGCGATCAATATTTTGAGATTTTGACGTCATGATATTTAACCAATTGGATCGCAAGGTTAGCCCGATCGCTAAATCTCAGCCAATAAAATTCAACTGACAAACACACCTACGTCTTGAAGAAATAAATACCCATGTATCTGGGGAAATTAGCGCTCTTTTGTCTTCGGCTTTCTACGTGAATAATTGCTTCGTACAAGTACTCGTCGTCGTGTTAAAGGAGCACATGTATAATTGGAGACGGCATATACGATATTAAAAATGATAAGCATTCATTTGATGAAGGATGATATTATTTCTGCTTCTGAGGAAATTTTGAGATACTGAAAATATTGGAAACGCCGCAGTTCAGATTTCCTTAATTTTACAAATCTGAGGAACTTTTAAAGTACGTAAAAACTGTGCCAACTTGGAGAATCAAGTGTGTGTTGGGAACTATTACTAAAACAAACATTTTAGTTTCAGCTTTCACCAGAAGACGAAGATCACTAGCAGTCCTGAATTATTTCGGAAGAATGGAACTTCAACATTACGACGGAGTTTGTAACTGTCCTAAGTCTTCGCCTGCTGCAGCCATGTGTAATTAAAATGTGAGACATAATTCAGCCCAGGGGAGAATAATATCCGAGATGAAGTCCGGTTAAATATTCACTGATCATCAACCGAGTCCACAAGCCAAGTCTACTACAGCTACGATTTTAAATTATATTTTTCTCTATTTTCTGTTGTAATAATTATGTAGACGTAGTCCTTGCTTGATTATTTGAGATCATTTCTAATAGTCTTTGTAGTTAGAAATTTAATTCTTCTTTCTTTGGTGTTGGTAGATTTGATGTGTGTGAGAGTGTATTTGGGACCTGTATTTTATTCCATTTGAGTGAGTGCTTCGTGACATGTTCTCACTGTCCCATAATAAGTTGAGGAAAGTGTTAAAAGTATTTGACCCACGCGATAACATTTATTAATTTATTAAATAATTTTGGAATAATTTTTGAATTATTTGGGAAAGAATATCGACGTGTTCTGTGAATTTAGGATTTTTCCTTGATGTTTTTGTGGTTTATCATAGATTCGAGATAGGATAGAGTCATCTATGATTTCATAAAACCATAGCCTACGATGACGCGACCGCGCGCGTATAATAATAATAATAATAATAATAATAATAATAATAATAATAATAATAATAATAATAATAATAATAATAAACAGTATTACGGTCTAATAGAATGATTAAAGGTCATGAGTGTAATTATTACTGTGCTTATAAGTGATTAATGTGTGCTATATTGAAGTAGATGTAGGCCTGGAATATTGGTCGTGACTTGAATGTTCACAAATTTTGCATTTACTGTTGTGTGGTATTTTTGAGAGTTGTAAATGGATCTTAGGATTTTATTTGTGTGTCCATTACATGAGTCATTTAAGGAAGAGAGTATGTCTTTGAACATAACTTCTTCTTATGCAGCACATATTGATCGGTAATTTGAGAAAATAGGAGATTAAAAATAACGAAGGCGTGACTCATGGACCCATATGCGCGAATGCTTATTTATCTATGACTGTAGGCAATTCTATGGAATTTTAATGATGATTTCTAACGAAAAATTATCCTGGAACATCGTTGTGGAATCTATTTCGTTGAAAAAGTGATAATCCTGTTACAATCACACGCCAGACGATCGTAATGGTAGCTCTTATCTGATATCGTCATCGGGAAAACTCTCATATTTCAAATAATTCTTAAAAATAAAAATCAAGAGATAGGTTTCGATCAATATATTTGATAATACTACCGGGAACCTAAGCTTGAATGTGAGATAGATGAATGATTGATATTTTGTAAATGTGATTTTTCATGGTGATATTTCGTCATGATATGTGTACGCAGTGCGCGTAATGTTTTTCGATTTCTTGTTGTTTTGTGGCGAGCATATTTGGCTCAATTATAAATCTTTAAGCGATTTTATGATAAAATAAGACAGATTAGGATCTTTGCTTCAAAACAAATACTTAAGCAAGGATCACGTCAATGAACTAAGCTCACGAAATGTATACGTTTAACCTTACACAGTGAAAATTTTAAGTCTTTATTGTGAGTTGTGCACAACACTAGGTCAAATAACTCGAGATTGAAAATATAAGGAGTTGAATATAGGGCCTTAAAGTAATTTAATTCAATAATTTGAAGCATAAATAATTCATCAGAATAATATTTAATTAATAGAAATGATTATTTGATTTTTCATGAGAGGTGAAAGTTTGATTCATTTAAGAGTAAATAGCAGAATATTGTTAATTTAAATAATGATATGAAAAATCAGATTTTTGATATTTTGAGATAGGATTTTCTCAGATAACAAGTTAATTGATTTTCTAATACGATTTAATAAAACTCAGTTTCGTATCTTTGCAGAATGCAATTTAATGAAGAATTGTGGGTGAATTCCAACAGGGAAGAATTAAATATTTTTATTCAAGATTTTGGAAATATTAATTGAATTTTGGAAAGTGCTAATTAATTTTAATAAATGTTAAAACCCATTTTTAGTGTTTTCATTTGTCGTCAGTCCTTAGGTTGTCCCTGTCCTCAATAATTTTTGCGTTGCCTGTAAGTGAACGTTCCGCCTCTGGGACTCTTGCTTACTGGCTGAGATGCCCGGTAAAACGGGGGCAGTATGACAGCCAATTATGCTTGCCTTCATGTTATTCTTAGCTGACTTCTTTGCTAGATTCAATTTCCTAGTACGTTCCTTCAATTTCTCCTTACTTCCACAGCCATTTGTAACTCTATTTCTTTCCAACCTCACACTTTACTTCATCTTGTTGTTCATCTTGGTGTGGAAATAGTGAAAAGATTTGAAGGAGGATAATTTAATTTTAGTAGACTGTAAGCCAAGAAGTGTCGTTTATGCAGACGAGAATGTTTTTCTTGCCATTAGAGAGGTAGTGTCGGCTTAGGACATAACACTAAAAAAATACAAGGTATTTTCCAACGTGCACCAAACTCCACGGCCGCTTCCTTCACACCCCAAGCCGTTTCCTATCCGATCGTCACCATAAGACCTAACTGTGTCGGAACGACGTAAAGCAAATTGTAAAATAGTAAAGGCGGGGTAGTCTTCAACAGAAACACAGCTGTAAGTGTTATGCGTGAATACGTCTCTCAGCATGGGGTGTTAAATAAAGGTACAGGAATGGGAAAATCCACTCACGTATTAGGTATCTGAGCGACTTCTGGAACTGTTCTTCAAAGTCTATCGTATCTTGTTCGCTTGCATGATGTACTCGTCGACTCTCTGCCCCGCCTCTAGTTTCATTTCGCTGGCTATCTTCTGTACCTCTCAGCATTGATAGGTTTGAGCTTATCCTCTTGGTTTCGACCCCCTCTAGCGTTTTTCCTCTTCTCTCCACTTCAATCACGATTGAAATTCCCGACTGTTGATTATTGCTCAATTGAGATTGTAGCTTGGTTCGACACCACTGTGAACATTTAATCACTTTCTATTCTCGTCTTACGCTGCCTCAACTGCCACGCATCGCTAGATAACGTCGCCTGCTTCAAGTCAGGTTGGATATATTGATCCTTCATCTGTCAATCGTCGTTTAGTTCATTGAAATATGTCGTATAGTTTAGAAATAATGGACTTGACAAATCTCACGATAAAAAGTATCCGTCACCGAGCTCGATAGCTGCAGTCGCTTAAGTGCGGCCAATATCCAGTATTCGGGAGACAGTAGGTTCGAACTCCACTGTCGGCAGCCCTGAAGATGGTTTCCCGTGGTTTCCCATTTTCACACCAAGCAAATGCTGGGGCTGTACCTTAATTAAGGCCACGGCCGCTTCCTTCCCAATCCTAGCCCTTTCCTGTCCCATTGTCGCCGTAAGACCTATCTGTGTCGGTACGACGTAAAGCAACTAGCAAAAAAATAAAATAAAAAAGTATCCGTAGACTTTCTGGGACGGTATTCTGGTATTGGACCAAAGTTGTATTCAGGTCAAAACTTATCTTAGAGATGAAGCTTCCACGGTGTGTAGAATTATTTTGTTTATTTCTCGGGTTGAACCGTGTTGTTGTTTTCTGTGCATTACGTACAGTGTGCCGACGTTTCGAATACAAGTTGGCTGAAATACCCCCTACTCGATCACGTAAATATTCAGTTCATCAGTTCGCCTCTGTAGCTTAACGGTTAGTGTGATTAGCTGCCGTCCTCGGGAGCCCGGGTTCGATTCCCGGTAATGCCAGAGATTTAAGAATGGCAGGAGGGCTGGTATGTGATTGAAATGGTACATGCAGCTCACCTCCAATGGGGGTGTGTCTGAAAAGAGCTGCACCACCTCGGGATGAGGACACGAGTTTACTTACCATGGAAATCGAAGTAAACGGAAAACTACCGTTCCTGGATGTCCTAGGAAAACGCAACATCAATGGGACTCTGAGTCACGCAGTATACAAGAAACGCACACACACAGACAGGTACCTGCACGCCTCTTCTCATCACCACCCATCATAAAAGCAGGCTGTTCTAACATCACTGGTTAACGGGGCTATAGCGATATCAGACGCAGAACACCTCGAAGAAGAGAACGAAGACCTCACGAGAACCCTCAAGAGAAATGGAAACTCGCTCAATAACATCCGACGAATCTTTAGAAAATCAGAAGAATACAAAGAAAAGGCCGTCGTAAAAGAAAGCAACGGGAAACAAGAACTGGCCCGCCAGAAAACAGTGATATTTCCATCCATTAAAAACACTACAGACAGGATCGGCAAGATACTGGACAAATACGACATAAAAACCATCTATAAACCACACCGGAAGCTAATCCGTTTTCTACTACCAGTAAAAAACACAATAGAACTACAGGCTCTTGGAGTATACCACATTGAATGTAGCTGCGGAAAGTGCTATGTTGGGGAAACAAAACGTCTGATCTCCACCCGCCTAAAAGAACATATCCGTCACGCCAAGAAAAAACGCAGATATTTCAGCGGTAGCCAAGCATTCCTACGAAACAAGGCAAGGAATATCATTTTCAAGACCAAGATCCTAGCAGCTATCCCTTGGAATCTGGAAAGGAAAATCCGCGAGGCTATCGAAATCAAGAAATATCCGAACAATATTAATTTAGAAGAAGGATATAAAATCAGTAATTCTTGGATGCCTATCTTATATAGATTAGGACATACAGACCACAACATAAGCACGCAGGTCGAACCTCCTATTACATAACGGCGTGGACAAGTCCCACTACCCGGCTGTGACATACCATCCAGAATTCTCACGAGACAGCCAGGGGGCTGATGTCAGCCAGAAAGGCTAGGATGTATAGACCAAGGTCAAGAACAACTCTTTGTAGTGTGATTGCTGGCTGGGAGACTGATTACCTCGAATCAGGTAGGGGTATTTCAGTCGCCTTGACAAAGAATACTGCAATGTATTCGAAACGTCGGCAAACTGTACGTAATGTACAGAATGCAACAACACGTTTCAACCCGGAAAATAAACGAAATATGTCAAAACTTAGTTAGGGGGGCGTAAAACACAACCAAGCGACAGCTGCTCAGCCTGAACGACTAAAGACACTTGACACTTGTTGAGGGTGACGTATCCTTCTCAGTTGTATTCCTAACTTTCTAGAACGGGGCCCGTATCTCACCGTCGAATACCTCCACAATTATTCTCACGTAGGCTGAAGGGATTTCGAACAAGCTCACAGATCCTTGACCTGGACAGAAATCGAACTTGATGCTCCGGGTGAAGGTACACTTGATACCAGTCTACTACACTTGATCTTACAAGGCTAGATAGAAGGGAAGCGATGAGTTGGTAGACCACCGATGTTATGGCTCCAAAACGGCAAACACTGGACAGCATCAAGAACATCGGACAATTCTTCAGATTAACCAAAAAAAGGGGTACTTTCTCCAGCGTCGTCATCATCATCATGTAACACTTCCAGCTTGCCGGGTAGGGTGTTGATGAACGAGCGCTCGCTAGCGCTGTCTCTCCATGTAGGTCTGTCCCTCCATGCTCACTCTCCAGTCCCCTCCTCTGCTCTCTACGTCCAACTTCAGTTGGTCCAGCCATCGTTTCCTCCGTCGTCCAACAGGTTTCCTTCCACTGACTGTCCTTTTCATGTACACACGTGGTGTTCGAATGCCTGGCATTCTATTTACATGTCCGAACCATGTAAGTCTTTCTTCCAGAGGGAACTTCACTCCCAAAGATGATCGGACATCCTCATTTCTCACGTGATTGTGTCGTGTTTTTGTATGGTATTCCTAAGAAATTTAATTTCACAGGCCTGCAATTTACAAAGGTCTCTAATCCGCAGCGTGCATATGTGAGTATGGAAATAAGATACGATTTATATAAGGTTATCTTGGTTTGTAGGGGTACCTTCTTGTCCCAGATCAGGGGACGTATGAGGTTATAGAATTGAGACCCATTGGCCACTCTATTAAATACTTCTTGCCCTGTTCCACCCTTGTTTGAGACCACGCTTCCAAGGTACTTGAATTATTGTACTGTTGCAATGTATTCTGCCCTACTAAACACAAAGAGGGTACCGGTAACTGCAGTTTTTAGAAAAAGGTTAGTTATGGCCACCTAGTGATTCCTACTATCAATTGTCATCTAATACTGACGTATAGAAACCGTGTCAGCATTCTAAACGGCTTAAGGTAAGACCGAACGCCAAAATTTGAAAAAATTACTATTTTTGTTTATTGACTTATGTTAGAATTTGGAATTTAACGAACATTTTGGTGTATCATTTATATGCAAATTCGTCCTAGAAGTATTTTTAATTATTTTTTCAATTTTCATCTACACTGCATGGATGTTCGTTTCATCTTGCACCGATTGGTATAGTCATTGATATATCAGGAACTTCTTGACCTAGAAGGCTGTGGTTTGGCTCATTTTAAAGCTCCGGAAGTTTGCTATACTGTTGCACTCTAAGTTGTCTGCCTACTGTTGTTTACAAACAAATAATTGGCGATAAAATTATATGTTTATTGAATCCTTGTTGTGGTTTCACATTTCTTTCAGTTTTTTAATATCATCTGGATTAGGATTTGTGGGATATAATAAATTAAAGTTAGGGGTCTCAGATGCTATAATAACCTTAAATCCTGGGCATTCAGGCAGACTTATGGTTCTTGAAGAACTGGGAGTAGGAAAGCATACAGCATCTGAATTGAAAGTGATTGAATGGTTAAGGGTGCAAAAAGCAGAATTTGCGGTAAATATGGCAACAAAAGAAGCAAGAAAGAAGGAAAAAGGAGCAGGTTAGCCAGTGACTAGTCAGATTATGGTGCTTGATGCTTCTAATTTGTCTAGGAAAATGTATGGAGTAAGTTTCAAGATACTTTTTTCACTCTTCAACTTTGGAGTTGATTTTCTTGAAACTAAAAAAATCTCAACAAATGTTCCTTTTTCTTCAAAACTATACAATGCATAACCATGAAATTTTGACAGGTACTTAATGTGTATCGGTCTCGAAACCCAAGAATAACGGCCGAGAGGATTCGTCGTGCTGACCACACGACACCTCGTAATCTGCAGGCCTTCGGGCTGAGCAGTGGTCGCTTGGTAGGCCAAGGTCCTTCAAGGGCTGTAGTACCATGGGGTTTGGTTTTGGTTTGGTACTTAATGTGTATGCAATACAGCTGGGGATCTACAATCAGGTCATTGCGACTAACACCTTGAGAGTTATGCCTCATTGTTCATGATATTTGTTATTAGAATATATCATTTCAAACAAAAAATCATTACTCCCACATTTATTGATCCACAGTTCTGATTGTAGATCCCAGCACCTAGTAAGAGTTGAGGAATATACTGTAAAAATTCCATGCATTAATCTTCACCAGTTTCTGAGAAAAAGGAACATAAGTTATATAAAATTAACATTGGCGAGATAGGGCATTCGGTCTCACCTTAATTTGTACTGTAATGTAAATCCCGGGGTATCTACAGGTGTGACCTCTGTAAATAAGCATACTGGGGGTAAGCATAAAATCCTTAGCTAGCATAGTAATATCTGCAGTAGATACAGTAAAATTGGCCAAGGAGTGAGCGCTTATCTCTTTTCTGGCTTAATAATTCAACATTTACCGCCAAGTTTAATTAGTATTGTTGACGAGTTTATGAGTGGCAATGAGTGTTAACTGTTCAAACAAGTCTTCCTTTGTAATTTTGAAGGACGCTCTTTACAATTCGTGGGAATCTTTCCAGGTATGTAAGCAATATTAAACAAGTAACCTGAACTATGTTGCTTCTGTTATTGCATAGAGGAACATAGGAGTTTATAACTTACCATAAACTGGAAAATCGTAAGTACGTTGTCTTCACTTTAATGAACCTAAATCACAATTCAGTGTCTAATAACCGAAAGATCGTATAAAAATACTATACCGGGGTAAGGTTTACACCATTTCTGGTAAAACTGCAAGCACAATAAAACAAAATGTAAAAGTCTAAACATCTCAAGAGTTGATATTTATCAATTAGCCCCTCTGTGCTTAGTAGCGCTGTATTGTCCGTCGAGTCGTCTTTGGCAACCACTATTAAATCTACTCACGTTCATGACAACGGGTTTGTTTTGCTCACTTTTATCTTAAAATCATTGAACTTAGCTACCCATTCATTGAACCGGTCTTATTCCTTCTTTTCTGTCTTCCCGCAAACAGCTTCATCATCACCGAGCACCAAGGCATTTAACTCTCCATTTAGTTCTTTATTCGGGTTCTTCATTAGCGCATCCATGACTGCCACAATCAGCAGACGTGAAAGAGCACTAGCCTGTTGCACTTTCCGAGTTGTCTCAAACCATTCTGAATTGCCACCAGCAATTTTGATGCAACTGTAGCAATTATTGTATAACATCTTGATCTTGGCAATAAGGTATTGTGGTACGGGTAGTTTTTCTAGGCTTCTCCAGATGACATCTCTTCGAACACTGTCATAAGCCTTTTCCAAATCCAAGAGGATCACAAATAGGTGTTTTACCCTCTTCCCAGTACTTCTGCAGGGTGATCCCTAACATACAGGAAACTGGATATGGAACTTGAAGGAGAAGAATAAGAAGTATAGATTCAATAGACACCTGGCGAGTTGGCCGTGTGGTTGGGGGCGCTCAGCTGTGAGCTTGCATCCGGGAGATAGTGGGTTCGAACCTCACTGTCGGCAGCCTTGAAGATTGTTTTCCGTGGTGTCCCATTTTCACACCAGGCAAATGCGAATGCCTTAAATAAGGCCAAGGGTGCTTCCTTCCCATTCCTAAGCCTTTCCTATCACATCGTCTCCATAAGACCTACCTGTGCCGGTGCGACGTAAAGAAAATAGAAAAAAAGGAAAAAGAAAGAAAGAAAAAGAAAGATTCAATACAAAATTTGCGTAATGTAACTTGAAGCATTGCCTTGCATGTAGCCTAACACAAAACAGTCACTCAGGAATTCACCTAAAGTTACCAAAATATTCCATTACTAGTATCAACGGTAATAAGATACAAATTTACAGATAAGTTAACAATTTTTCACTGCCTTAGCACTACAGAAGATTGATCGCCACGATGGTTTACTATTAGCTCAACATTTAAATAGCGGACCATCACATCGAAATGTACACAAAATGTACAGGATATTTGAGTCTATTCTTGAAGCATCTTATATTTTATGGAAAAAGTCTCTAAAGTAGTGCATTCCATATCAGTTCCCTGACTTACAAACTAATATTTTCCATAGTTGTTAGTTTTCTTCTGTTTACCTTGGGTAACACGACTTTTCTAGTCGAGTGGTCAGATCTCCCCAAGCTGGATTATTTTTCATGGCACATAACTATGCGCTTTTCTTTCCCAAGTTTGTCTATCATACTTGTCACACTGTTTCTAGGACTGAAATAATGGTTTGGTAGATTTGTTGTGCCAGCGTTGTGGTTCTAGAATTGGACTCTCCAGCCTTCTAGATCAGCAAACTTCATGCACTCGGAATACAATTGTTATATTATTCTGTGTGTGTTAGGTCGTGTAATAATTATTGTACGCTGACGCATTTCAAACTTGCAACCAGGATCGTCTTCAGAGCAATAACAAAGATGGATAAAAAGTGTTAAATTTATGATCCCTTGTTCCTGTGGATCGGTTTATGTTGATCAAACATGTAGGAAGGTAGCAACGATGGGTTAATAATCATCGCAGGCACTTACGTCATTGCCAGCCAGAGAAGTCTACTGTGACGGAACATGCCATTCATAACGACCATTAAATAATTGTTGATGCACCATCTGTCCTTTGTAAAGATAAACATTGTATACGTAGAATGATTCGTGAGGCGATAGAAATTTCTAAGCACCCAAACAATTTGTCCTCTTGAATTCCAACTTTATCTTCATATTGTAATCTTTCCTGCTTTTAAATACATCACTCATTCGTCTACCAATGTCATTCCACACCATATCTCCACTGTCAGCTCGGAACATACCACTTAGTCGAGCTGCTCGTCTACTTTTTCCCAAGTCTTCCCAGCCCAAACTTTTCAACATTTGTGTAACGCAACCCTTTTGTCGGAAATCACCCAGAACAAAACGAGCTGCTTTTCTTTGGATTTTTTCCACTTCGGGCACCTTTTGATCCAAACGATAACTGAGAATTAATCCACACGAGCAGTGGAAAATCGGACCTTCAACAAGTATAATTCCAGATTTACATTTAATTAAGGTTATCCACCAGTCAAATACCCTGTCGGATATGGGAACACACGGCGAATGGACCCTTAATCGAACCAAACTGTCTATCAAATGCTTTGGATAGGTTGCAAAATTCTACTGGAAAGCATAGTGTTCACTACAAGTTAACAGCAGCAGTCATAATTAAAAATAAAATTCCACCATGTATTGTCATCTCGTGACACCCTTAAGTTATGGAATATCCCGATACTGAAACATGCATCACTCAAACAGCTGTTCAGAAGAAACCAACAACAACTCGTTCCGAGAGGAACTTACGTTACGTCGTTCTGAAGGAACAAAACTGCGAAATGCAGGAAACACTTATCCATCATGCATTTAGAAGAAATGCTAAACAATGAAGTTAAAGAAACAAGTGATAACTCCCTTAAAAAATATTCTTACAGAACTAACTTTCAGGTTATAAACGGTTATGTTGAGTTTAACAAGTACACATGATAAAATAAAAGACGAAAATACCAAAACAATCTACGGAATTCTTTCCATTTTACAAATTCTGACTACCCTTACAAGTCCGCCTACTTATGTTTGTCCCAATAAACTAACTACAAGTTATTGACAGATCAAAGTCATACCTATTATAAGATGAAAGAACGAAAATTGAAAATAAAATATATTCCCAGCTGACGAATCGAAACCGCATTCGTAACTCAAATCTCACATAAATAAGGTAAGTGTCAACACGCACACTATCAAAGCAATCGGACGTCTGAACGACAAAATAATTCAGTCCAGAAATAAAATTAAAATACTAAAGTTCAATGAACTCAAACGCGCGTGGCAAACAGCAGTAAATAATCAATCACCGTTAGCTCAGTATCCAATGCTGGACAACCCTCACGTTCATGCCACTAGTGGTCCCATAACCTTATGTAAACAACTTCCAGCTGGTAAGGGCGGAGCCGAAACATGGCCTCAATATTACTTTGCTAACACTCTTCGCATTGCATACACTACTGCAGACACTACCATCGTTCAAGTCACTTCGCAAAAACACCTAACCTAAGACTTGAATATACACAGACGACACCCTAAATCTATCATCAAGCCTACATAGTGTCTACACACCGTAACACTAACATCTACATACACACACGCATCCTAAACCTATCGTTGAGCGTAAATGGGGATGTCTACTCATCAGTATACTCCTATGATAACGCGTAACGTCCTAAATCTATTGTCGAGCGGAAACTGGGATGTCTAGTCATCCTCTAAAATGTCAGGCGAAATCGTAACTTCAAACACACTCTTTGATATTTAGCTGGAAACCTTATCGAAACTATAGCACACAATAAAACAAATCTTGCCACAGAATGAACGCAAGTTTGGAAATGCAACTAAGTCCCTATCTTGTCAATAAAACGTGAAATTGAAAACAAATAACGCCCGGCTACACAATCCACGACTCAAACACGATCTCGACATACGCAGTGAAGTTTGGAAAAATAATAATGAATTTCAGCACACGTCTAACATCACATGAATATCGCCAAAACAGTAATCACCACCATAGCAAAAATCCACACTTTAATTATAGGGTGAGGCCCAAAATCGCCTACCATCTCACTGTTCCAAACATTCATATCCAAAAACTATCCAGTGAAGCGAAATTCCTTGAATCTACGCCGCCAAACTATCACTTTATTATTATTATTGAATATCCAAAGCAGTTTGGAACCCTATTTTACATAGTATACTAGGGTTGTAGTTAAAATACATATTCACTTTTACAATGAAAATGAATTCATTTATCTAATCGATGGAAAATGAAGTGGATGAAGTCAATAAAATATTTGTAACAGCACGGCTTCTTAAACAAATGATACAGGGGTTTTGATAATGCAATGTTGCAATAATTCAAATGAGAGTTCAAGTCATGCCTTCTTCTTTCAAATGCAGCACATTCAAATAGTAGGTGGTCCACTGTTTGTGAGAATCCGCAAACACACACTTTAACAACGTCCAATATCTCATCCCACAACGTTTCCTAATTAATGATAATCTCGTCTCGTAATATATAAAAAATACATACTGAATGGAAATTTGTTACAACAACTAAATGACACCAACCGTGTATTCAGATGATGATGATGCTTGTTGTTTTAAGGGACCTAACATCGATGGTCATCGGCCTCACCGTGTATTCAGAATGCCCTTCTATCCTTGAGGTCGCGTACTATAACATTCATTATGCCGACTTTACAAAAATCGTCATTTTGACTCAACTGCCAAGAGCTACAATCTTCTACAGAAAATGTTTTCCACGGAAAGTTCTTGACTTGAAATCATAATGTGCGTCACAAAGCGCTCACTCCGAACCAACATTCAACCGGTCAGCTGTTCCGGATTGCTAACGGAATCTCAATACAGCCTGCCTCAGAAATATCACATTTAATATACAGCCTTTCTCAAAAATTCTTCGCCATCGGCAAATATAGCCTGTCTCAAAAATTAATCTTCATCGCCTATCATCACAGCGGCATTACTCGCCTTTATATGCCTTCAACATCTACACAGCTATTCTCTCATTTCTCTCATTCCGACACAATCCATTTCTTCCTGTTTCAAAACCTTTCGAACCTCAATACTCCCGGGACGAACAACTTTATAAGAACCTTTTCATTCATTTATATTACAACTTTTCGGACCTCAAGAACACATTAACACGCCGTGATTTCCTATATCACCGACATACACAGCAGTGGCGGCGCGTGGATAAAGCGTCTGGGGGTTCACTGCTGTCGGAAATAACGTGTTGAGATTTATTGTTACTTGATGTTTACATAGATGTAAAGTAGTGACATTGCTTGATTAGAAACGCGACTTTTCTTTGAAGGGACATGGCTACAACTCGAAGAAGTTACCAAAATAATGAAGATGAAGGACAGAGAATATGATGTGCAATTACTTAAAGCTGATCCAACTTCCTCTGATTTTGGAGACGTTGCTTGTGTACAAATAACTTCTTCAAGAACGTCTTAGGCAGACCACTGTTGTTTATGTATTGACGTATTTTGCTGCTTACTTTTATAAAAACACGTATAGCTAATGAAAGGCTCCAGGGGCTCTCAACTTGGGAGCGTGGGTTGGCGACCACGGGGCCCTTAGCAAGGTCCCGGCATTGCTTCCACTTACTTGCACCAGGATCCTTACTTTCATCTACCCTGTCCGACCTCTCTTGATCAAGTCTTGTTCTTTTCCGACCCCGACAGTATCGAGGCCTAGGGAGTCTTTCATTTTCACGCCCTTCGCGGCCTTTGGCTTTCTTTGCCGACACCTTCATTTTCGAAGCGTAGGATCCCTTCCATTTTTTCTTTATGATTAGTGTTATATAGAGGACTAACTGATTAACCCGTGCTTCGCTGCGGAATTCTTGATTAGGTAGTGTACACGTTGTAAGTAAGATTATATTAAATTGCATAGTTCTTAACATTACTCCAGAAACGCGACGGGGAATTTACCATACGTCTTTTCTCATGGAAGACTGGTTTAGGGAATTTTCATGTTAATGGTAGGCCCTGTTGCCTACCATCAGTTACAATCAAGTTGTAGAATTTTCATTATAATGGCAGACACTCACTCTCCATATGCCTTTTTACAACATCAGAAAGAGTGGTTTTCCCAACTGAAATCAACACATATCATTATAATGGCGTCAGTAGGAATGTTGCGATTAAATGAAAAACCACACATTTTCTCACTTTTAACGAACTGTACTACGCTTCCACTCTGTTATTATTCTGTTAAGTTTGCACACTGAGCATTCCAATCAGCGCCTCAGAGTAGGGGTCGAATAGGTGGAATACTGTGATGAACCAGTGTGTTACGTACCAGCAGTATCAGAAAATGTATGAACCAGAGGAATGGCATGCTAAAGAAGAAAGTTATCCAACTCCCTAGCTACTTCCCGCCAATATTCAGACAGGCTGTCATACTAGGTACGCAGCAGTAGCCCCATCTATCGACGATGAGTGGCAGCATAAACGACAAAGAGCATCACAACAAAGGTCCATGTTATGTTATTGTTGATCGATTTCATGAGCTTTCGATATTGTAGGCCCCCAGATTTAGTTTCCTTCCAGTCTGAAATATTACTATTACCGTCGTCGGTACGGTAAAACTGAATAAAACATAAATGATCGGAAATGGTATTCTCTATAACTTTTTTACGTAGTACTTTTCGATACGACCAAGAACATACAAAAATTATATTTTAGGCGCCTTCCCCTGAACTACCATTTCGTCCAGGGTGAATAAAATTATTTAGAGCCTAAACTGTAGTTTCTTATTCCCCGACTCTACAGACCGATTTTCATTAAATTCTGTTTATCCATTATCTTGTGGCTCGGTGATGATATGGACTTAGCAACAAAATTACAAATTAACGAATATCTCTGTTATCATATTCGATACGGCAAGAATGTATAAGACATAA
The DNA here is from genome assembly GCF_040414725.1 of Anabrus simplex. Classification (NCBI taxonomy): domain Eukaryota; kingdom Metazoa; phylum Arthropoda; class Insecta; order Orthoptera; family Tettigoniidae; genus Anabrus; species Anabrus simplex. Next base: position 241,031,083 of record NC_090271.1, read on the forward strand.
ATGATCGGAAATTTAATTCTGTATAACTTTAGGTATGTAGTAATTATCGATAGGACCGCTAATAGCATACATATTTGAGAATTAAATTTTAGGCCTTCCCCTAAACGGCATTTCACTCAGCGTTAATAAAATTATTTACGGCCTAGATTGTAGTGACTTATTCTCAGCCTTTACATACCGATTTTTATTAAATTTTCTTCAGCCGTTTTCTCATGATGCGTGTACATACATACAGACAGACAGAAATTACGGAAAACGCAAAAGTGCATTTCCTCGTTACTGTGGACACGACCGTTACACAGACATACAATTCTTTTTAAATTCTCAGCTATGTACAGACAAAACTCTTACTTTATATATAGATGGTTGCCTAGTTGTATTTCCTCTTAAAACAATAATGGCCATCACTACTTACAAATGAAACGACTCATTAATTACAAAAAGACAGGCTACGAACGCCTGTTGATTCTATACAAAACGTAGTTACCAAAATATTCTGGCTCATTGTGGTTAATTACATCAGAACTGCAAAATCGTCAAATTAAAACCCCTCAAAAACCTACCACATACGGCAAGGTCTGTCTACTGCATACGGCAAACTTTAACCGCGCGCTCTAACAGTGCTTCGGCTAATTTCGGAACTGCTCGATGTAACTCGTGTCTATCGCTGGTCCAGTCGCCAGCGATTCCTGGGCTATGTTTTCCCTGCTCCTCACAGCCCCTCGCCATGTGCACCCTCCTTACGTCTCACTGCCCCGCTACCGAGGTCCTGAAATTGAACCTCTCCGCTGGTTTCGAAGAGCAACAGAGTGTTGATGTCAAAAATACCGCTACGCGCGTGGATATACAGAGCTTATTAAAGGAACAGGCTGTAATATACCATTTTACATAGACTTATTAATTTATAGGGGGTTCACTGAACCACTGAACATATAGCACGCACCGCCACTGATACACAGTGTCACAAAAAATAACTTCCCAGGAATAAATACAACTTTATCAGACTTCACTGGATTTCGACACGAACGCGAATCTTACTCAACATAACTGTTAAATACAAATTTAACATCGAAAATTTTATCCGGCTGTAAATATAATTATTATGATTACTATTTCGACTAAAATTTTCTGAACTAATACGATATTCGAAATTATGGCATTAACCACGACTACATGATCGTTTTAACCTTCCTAACTTTACTCAGGAATTTTAACACATTATTTAAACTTCGCATTTTACAGTTTCTCAACGTGAGTTTTACTTCCCTAAAGAATTCCACACGACGACCAGAAATATAACACTTTCGCCTGATCATTATTAAATACTAATTCGACACACGTACTGGAAAATTTTATTCGGACAAACAAATACTGTTCTACAACATTAATACAAATATAGACAGACCTGTAAAAGTAGTCATCTTGGAGATTCCGGCTATATTTAGCCAGCTGACCTCGTATTTAGCCGCTCATGGCTACAAGATACATCATCTTATTCTTCTTCTTCTTCTTCTTATAATAATAATAATAATAATAATAATAATAATAATATATTCTTATATATATATTTACACAGATTTTACACTCGCTATCGATTAACAACGCCAATGACGCACTTCCTTCGCTTTTTAGCATGCGACGAACCTTCTTCTCTACAGGCAACTGCGACTGTTTCCCAGGACTCTGCTTTAGTTCACTCTAATAACCGGCCAGGCGTTTCAATAGATAAAAAACAGACCTCTCTCTGACTACCCTCCAGGTTCCTTTTGACAATATCAAACACACACAATGTAATAAGAGGAAATCAGCTACGTATTTTAAACAGATATCTATGCCTTCACAGTTTTCGTTGGCGAAAGCTGAGGAAAATTTCTATCACCTTCTATATAATATTCTACTTGAATCATCGACACGAATATATAACTTAAGTTATTTCGAGAAGTAAACCCCGCATTTTCTTGTAGACGAGCGATGTGGGTTCCACCGTCCAGACATTCAGACAGAATGTTTAAATGTAGGTGGAGGGGATTTCTTTTACACCCTCTGACAGGACGCCACCCTCACCACAAAGTTTGGTGGTGCAATATCCTAATTCCACATCCGCTGGACCAATTTTCTTGAAATTTATTCCACAAATTCAGACAGAATTATAATTCATTATGGTGTTAATTTTATATTTTTCCCATACTTGCAACAGGCATAATAAATTTATTTCTGACATGCAATTCGCGGGCTTTCTTCAGAGATGACCTTGACACGTGTCGCAAATCCGCGAGTATGGATGCCAACTTTTCCCCAGGCTTAATTGCATTTAAATTCACCCTGTGGATTCTGTCTCCATGTAATGTTAGTTAATAATTTTGATTCTTTATTCCTGGATTAACCAGGTCGCCAAAACCTCTCGTTATAAGGGATTTTACAAAATTGCTAAATTAGTCAGTACTCGATATCAACCGAAGTGTCTCGGCATTTCACGAGATGGTGGCTCGCTCGGCACGGCGAGTTCTGTTCCCACGGGGGAGCGGGGCTCTTAAAATAAAACATGGCTACTCTCAAAAAGTTATTTGTAGCTGAAATAAATATCTCCAATTAGTTTTCATCGTAGAATTATGGGTTTAGTACGACGTGTGTTACAGAGCTGTTTTGCAGGGTTATAAAAGACAGAGGAAGCCCCTGGATGAGTGAGGTGAACTGTAAGAAGAGGCTGGCATTCGTCAAAGAGTACGTTAAGAAGCCTCCGGCGTTTTGGAAACACGTGTTGTTTACTGAGAAGAGCAAATTCTGTTTATATGATTGCTCTGGAAAGCGACTTGTTCGGAGAAAGAAGGACGCCGAGCTCGAAAATCAAAGTCTGCAACCAACCGTATGGAGTAGGTTCCATTATAGTATGGGGGTGTATGTCGGCAGCTGGGGTAGGTAACTGCCATATAATACCTGAACGGATTGATAAAATGCTGTATTTGAATATTTTAAAGCAAAACGTATCACCCAGCGCAGCAAAATTAGGTCTTGATTGTGGGTACATCTACCAGCACACTGTTCGTGTTGTTAGGGCATGGCTACTCTTCAATACACCTCCTATGCTGCAGACATCACTCCAGTCCCCAGACTTAAACCACATAGAGCAGTTATGGGCGAAATTGAAATGTAAACTGAGCAAGCAACGTATTATAAATAAGGAAGCTTTGAAGCAATACTTCATGGACGAATGGCACAAAATAGGCCCGTAAGTGACAGAAAATCTGGTAAAATGCATGCCAAAAAGCATTCAAACCATGATTGCTTCCAGAGGACGTTCGACGCGCTGCTGATTCTTAGGAAATGACTGTACATTCCTCGAGTTATTACTGTGGACGAATACTTTTGCAACGTGACTTTTCTGCAAGCAGTGCGATTGTTTTTTTTTGTTTTGTTTTTTTTTTCCAAATGCCAGAGCTTACAGTGCTATACATTATGTTCTCAGATGTCCGGGTGGCAAATAAAACATACTATTATTTGTTTATCATTAACTTCTTTATGATATTGGTGTTATTAACCATTGTTCTCACATGACGTACGTGAGTTACATGACCATACTGGCATGTCACCTGAAACCCAAGGTAATGTACCTAGTATCTCAGGTACAGCAAGTAATATTCATAATTATAAGTTTTGAAGGAAATATTACCATGTATTTCAATACTGTATAATAGTCATAGGCTGATTCAGGAAGTAATGTCACAATTGTATTTGTCACTGGCTTGGTCATCCAAAGTAAACCCAGTGACACACACATGAGCGGAAAGATTCTTGTTGATGACTCGCTGTTAGTCAGAGCAACTGAGTGTATTGTAATCTCGGGGTACGCCCTGAACTTTGCTCACTATTTCATTATAAAAGAGCCTGTGTCCCAGGCTCATCAACTTCACTTAATCATCAACTCGCTGTTAGGTAGGACTGTGCTAGTCCGTCACCAAGAATCGAACTCTGCATTTAACATCAGCATTGAGAGTAGATTATCAGCAAACTGTTTACCTTATTCAATCTTAAATAAAAGTCAAGTTATTATAAACCTGCTACAAACAAGTCTAGTTATTTCTCTACGAGTAGCCTACAGCCAGCGGTAACGAATTCGAGACCTTAGTGGTTTAACATTAACGCTATTAGAAGGTTCTACGTTCGAGATATAAACCGCTAAAACATAACTGGGGGCCCGTCCGGGATCGAGCAGAGTCATCCTAGCCAGATAGACCAAGAAGGAACTGCTGGAGGAAACGACAACCCTGAAGGAGTCTTCTGGGTGCAGCTCTACCGACAACATTTAGGGGACTGCACAACTTCCAAGGGGCTTTTCAACCGCCATCAGTACCAGACTGCCGATCCGCACAACTGCTGAGCAACTCGAGAAGGACTGGACCACAAGCAGACCGCCAACAAGACCAGGGGGATGCAAACGACTTGGATCATCTTTTCCTATCTGTAAGTGCAACATTAATAACTACCGAGTGATAAATGTATAGAGGAGAGATCTGAGAATAGGATTTTTCGCCTTTTTTGCTTGTCATTTGGAACGTACTTTTAAAAGTGAAGTCAAGATTGAGAGTTAAACAAAGTAGACTAGGAAATTAGAAATTAAAATCAGAACTAAAAGAAACTCATTATATACCAGGCACTAGAGTACCTGACTATAATAATAATCATAATAATAATAATAATAATAATACAATTATTTCCACTTCAATTATTTTGAATAAGTGAGATTGAATAGATTCGTCGCTGTTCACCATACATTGAATTAAACCAATTAAACTAATAATTTATTAGCTTGTAAATTTAATTATTTTATTGATTTCCGTAATTATAAATTCAGAATGTCTGATAACGAGCTCTTAACAAAATTTGAGTATGCCCACTTTCAGTTACTGCCCGAATTTAACGGAAGTCCTTCATGCAGTTTAGATTACTTCATTGCAAGGTGTGATGCCTTCTTAAACAATTTTAAGAGAGCACCCACAGCTCCAAACGCTGCTGTAATCAATGAATTTCTCTTTAATGTAGTAAAGTCGAAGTTGAAAGGAGATGCATGTAGTGTCCTAGACTTAGATGCGAACTCAAGCTACGACAGATTAAAGGAGAAACTAATTCGTAAATACGGAGACGTTCGCGATGAACGCCTTCTAGTTCAACAAATTTCTAATTGCTTTCAGAAAATAAATGAACAGTATCCAAATTACCACGATAGACTAGAATCATTAAAACTTCAATGCATAAGTCTATACAAGATCAATTACCAGGGAGCGATATTAGAATTAAAACTCAGAGAACTTGAGGAATTAAGCTTACATACATTTAAAGCAGGAATTATGGAACCGTATCGTTCATACTTACGATACGCACAAGTAAATGACCTCGGTCAAGCAATTCGAATCTGCAGGTCATATGACAATGATCGCGCACATGAGAATTACATGGACCAACTGAGGAACGGACAGAGAACACAACAGAATAGAATGATACCTAACACTAGTCACAATCCATTCACCGCACATAAACTTGCTCCATTCGGAAAAACAGAACACAACTATACACCACCACTGAGACCTCAGTATACACCACAAACGGGAACACAAGATCAATTTGCACCCCGTCCCTTTTCGAACATGCAACCAAGACCGAACTGGATTCCCAGTGTAACACCTAACACAAGACCATTCGTCCAATCGAACCCACAGCCAACAAGAACTACACCTATGAACCGACCTTACCCTACACCTAATAATATTGGTAGACGTTTCAATCAATCTCAACCAAACCGTAACTATCCGAGACCAATGTCAGGCATTTCCACAGTAAGAGGAAACGTGAATTCACATGCAGAATTCCCTACTGACATTCAGACAGAAAACCCCATGCATAAAGTAGAGTTTCAAACAGAAATTGAAAATGAGGCTCGAACTAACGTCCCTTATTTTACTGAAGAATGTGACACCACTTGTATTTCAGATCACTATGACACACAGGTTGACCCATCTTGCTTTCCTAATGAGCAAACGAGTGAGGAATACCTTCAGGATTTTCACTTGGCCCAGCAATCACAATCGAAAACCTAAACAACATTCGCGACGCACCTAAGTTGCCATTCATTAATGTATATGGACTCAAGATTTTGATTGATAGTGGGGCTTGTAATTCTATAATGAACCCTGACATAGCGCTTAGCTACTTTTCTGAATTTTTGTTTAAAGACCCGTTTTGTATACAGTCAGTACATACAGAAACTATTGGCGATGACAATGTAAGTTACCCAATATTTCTTGAGCACAACATTGACACACCTATAAATTTTAGAGTGATGAAATGGCACGGCTATTTTGATGCCCTAATCGGCTCTGCCGACTTCACCAGATTAGGAGCAAAAATAGACTACGGCACTAATCAAGTCACATTAGCCGGTAAAACCATACCTTTTTATTTTTATTCATCAAACAAACAGAAGACATTCAAACCCACATGTGATTCACATTATACCGCTATACCGGTATCCATAGAACAAGGAGACGTATATGTCCCTCCATTCAGTTTCGAAGGAGTGTATTTTCAAGATGCTATTTTGCATGCTGAGAATTATCAAATACATTATCCGATCGACACCAGTTTCAAGAAAGAGTTTAGAAGACCCGTTCTGGTTGAACCTTTGGAAAATATCGAAGTCCAGCCATTAGAGATAAATCCCATAACTGATCAGAATGTGAATGAGTATCTCAGAACCCAACATATGAATCAGATGGAAGAAAAAGCAATCCGTGAAATCTGTTCTAACTTTCAGGATGTGTTTTACTATCCAGGGTGTGATCTGTCTTTCACTAACACAGTGAAACACTTCATACGTACTACTGATGAGGATCCGGTATACAAACGAAATTACCGTTACCCTCCCGCATTGAAAAAGATCCTGACAGATGAAGTTGAAAAACTTCTCGAGCAGGGTGTAGTTACTCACAGCGAATCTCCATATTCGAACCCAGTGTGGATAGTGCCCAAGAAGCTAGATGCTTCTGGACAAAAGAAATGGAGATTGGTCACAGATTTTAGAGACCTCAATAAGAAAACCGTAGAAGATAAATACCCTCTCCCGAGGATAGAAGAAATTCTCGATAACCTAGGTCGATGTCAGTACTTTAGTACTCTTGACCTAGCTCAAGGATTCCATCAGATCGAAATGGATCCCCGGTCTATTGAAAAGACAGCCTTCACAATAGACAACAGACATCTAATGTTCAGGCGTATGCCGTTCGGTTTGAAAAATGCGCCCGCGACATTCCAACGTGTCATGGACAATGTCCTAAGACCTTTCCTATACAAGTTTTGTTTCGTTTACATGGACGATATCATTTTGTTTAGCAAATCTTTGGAAGAGCACGTTCAGCACTTGAACCTAGTGCTGCAGAAGCTCAGAGAAGTGAACTTAAAGGTTCAACTTGACAAGACAGAGTTCCTTCATAAGGAAGTAGCTTTTCTTGGTCATATTGTCACCACAGACGGAATAAAACCTAACCCAGAGAAAATCCAGGCAATAAAGGACTATCCAATCCCAAAGACTGCCACAGAAATTAAACAGTTTCTTGGCTTAGCCGGATTTTACAGAAGATTCATTAAAGACTTCTCGAAAATAGCACAACCCATCTCGCGTTGTCTAAAGAAAGGCACAAAAATTGACGTACAGAATCCCGAATATGAGACAGCTTTTAAGACTCTGAAAACAGTCTTAATCAATGCGCCAGTGCTAGCTTACCCAGATTTCGATGAGCAATTCACACTGACCACAGATAGTTCGGATTTCGCTCTAGGAAGCGTTCTATCACAGAGAAATCACCCGATAGCATATTTCTCTCGAACCCTGAACCCTGCAGAGAGAAAATACTCCACTATTGAGAAAGAACTCCTTTCTATAGTAGAAAGCTGTAAACGTTTCAAACCATATTTATGGGGCAAACACTTCCAAGTAGAATGTGACCATCGACCGCTTCAGTGGTTGTTCACATTGAAAGATCCCAGTTCTAGGCTTTATAGATGGAAAATAAAGCTCGGAGAATTCGACTTCGACATCAAGTATGTCAAAGGGAAATTGAATTATGTAGCTGATGCCCTCTCGCGAATAGAAGTAAACTCCAGCGAAGAGACAGCTTCTAATATGCCAAACGTAGGAGATGAAGGTTATCAAAAAGGACTTGATAATCAGACGATCCATTCCAATCAGCAAGACCCTATATTCACCCTTAAGATGTCCGAAAGAAAATTAAACCAGAACCGAAACCAGATAATTGTCAAATATGGTAGCTCACCGAAGATTCTCGAACAGAGGATATTCAAGAAGCACACCAGGCATATTATGATTGTCACACGAGAAAACCTGAATCAAGATTTGAATAATCATTTACTGAAAATAATTATTCCTTCCAACAAATACGCCGTTCATTTTAATGACGTAACCCTTGAAATCCCATTCATCCAAACATGTCAAAGATTGTTCACATCAGAATTAATAATAATTAGATGCATGCAACTCTTAGAAGACGTTGAATCCCTTGATTCACAAAAACAGATAATTTTACAGTACCATGCTTTGAATCATAATGGCATAAATGAAACAGTTGAGCACCTACAAACGAAATACTATTGGCCACATTTGAGAGAACAGGTTCGTACCCTGATCAATCAGTGTAACTCATGTCAAAGAAACAAGTATGAGAGAAACCCCAACCAGGTCTAGAACCAAGGACCTATCACCGCAGAACACCCCTTTTCTACAATCCATATTGATACTTTTCATTTCGAGCAAGACAGAATACTAACTATAATAGACGTATTCTCGAAATACGGTCAAGCATATGTGCTGTCAAATGGTACAGCCCTGGCCGTATTAAATGAATTACAGACATACTTCGCACATCACGGGTATCCTAGGAAAATCACCCATGATCAGGGCGGAGAATTTGAGAATAATTTAATTAAAGACTTTTGTAAATCAGTAAACATTGAATACCATGCCACAACCCCTTTGAATTCATCGTCTAATTCACCAGTTGAGAGATTTAACTCAACTCTTCTCGAGAAATTGCGCATTTCAAGAGATAATGATAAGTTCACGCTATTACGAGAGCTGTTACCTAGTGTAATTATTAATTACAATTCAGCTATTCATTCCACGACAAAGCAACCACCATTTAATGTATTATATGGTCCATATTATAAGTCCCTGGATCATATCTTCTCGCCTTCGCCCAAGATCAATGAATACGTTGAAAGGCAAGGTAGACACCTACTCACAGTACAGAACAACATCGAACCCAGTACTACCAATTTCAAACACACTTACAAAGTAGGAGAAACTGTCTTTGTATTAGACCCACAAACTAGAAACAGAAAATCGAAGAATCTCTACAATGAAGGTATAATTACCCAAATTGAAGAGAACAAAGTTTACTGTAAAATGAAAAATGGAAAGACCCATGTAAGGAATTTTAGGAATATAAAACCTAAAAGGAAAACTGATCTCGTTTCAGATTCACATGCGGACATGGATTCCTCAAGTCAGAACCCATAGAAACTCGAGGATTTTACGCTGATCCGTTAGGTTCCGCCGTAATAATAGAAGACTACCACAAATTTCTATTTCACTTTAACCTCACTACGTTAAAGGAATCTTATGATAACCTACAGGACACTGTATTGAAATTTCAAATACATACTAACGACACTGTTCCATACTTAGTAAATGAACTAAATGAAACTTTGGAAAATACTAGAAAAGACTTAAATAAATTGCTACCTGTTACCAATAGAAGTAAACGAGGCCTAATTAATGGTCTAGGTTCAGTAATTAAATTTATATCTGGTAATCTGGATCAAAATGATTTTGATAATTTACAAACCCAATTAAATGCCTTAAGAAAGAGCCGTACTAATGAAATACAAAATGTAAACAAATTAATATCTTTTAGCAATTCCATAGTTCAAAAGTTCTATAATGAAATTAATAGAATAGACTCTAATACTAAACTCATTAAAGGTATGTTCCGAAGGCAAAACTTCGAAATCAATGTATTCGAAAATTACCAACACATAGTGTCGTGTGTAAACAAGTTCAACAAAGTAGTGAGTGATCTAGAAGAAACTATCAGTCTCTCATTCAACGACATAACCAACATCAAGATATTCTCCGCGAAAGACTTGAAGAATATTATTAAACACCTACAGACTGTTTATTCAGAAAAGGCTATAATATATACTGATTCTTACCATGTGTATGGAAATCTTAAATTTACAAAAACACAAGTGGCAATGTCAAAATCTGAATTGATTGTAATTCTATCAGTACCAATTATTGAAGAACAAAATTACCAACTGTACGCCATATCCCCTGTCCCTAGTATAGATAACACTATCCTAATTCCTTCCGAGAGATATTACCTCCAAGGATCCATTCAAAAATGGACAAGAATGCCATGTATAAAAGGTACTAAAGGATATGTATGTAATAAGTTTAATATTAGAATAACTCCTTGTAATCTTACCGATGTATCAGGATGTGAATTTGCAGAAATTAACAATGATGTGCAAATATTTATATCTTTAAATAATGAACACTTACTGTTCTTTAACAAATATCCGCAAACGATATTACAGACCTGCATTAAGCAGCAAAATGTTATAAAGGTATCAGGTCCAAATATTGTATATACTAATGAGTCCTGTCCTATATCTGCAATGGGAATAACATTGGAACCCAAACCAACAAACTATGTGCATAAATTCGCTATCACAAGCGCTGGTTACCTAATCCCTTCCAAAAATAAAATAAACTTCCACTTGTCCCACCTGGATGTAAATAAAATGAAATTAGATTTAATCCCTGTCACTCCAAATTACCTTACTTCAAGGAAATATGACTATTCAATTGTAATTATAACATTTATTGTGCTATGTATATTATTGTTAATATTTAGACAAAAACTATGTAATCTGTATCAAAAATGTAAAGTATGTAAGGTACAAGTCAATGAGGACATAGACTTGTCAGTTAGGGGGGAGGAGTTACATGACCATACTGGCATGTCACCTGAAACCCAAGGTAATGTACCTAGTATCTCAGGTACAGCAAGTAATATTCATAATTATAAGTTTTGAAGGAAATATTACCATGTATTTCAATACTGTATAATAGTCATAGGCTGATTCAGGAAGTAATGTCACAATTGTATTTGTCACTGGCTTGGTCATCCAAAGTAAACCCAGTGACACACACATGAGCGGAAAGATTCTTGTTGATGACTCGCTGTTAGTCAGAGCAACTGAGTGTATTGTAATCTCGGGGTACGCCCTGAACTTTGCTCACTATTTCATTATAAAAGAGCCTGTGTCCCAGGCTCATCAGCTTCACTTAATCATCAACTCGCTGTTAGGTAGGACTGTGCTAGTCCGTCACCAAGAATCGAACTCTGCATTTAACATCAGCATTGAGAGTAGATTATCAGCAAACTGTTTACCTTATTCAATCTTAAATAAAAGTCAAGTTATTGTAAACCTGCTACAAACAAGTCTAGTTATTTCTCTACGAGTAGCCTACAGCCAGCGGTAACGAATTCGAGACCTTAGTGGTTTAACATTAACGCTATTAGAAGGTTCTACGTTCGAGATATAAACCGCTAAAACATAACTCGTGGACGAATACTTATGCGAGCAGCTGTACTATGTAACAGCCTTTTGAATATCGTCTATTAAAAGTAATATTTGCGGTCGATCTACGGCGTATTATCAAAAAAGCTTGTTATAAATATTCACGAATACTTGGTCTCTCCGCTTGCTGACCACAGTATCGATAAATGCTAATTTTCAACGTGGTTTAGAATAAAACTAAAATGGATTGTTAATTGGAACGTTAACATGTATAATGTCGTTCTACCCCAGAGTATCCACAGAGCTGATTATGTACTTCCATGGAATTGTTGATTGATTCAATTGTGATTAAGTCATGAAGGTTTACAACTGTTTCCTACAGAACAAATATATAGCTGGTGTTCTGTGTAATACACTTATTCCATTGGATAATCCTGAAGTTAGTATCCAGTAACGTTCCTTTAAGTGGTCTTGGTCAGCTGTCTGAGTGTTGAAATGAACTGCCTTTGTGGCAAAATTGGTCAGGTGAGATATTTACCCTCTGTCTTCAGTATCTTGGGATTGAGGCCCGACGCAGACAATTGACATTTAAGGTTAAAGGCGAGTTCGATGTTGGACCTCACTCACCCTACACCCTAACTGCTAAATTGATGGTGGCCTTGGCGACCGGATCGTTTTTGGGCACAACTCACATACACTATGAGTGCTGTATTCTACTCGCAGCAGTCTTCCCTCTGCTAGAAAGAGAATGGTGCTATGTTGTTATTTCTGCGACACATCTGAGTAATGCAGCAAGTCTTTTGAAAGAGCAGAGAGTGCTTCATCTCATAGCACACGAAGGATGGACGTTAAATGCCGCCTCTCTTTGTGTACCGAGATGCTGAAATTAAAATAGACCGGGACACAGCTGTACACATGAGTAATATATCTCTCTTCGTCCGCTATTCTTCGAATGTAATCTCGCTGAGACCAGGCGACGGAGGAGATGCATTCGGTACTGAACAAAGGCAGACGTTCTCGGCAGGACTTGTCACTCTGTGAGTATTATGACGCTCCTTTGCTGTTGTTTTATTTGTTTTAAGAAATTGAGACGCTGTAGTGGCCAGTCCCATGTACATTTGTGTGCAAGAAACGTGACCCATAAAGTACCAGTAACAGCTATTTAGGTGGAAAATGAAATGTTTAACATTCCGTCTTCTCAACTCCTCTCCTTCGCTTGCAACATGATTGACGACAGTAAAATGAAAATGTTAAAGGTCCACCTTTTCAATACTATGAATTTTTATTGATGTTAATATATATCACATAACATTTAAAGAAGGTTGGTACTAGTTTCGACGCTCATTGCGCGTCATCATCAGCCAACAAATCAATTGAGCAAAATGAAACTTATCGAATAGCAATATAAAACACATGATAGCACCTACAAGCAAATGTTAAACTATGACTAGTTGAAATATAAAACACATGATAGCAAATACAAGGATTAATTTTGAAAGCTAAATTGTCAAAAGTTAAAACAATGAAAGCAAAACAGAGAAGGTAACAATAGTTAGGGTATGATACACGAGAACGTAGTCCAGCTTGAGGTTTGTAGAACATAAGGTGTATCTATATACAACATTTAAATGCACCTACTAAGGCAAATTTTAAATGTAACATTAAAATGATGAGGGTATGGTGCGTATAACCATCTAAAACATATGACAGCACCTATAAAGTCACTGTTAGATTATAACCAGTTGAAATGATGTGGTGTGTCTGACCGTAAAACATAACATTTTTGAGAAGGTATCCCAGTTGTTGAGTCTTGATAAACAAAAGAATAGTCCAGCTTGAGGTGCATAGATCATAAGGCAACATATGTTATCAGTGGGAAGAATAATCTTGTTCCCTTAAGTTGCGGTAATTGACAGACTTAATTCAGATGGTTTCGAAGCCAACAATGACGAGTTACAGTATATATTGGAGAGTAACACTCACCCCTCCCTTCATAAGGTCGAGTTACTAATGATCAGTGGCAGCTTCTCGCTATTCCCATATTCTCAAGACCACATTCAAATTGGTTAACATGCGCTGCATTTATTTTAAAGTAAAGAACGTGTAAATTAAGTTTTTCAATTTTCGCACGCTCTCCCCAGCACTATACCCAGACCGTCCAGGGGCGTGTCTAATCTCCCAGACCTAAGCAACTGTACGGGAGGCGCGCGCATAGGCCTTGACCTTGCAAGGAGAGTGCACGTGTCCGACCTGGCAAGCATCAGTCTCCAGTCTGAATCTCAGTTTTTAACATGGCCAGACAGTTAATCATTGTAACACCTTATTTTCGTAAGTAAGAGTTATTTTAAGTACAAGTCGGCTCGACGGGTACGCGATGCATTTGTTCAGCAATTTCCTGGTAAAGTGCCACCTTCATGAGCACAGATTCACATAATTTTAAATAAATGTGAAACTACTGGCTCAGTGCTCAATGAAAAACCATTCACGCACACGAACAGTTTTAACAGAGGAAAAGCTAGATGACATTGGTGCGTCTGTGGTGTAGTGGTTAGCGTGATCAGCTGCCACCCCCGGAGGCTCTGGTTCGATTCCCGACTCTGCCACAAACATTTGAAAAGTGGTACGAGGGCTGAAACTGGGTCCACTGAACCTCGGGAGGTCAACTGAGTAGAGGTGGGTTCGATTACCACCTCAGCCATCCTCGAAGTGGTTTTCCGTGGTTTCCCACTTCTCCTCAAATGCCGGGATGGTACCTAACTTAAGGGCATGGCCGCTTCCTTCCCTCTCCCTCTTCCTTGCCTGTCGGGCTGAGTGGCTCAGACGGTTAAGGCGCTGGCCTTCTGACCCCAACATGGCAGGTTCGATCCTGGCTCAGTCCGGTGGTATTTGAAGGTGCTCAAATACGTCAGCCTCGTGTCGGTAGATTTACTGGCACGTAAAAGAACTCCTGCGGGACTAAATTCCGGCACCTCGGCGTCTCTGAAAACCGTAAAAGAGTAGTTAGTAGGACGTAAAACAAATAACATTATTATTTATTCTTCCTTGCCTGTCCCTTATAATCATCCCATCCCCCGCAGGGCCCCTGTTCACCATAGCAGGTGAGGCTGGCTGGGCGAGGTACTGGTCATTCTCGCCAATTTAATCCCCCGACTCAGGGTCTGAAGCTCCAGGACACTGCCCTTGGGATGGTAGAGGTGGGATCCCTCGCTGAGTCCGAGGGGAAAACCGACCCTGGAGGGTAAACAGGTAAAGAAGAAGAAGAAGATATTGGTGCGAATCTTGAACGGTCACCGAATAAATCACTCGCAAAATTAGCATAACAAGTAGGGGTTTCGATTTCTTCTGCACACAGAGCTCCAAAGCTGCTACACGTCAAACCGTACAGGTTTACACGCGCCCATTGTTTAAACCTGCTGATCCAGCCACAAGAGTAAGATATTGTGAGTGGTATCTCGCATTACTGAATGATCGTTTATTCGACCCACAGCTTGTGTTATTTTCAGATGAGGCCTAATTTCATCTTAATGGTCGTATGAACAGTCATAACTCTCGCTATTGGTGTGCAAAAAAATCCCAATAGCGTTTATGAGGTCCCTCATTATTAAGGAGGACACTTCCAGCATATTTTATGAGGTAAGTTTTCATATAAGATTGTATACACAGTTACAGCAGGGCGGCCGCGCAAGACGTAAGCTGGGCTGAGACAGCTGCTGTAGTACAGAGTACAAACATCGTGCGCTCGGTTTGTAAGAGAGATCCTGTAGTCATTTCTCATGAGCATGTTGCTTCCTAGTAGAATGGTAATATCGGGATCATACGAGCTGTCCTGTGAATTAGTGGAACCAAAACTGCTAGCGGAAAGCAGGTGTAAGGCAACCGGTAAAGGACATTTAGATACAAGACGATGAACTACAATAGGTTCCGCTCATGCGCTTTTGCGATATGCAGTGGGTGGTTTGGACACGTATCGTCAACTGAGAGTGAAATACCTTAGGGGACAGCCTGCACGGCACTTTGGAAGGGCAGGAGGAATCGAGTGAGCAAAATAGAGGAAGTTCATGACATCGTGCGTACCACGCTCAGTGGTGAGTAGTATAATAAGCGGGTTCTGGCGCCCCCTCCCGCGGGAAATTTGAATTCTGGCGGGAAATTTGAATTTTGGTGGGAAATTTGAATTTTGGCGGGAGATTTGAATTTGTAAACAAAGCCACGTGCTTTTTCACAGCTGTCATCGACAACAACGCATCGCTAACCTCACTGCTGCCATCTTGACGGGCCTAAACCTCAGTAGTGCCAACTTAACCTAACTAGCGTGAGGTAAACAAAGCCATGTGTTTTTTGACAGCCACGTGCTCTTTGACAGACAACAACGCATCGCTAACCACACTGCTGCCATCTTGACGGGCCTAAACCTCAGTAGTGCCAACTTAAACTAACTAGCGCGAGGTAAACAAAGCCACGTGTTTTTTGACAGCCACGTGCTTTTTGACAGACAACAACGCATCGCTAACCTCAGTACTGCCATCTTGACGGGCCTAAACCTCAGTAGTGCCAACTTAACCTAACTAGCACGTGGTAAACAAAGCCACGTGCTTTTTGACAGCCACGTGCTTTTTGACAGCTGTCATCCGCCATCTTTAAACCACGGAGCACTGTGCTGCCCTCTTTATCGTAGTAGATGTAAATTCGTCACCTGTCATCGGCAGTGCTGCCATCTTGGCGGGCCTAAACCTTAGTGCTACCAACTTAACCTAACTAGCGCGTGGTAAACAAAGCCACGTGCTTTTTGACAGCCACGTGCTTTTTTGACAGCTGTCATCCGCCATCTTTAAACCACAGAGCACTGTGCTGCCCTCTTTATCGTAGTAGATGTAAAATTCGTCACCTGTCATCGGCAGTGCTGCCATCTTGGCGGGCCTAAACTTTAGTGCTACCAACTTAACCTCACTAGCGTGAGATAAACAAATCCACGTGCTTTTTTGACAGCTGTCATCCGCCATCTTTAATCTATAGAGCACAGTGCTGCCCTCTTTAGCTACTTACCTTTGAAATGTGGTGGCGGATAATTTGAAAAATGCTTTTTGACAGCAGCCATCTTTAATCTAGAGAGCACCGCGCTGCCCTCTTTAGCTAGATACCTTTGAAATGTGGTGGCAGGCAATTCCACATGACAGCAGCCATCTTTAATCAAGAGAGCACCGTGCTGCCCTCTATGTGGTGGCGGCAAATTCTACATGCTCTTGTTTGGAAACAAAGCCACGTGCAGCCGTCATCCGCCATCTTTAATCAACAGAGCACAGTGCTGCACTCTTTAGCTAGATACCTTTGAAATGTGGTGGCGGCAATTTGAAAAATTCTATGTGCTCTTGTTTGGAAACAAAGCCACGTGCTTTTTTGACAGCTGTCATCCGCCATCTTTAATCAATAGAGCACTGTGCTGCTATCATGCGGACAATTTCATCAGCTGTCATCCGCCATCTTTAATCCACAGAACACCATGCTGCCCTCTTTATGACATGTAGTAGCGGGCAATTTGAAAAGTTCTGTTACCTGTCATCCGCCATCTTTAATCAAGAGTGCACCGTGCTGCCATCTTTAGCTAGATACCTTTGAAATGTGGTGGCGGCAAATTGAAAAATTCCACGTGCTCCTGTTTAGTAAACAAACTCACGCGCTTTTTTTGTCAGCTGTCATCCGCCATCTTACATCGCAAACCTCAGTGCTACACTCTTTAGGTACATACCTTTGAAATATGGTGGCGGATAATTTAAAAATAAAAATTCTACAGCAGCCATCTCTCGACGCTAATTGCACAAGATGGTGGCTATACATGACTCCTTCAAGGTGCTTATGCAAGATGGCCGCTATACATAGGTTCTTATGAGACGCCCTTGGGATGCTTGCGCAAGATGGCGGTTATACATGGCTCCTTATGAGATGCCCTAGGGATGCTTACGCAAGATGGCGGTTGCTCTTATGAGGCGGCTTAAGGGTCCTTGCACAAGATGGCTAGAGACGCCTTAAGGATGCTTGCGCAAGATGGCGGCTATGCACGTCTCCTTATGAGACGCCTTAAGGGTGCTTGCGCAAGATGGCTGCTGCTCTTATGAAGAAAGCTAGCTTAGAGGCTAACCCGTCGTGCTAGTTCGATTCATTAAATTTGGGGCTTAAATGCAAAATGTTATATATCTCGAAAGCGGTGCATCGTAGAGCAAAACGGACAAAAAAATTTCTGCCCAGTACCTCGGTTCGCAGTACGAGGAACAAGTAAAACATAGTCTAATGATGAGATCAACGGTTCGGTTCCTACTTAGGCCCTTTGTCATTCGCTCTGTTTTAGCTTGTATTGAAGCAAGTCTTCGTAACATGATCAGGTTTAGCTATGGTAGAGAGTATAACGTGCCGTGCAGGTTCGATTAATTAAATTTGGGGCTTAAATGCAAAATGTTAAATATCTCGAAAACGGTGCATCGTAGAGCAAAACCTGATACCTAGGTTTGCAGTATCAGGAACATGATAGCATAAGAAAAACATAGTCTAATGATGAGATCGACGGTTCGATCCCTACTTAGGCCCTTTGGCATTGGCAGCTATCTAATTCTACAAGATGGGGGCTATACATAGCTTCTTATGAGGCAGCTTAAGAGCGCTTGCACAAGATGGCTGCTGCTCTTATGAGACTCCCTAGGGGTGCTTGCGCAAGGTAGCAGCGACAAGACGGTGACTATACACAGCTCCTTATGATACGGTCTAGAGGTGCTCACACAAGATGGTTGCTGCTCTGATGAAGAAAGCTAGCTTTGCATCGTGCAGGTATCTTTACAGCACTAAACCTCATACCTTTGAAATGTGGTGGCGGGTAATTTGAAAAATTCTACGTGCTTTTTCTTAACTGCAGCTATCTTTAAACAATAGCGGCTATACATAAGCTGTTAAGGCCTCCTCTTATGTCAAGGCATAGCTCTATCGAACAAGTTTAAACCTGCATCGGGATAGCTAGAGTAAGCACGTAATGCAGTGATAACGTCATTATGCATATTTAGACTTGCAAATCACTAAAGAAACATAACAAGACTAGAATCGAACACTGCACTCTATGCTGTTAACTTTATCATGTGATCGGAACATTGATTGAAATGTTTAGAACACTAAATAAGTGATCAAGACTAAAATAGAACACTGTACTCGATACAACATGTCAGGGGATACCTTTGTTCTAAGATGATTAGATTACCGCACATTCCTTGTAGGGCTAATAGGCTAAAGGGCTAATGGGAAAAAGGGCAAAAGGGCTAATGGGCTAAAGTGCTAAAGGGCTAATGGGCTAAAGGGCTAAAGGGCTAGGGTGCCTCTCCTCTCTTTATCCGGGCTTGAGACCGGCTCTACAACTAGAGGCGGAGTTAACACCCTAAGGAAGGGAGAATGTTGGGAAATAATCTATACGAATATAGCTACTCGATCGACTATATACTACAGATGGATGACTTAGGTGAGGGTAAGCGCTTACTTAATAATACCAACACGACGTAATTCATGCTCTATTTCAAAAATATCTTCTTTGTACTGTGCGTAACCAGCATCATGATAGGCTCTTAGCAGTTGTAAACGTTTTACCAGTACGTTGGGGTCTTTACAGTAGCTTATATCTACATAGGGTAACAGAGGCTCGTTGTGAACTTTGAGTCTATATGCAGACAGTTGATGTGTAGGGACTTGTTTTGATGTAATACGTGCTTCAGCAGTAGCGTTTCTAGGTACAAACTTAACTTGTTTCGATAGCGATGAAGCGTTGAAATTTCCTTCTTCTTTACCTTGCATCTCTTCTTGAGATGTTTGCACTGCGACAGAACGTGTAGTAGGCTTAGGAAATGAAGTAAAATCATCAAGCTGTAATGGCAATGAAACATTCAGATTTTCTTCTTCTACTTTCCCTTTACTACTGTTTTGATGAACATCATTATCTTTATTATCATAATCATGATCTTGCCTCTCTTTATCTTGAAGTTTGTGCTTAGTAACAGAACTCGCAGCAGGTCTAGACAACAAGGGAGAATTAAAAATCTCTCGCAGAGGTGTACTTTTTAAACATAAATCAGTGTTCGCTGGAATATGGTTGAGCTCTTTGTATTTTGTTCCCGATGAAGCTGCATTACACGCGGCTTCATGACGTTGAGCGTTGTATGCGTTCTTGAACTCTCTTCTACAATGTTTGCATTGAAAAATTGTCCTGCATGATATCTCATGACGTCTCCTGTGATAGCTTCGGGAAAATGCTTTTCCACACTCTTCGCAAATATACCTAGAAATAGGTTTTTCCATGACGGACTTTTATCTTCTGCTAACAGATTCTTCTTTAAATCTACTCGACATTTGTTACTCTCTACTTCGATGATGCGAACAGCTTAGCGATTAACAGTAAACTAGCACAAAAGCGTATAACCAAGGTAGCAACAGTAAGGTTTAAGCCCATCAAGATGGCAAGAGTGAGGTTAGCGACGTTCTGCTGTTGGATTTTAACTTCCGCGCTATAACATGCATAAGGTGGCAGCCTTGAGGTTTACTGCCGTAAAGATGGCAGCAGTGAGGTTAGCGACGCTCTATTGTCCTTCAAAGTGAGGTTAGGGTTCGTCAAGAAGACAGCTGTCAAAAAAGCACGTGGCTATGTTTACCAAACAAGAGCACGTGGTCGTGACGTCACGGTCACGTAATCAATCCTTAGCTCTACGTCGTTAAGAGCAGCATTAGGATTAGCTATGTTTAAAAATCTTGGGACTAGATCAGCAGTATGAATAGCCAGGTTTTAAAGCGTGTACACATCACCTATCGATTTTACATGCATCGACGCCCTCGTACGAAACTTCTTCCGCTAGATCGTGCTGCTATCTTAGCATAACCTATACGTATGAACTTAAAGTATAAAGAATAGCCATGTTTGAAAGCGTGTACACATTACCTATCGATTTTGCATGCATCGACTCTCGTACTAAACTTCTTCCGCTAGATTGTGCTGCTATCTTAGCATAACCTATACGCATGGCCTTAAAGTACAAAGAATAGCTATGTTTCAAAGCGTGTACACATCACCTATCGATTTTGCATGCATCGACTATCATACTAAACTTCTTCCGCTAGATTGTGCTGCTATCTTAGCATAATTTATACACATGAACTTAAGGTACAGAGAATAGCCATGTTTCAAAGCGTGTACACATTATCTATCGATTCTGCATGCATCAAATATCACACTAAACTTCTTCCGCTATCTTAGCATAACCTATACGCATGAAATTAAAGTACAAAGAATAGCCATGTTTCAAAGCGTGCACACATTACCTATTGATTTTACATGAATCGACTATCATACTAAACTTCTTCCGTTAGATTGTGCTGGTATCTTAGCATAACCTATACCCATGAACTTAAAGTACAATGAATAGTCATGTTTCAAAGCGTGTACGCATCAACTATCGATTTTGCATGTATCGAATCTCGTACTGTACTTCTTCAGGTAGATTGTGCTGGTATCTTAGCACAACTTATACACATGAACTTAAAGTACAAAGAATAGCCATGTTTCAAAGGGTGTACACATCACCTATCGATTTTGCATTCATCGACTCTCGTACTAAACTTCTTACGCTAAACTGTGCTGCTATCTTAGCCTAACCTATACGCATGAACTTAAAGTACGAAGAATAACCATGTTTTAAAGCGTGTACACGTCACCTATCGATTTTGCATGCATCAAATATCGTACTAAACTTCTTGCGCTAGATTGTGCTGCTATCTTAGCATAACCTATACCCATGAACTTAAAGTACAAAGAATAGCCATGTTTCAAAGCGTGTACATATTACTTATCGATTTTGCAAGCATCGACTCTCGTACTAAACTTCTTCCTCTAGATTGTGCTGCTATCTTAGCATAACTTATGTGCATGAACTTAAAGTACAAAGAATAACCATGTTTCAAAGCGTGTACACATCACCCTGAACTTCTTCCGCTAGATTGTACTCCTATCTTAGCATAGCCTATACGCACGAACTTAAAGCACAAAAAATAACGATGTTTAACAGCGTGTACGCATCACCTATTGATTTTGCATGCATCGACTATTTTTTACCGCCAGAGTGTACAACGATCGCATATGTCTATTGCTAACGTATGTGTATAAAGTTAAAGCACAAAGAATAGCTATACTCCAAAGCGTGTACACATCACCTATCGATTTTGCATGCATCGACTATCGTAATAAACTTCTACCGCTAGAGTGTACAACGTTCGCAATTGTGTGCTGCTACCTATGTGCGTGAACTTAAAGCACAAAGAATAGCGTGTACACAACACCTGTCAATTTTGCACGCATTAACTCTTGTACTAAACTTCTTCCACAACAGCGTGCGATCATCGCTTGTGTGTGCTGCAATCTTAACATAACCTATGTGCATGAAGTTAAAGCACAAAGAATACCCAAGTTCAAAGCGTGTACACATCACCTATCGATTTTGCATGCATCGTCTTTCTTACTAAACTTTTTCCACTAGAGCGTGCAACAACCTTATAAGTATGCTGCTAACTTAGCATAACTTATACGCATGAACTTAAAGCATAAAGAATACTGATGTATAAAAATCTTGTGAACATAGCAGCAGCAGCAGTAAGAATAGCAATGTTTTAAAAGCGTGTACGCATTGCCTATCGATTATACATGCATCAACTAGAGTACAAAACCTCTCCCGCAAGAGTGTGCTGCTATCTTAGCATAACCTATGTGCACGGATTTAAAGCACGAAGAATAGTTAAGTTTCAAAGTGTGTACACAACACCTATCGATTTTGCATGCATCAACTATCGTACTAAACACATCCCGCTAGAATGTACAACGTTCGCATGTGTATGCTCTGCTACTTTAGCATGACCTATGCGAACGAACTTAAAGCACAAAGAATAGCGATCTTTGAAAATCTTGCGAACTTGGCAGCGGTAAGAATAGCAAGGTTTAAAAGCGTGTACATATCACCTTTTGATAATGCATGCATCTTCTACTAGAGCACGTGACCATCGCTTGTACGTGTGCTGCTATTTTAACATAACCTATGTGCACGAACTTAAAGCATAAAAAATAGTTATGAGTAGAAGTTTTGTGAACATAGCAGAGTGTTTACTACGTAGGTGTAGACATTGAACTTTGCATGCTGAAGCAGCATACTACGTGACCGTGACGTCACGACCACGTGCTCTTGTTTGGTAAACATAGCCACGTGCTTTTTTGACAGCTGTCTTCTTGACGAACCCTAACCTCACTTTGAAGGACAATAGAGCGTCGCTAACCTCACTGCTGCCATCTTTACGGCAGTAAACCTCAAGGCTGCCACCTTATGCATGTTATAGCGTGGAATTTAAAATCCAACAGCAGAACGTCGCTAACCTCACTCTTGCCATCTTGATGGGCTTAAACCTTACTGTTGCTACCTTGGTTATACGCTTTTGTGCTAGTTTACTGTTAATCGCTAAGCTGTTCGCATCATCGAAGTAGAGAGTAACAAATGTCGAGTAGATTTAAAGAAGAATCTGTTAGCAGAAGATAAAAGTCCGTCATGGAAAAACCTATTTCTAGGTATATTTGCGAAGAGTGTGGAAAAGCATTTTCCCGAAGCTATCACAGGAGACGTCATGAGATATCATGCAGGACAATTTTTCAATGCAAACATTGTAGAAGAGAGTTCAAGAACGCATACAACGCTCAACGTCATGAAGCCGCGTGTAATGCAGCTTCATCGGGAACAAAATACAAAGAGCTCAACCATATTCCAGCGAACACTGATTTATGTTTAAAAAGTACACCTCTGCGAGAGATTTTTAATTCTCCCTTGTTGTCTAGACCTGCTGCGAGTTCTGTTACTAAGCACAAACTTCAAGATAAAGAGAGACAAGATCATGATTACGATAATAAAAATAATGATGTTCATCAAAACAGTAGTAAAGGGAAAGTAGAAGAAGAAAATCTGAATGTTTCATTGCCATTACAGCTTGATGATTTTACTTCATTTCCTAAGCCTACTACACGTTCTGTCGCAGTGCAAACATCTCAAGAAGAGATGCAAGGTAAAGAAGAAGGAAATTTCAACGCTTCATCGCTATCGAAACAAGTTAAGTTTGTACCTAGAAACGCTACTGCTGAAGCACGTATTACATCAAAACAAGTCCCTACACATCAACTGTCTGCATATAGACTCAAAGTTCACAACGAGCCTCTGTTACCCTATGTAGATATAAGCTACTGTAAAGACCCCAACGTACTGGTAAAACGTTTACAACTGCTAAGAGCCTATCATGATGCTGGTTACGCACAGTACAAAGAAGATATTTTTGAAATAGAGCATGAATTACGTCGTGTTGGTATTATTAAGTAAGCGCTTACCCTCACCTAAGTCATCCATCTGTAGTATATAGTCGATCGAGTAGCTATATTCGTATAGATTATTTCCCAACATTCTCCCTTCCTTAGGGTGTTAACTCCGCCTCTAGTTGTAGAGCCGGTCTCAAGCCCGGATAAAGAGAGGAGAGGCACCCTAGCCCTTTAGCCCTTTAGCCCATTAGCCCTTTAGCCCTTTAGCCCTTTTGTCCTTTTGCCCATTAGCCCTTTAGCCTATTAGCCCTACAAGGAATGTGCGGTAATCTAATCTTCATAGAACAAAGGTATCCCCTGACATGTTGTATCGAGTACAGTGTTCTATTTTAGTCTTGATCACTTATTTAGTGTTCTAAACACTTCAATCAATGTTCCGATCACATGATAAAGTTAACAGCATAGAGTGCAGTGTTCGATTCTAGTCTTGTCATGTTTCTATAGTGATTTGCAAGTCTAAATATGCATAATGACGTCATCACTGCAGCACGTGCTTGCTCTAGCTATCCCGATGCAGGTTTAAACTTGTTCGATAGAGCTATGCCTTGACATAAGAGGAGGCCTTAACAGCTTATGTATAGCCGCTATTGTTTAAAGATAGCTGCTGTTAAGAAAAAGCACGTAGAATTTTTCAAATTACCCGCCACCACATTTCAAAGGTATGAGGTTTAGTGCTGTAAAGATACCTGCACGATGCAAAGCTAGCTTTCTTCATCAGAGCAGCCACCATCTTGTGTGAGCACCTCTAGACCGTATCATAAGGAGCTGTGTATAGTCACCGTCTTGTCGCTGCTACCTTGCGCAAGCACCCCTAGGGAGTCTCATAAGAGCAGCAGCCATCTTGTGTAAGCGCTCTTAAGCTGCCTCATAAGAAGCTATGTATAGCCCCCATCTTGTAGAATTAGATAGCTGCCAATGCCAAAGGGCCTAAGTAGGGATCGAACCGTCGATCTCATCATTAGACTATGTTTTTCTTATGCTATCATATTCCTGATACTGCAAACCTAGGTATCAGGTTTTGCTCTACGATGCACCGTTTTCGAGATATTTAACATTTTGCATTTAAGCCCCAAATTTAATTAATCGAACCTGCACGGCACGTTATACTCTCTACCATAGCTAAACCTGATCATGTTACGAAGACTTGCTTCAATACAAGCTAAAACAGAGTGAATGACAAAGGGCCTAAGTAGGAACCGAACCGTTGATCTCATCATTAGACTATGTTTTACTTGTTCCTCGTACTGCGAACCGAGGTACTGGGCAGAAAAATGTTTGTCCGTTTTGCTCTACGATGCACCGCTTTCGAGATATATAACATTTTGCATTTAAGCCCCAAATTTAATGAATCGAACTAGCACGACGCGTTAGCCTCTAAGCTAGCTTTCTTCATAAGAGCAGCAGCCATGTTGCGCAAGCAACCTTAAGGCGTCTCATAAGGAGTCGTGTATAGCCGCCATCTTGCGCAAGCATCCTTAAGGCGTCTCTAGCCATCTTGTGCAAGGACCCTTAAGCCGCCTCATAAGAGCAACCGCCATCTTGCGTAAGCATCCCTAGGGCATCTCATAAGGAGCCATGTATAACCGCCATCTTGCGCAAGCATCCCAAGGGCGTCTCATAAGAACCTATGTATAGGGGCCATCTTGCATAAGCACCTTGAAGGAGTCATGTATAGCCACCATCTTGTGCAATTAGCGTCGAGAGATGGCTGCTGTAGAATTTTTATTTTTAAATTATCCGCCACCATATTTCAAAGGTATGTACCTAAAGAGTGTAGCACTGAGGTTTGCGATGTAAGATGGCGGATGACAGCTGACAAAAAAAAGCGCGTGAGTTTGTTTACTAAACAGGAGCACGTGGAAGTTTTCAATTTGCCGCCACCACATTTCAAAGGTATCTAGCTAAAGAGTGCAGCACTGTGCTCTGTTGATTAAAGATGGCGGATGACGGCTGCACGTGGCTTTGTTTCCAAACAAGAGCATGCAGAATTTGCCGCCACCACATAGTGGGCAGCACGGTGCTCTCTAGATTAATGATGGCTGCTGTCAAAAAGCATTTTTCAAATTATCCGCCACCACATTTCAAAGGTAAGTAGCTAAAGAGGGCAGCACCGTGCTCTATAGATTAAAGATGGCGGTTGACAGCTGTCAAACAAGCACGTGGATTTGTTTATCTCACGCTAGTGAGGTTAAGTTGGTAGCACTAAGGTTTAGGCCCGCCAAGATGGCAGCACTGCCGATGACAGGTGACGAATTTTACATCTACTACGATAAAGAGGGCAGCACAGTGCTCTGTGGTTTAAAGATGGCGGATGACAGCTGTCAAAAAAGCACGTGGCTGTCAAAACGCACGTGGCTTTGTTTACCACGCGCTAGTTAGGTTAAGTTGGTAGCACTAAGGTTTAGGCCCGCCAAGATGGCAGCACTGCCGATGACAGGTGACGAATTTACATCTACTTCGATAAAGAGGGCAGCACAGTCCTGCGTGGTTTAAAGATGGCGGATGACAGCTGTCAAAAAGCACGTGGCTGTCAAAAAGCACGTGGCTTTGTTTACCACGTGCTAGTTAGGTTAAGTTGGCACTACTGAGGTTTAGGCCCGTCAAGATGGCAGTACTGAGGTTAGCGATGCGTTGTTGTCTGTCAAAAAGCACGTGGCTGTCAAAAAACACGTGGCTTTGTTTACCTCGCGCTAGTTAGGTTAAGTTGGCACTACTGAGGTTTAGGCCCGTCAAGATGGCAGCAGTGTGGTTAGCGATGCGTTGTTGTCTGTCAAAGAGCACGTGGCTGTCAAAAAACACGTGGCTTTGTTTACCTCACGCTAGTTAGGTTAAGTTGGCACTACTGAGGTTTAGGCCCGTCAAGATGGCAGCAGTGAGGTTAGCGATGCGTTGTTGTCGATGACAGCTGTGAAAAAGCACGTACTTTGTTTACAAATTCAAATCTCCCGCCAAAATTCATATTTCCCGCCAAAATTCAAATTTCCCGCCAGAATTCAAATTTCCCGCGGGAGGAGGCGCCAGAACCCGCTTATTATACTACTGTGGTGATCAATGTTATTCTTACAGCAAACCATTTCAATACCAGTCGGTACACAAGTTTACATTCATCATAAAAGAGAGTTCACAGCACAGCGTAGATCACCGAGCGAGTGACAGCGTGGTTTGGGGCACGTTGCTGTCTTCTTGCATTCGGGAGAGCGGGTTCGAACCCCACAGTCGACAGCCCTAAAGATGGTTTCCCATTGTCACACCACGCAAATGCTGGGGATGTACCCTAATTAAGGCCACGGCCGCTACCTTTCTTTTCCTAACCCTTCTGTGCGTTGCCCCAAATCTTGGATGTGTTAGTGCGACGTTAAACCAATAATAATAATAATAATAATAATAATAATAATAATATGCACAAACAAATTCGTTTCGTAGTATTATCCGTGTTCGCCTCTGTGATGTAGTGGTTGGTGTGATTAGCTGCCATCCCCGGAGGCCCGGGTTCCATTCCCGGCTCTGCCACGAAATTTGAAAAGTGGTACAAGGGCTGGAACGGTGTCCACTCAGCCACGGGAGGTCAAATGAGTAGAGGTGGGTTCGGTTCCCACCTCAGCCATCCTGGAAGTGGTTTTCCGTGGTTTCCCACTTTCCCTCCAGGCAAATGCCAGGATGGTGCCTAACTTGAGGCCACGGTCGCTTCCTTCCCTCTTCCTTGTCTATCCCTTCCAATCTTCCCATCCCCTCGCAAGGCCCCTGTTCAGCATAGAAGGTGAGGCTGCCTGGGAGAGGTACTGGTCATTTCCCCAGTTGTATCCCACGACCCAATGTCTCCCGCTCTAGGACATTGCCCTTGAAGCGGTAGATGTGGGATCCCTCGCTGAGTCCGAGGGAAAAACCAACCCTGGAGGGTAAACAGATTAAGAAGAAGAAGCAGTATTATCGGTATGCGGTCATCGTAAGCAAGCATGAATCCTCTCTACTGCTCCGTTCTCCATCGATTGCCTGCCGTCACGAGCGGAGGAACTAGTGCTTGCTCCCTATAGCTAGAGCCCTGCGCGGATATACAAAATAATATCCGCATCCGCAAAATGGTTATACGCGGATGTTGTAAGTATATTACACCCAGGGTATTGAAACGAGTAGATCTGTTAACAGGCCTGATACCTGGCACCAGAACCCCTACAGTCACTGGATCATGAGGGATTTTCTCTTGCGACAAGCACTGACGTACTGACCTTTGATCCTTCCTTCCATTAATTGTGGGCAGGAGCCAGTTAGGCTCAGGTCAGATTTACGGTTTTATGGTCTCAAGGCTCTTTATATATCACCATTCTTCCATACCAATGTTAAGGATCGCCTAACCCCAAGCAAAAAGAAGAGTGTACTTGAGTGAAAATCAAAAAACGTCATTATTTAGAAATTATCAGCAAAATGATCCGGACTGCCACACAGTTTGTATCCGCCAAGACACTAACTTCGCGGATATCCGTATCCGTTCTACCTACAGCAATGAGCTGATGACCTACAGTATGGTGTAGGAAACCTCGACACAGTCCGAAGAAGGAAGAACTTGCACTGGCTAACGTCAATGTGCAGTAGTTCCTGGAGATCCTAATTACTTTCTTTACGTGATTATGAAGGAAGAAAATGGAAATGGCGTATGGTTTTTAGTGCCGGGAGTGTCCGAGGACATGTTCGGCTTGGCAGGTGCAGGTCTTTTGATTTTACTCCCGTAGACGACCTGAGTATGAAATGGTGATGAAGACGACACATACACCCAGCCCCCGTACCAGCGAAATTAACCAATGATGGTTAAAATTCCCGACCCTGTCGGGAATCGAACCAGGAACTCCCGTGGCCAAAGGCCAGCACGCTAACCACTTAGCCATGGAGTCGTTCTATGAAGGAGAAATAATGGTCACATTATACCATTTGAATAGACCACCAGTCGCCACTGATTCCACCTCTCCAATCACAGCACATTTCCTTCAGGGAGGCTACTTCCGACCCACTTTTTGCTTTATACCGAATGCAACATCGTGGATTGGTTGATATTTGTTTCTACAGATTGTTCTCGAAGTCAAACAGCAGTATCAACTGGGTGGTGATAGATAAATGTGGAAAACTTGCCGAAGAAGAAACCTTTTACAATTTACTTGTATCGAGCTCGATAGCTGCAGTCGCTTAAGTGCGGCCAGTATCCAGTATTCGGGAGATAGTGGGTTCGAACCCCACTGTCGGCAGTCCCGAAGATGGTTTTCCGTGGTTTCCCATTTTCACACCAGGCAAATGCTGGGGCTGTACCTTAATTAAGGCCACGGCCGCTTCCTTCCCATTCCTAGCCATTTCCAGTCCCATCGTCGCCATAAGATCTATCTGTGTCGGTGCGACGTAAAGCAATTTGCAAAAATTTGCAATTTACTTGTATGGGCCAGATTTTCAGCACGTAAGTGTGCATACATCAAATGGTATTTCTTTTTCTTCTTAATCTGTTTACCCTCCAGGTTCGGTTTTTTCCTCGGACTCAGCGAGGGATCCCACCCCTACCGCCTCAAGGGCAGTGTGCTGAAGCTTCAGTCTTTGGCTCGGGGGATACAACTGGGGAGAATGACCAGTACCTCACCCAGGCGCCCTCACCTGCTATGCTGAACCGGGGCCTTGGTGGGGGATGGGAAGATTGGAAGGGATAGGCAGGGAAGAGGGAAGGAAGCGGCCATGGCCTTAAGTTAGGTACCATCCCGGCATTTGCCTGGAGTAGAAGTGGGAAACCACGAAAAACCACTTACAGGATGGCTGAGGTGGGAATCGGACCCACCTCTACTCAGATGACCTCCCGAGGCTGAGTGGACCCCGTTCCAGCCCTCGTACCACTTCAAATTTTGTGGTAGAGCCGGGAATCGAACCCGGACCTCCGGGGGTGGCAGCTAATCACACTAACCACTACACCGCAGACGTGGACGGTATTTATTTATTTATTTATTTATTTATTTATTTATTTATTTATTTATTTATTTATTTATTTATTTATTTATTTATTTATTTATTTATTTATTTATTTATTGCTAGTTGTTTGACGTCTTATAGCGAAGGTTTTCAGCAAGGCAAGGATGGGAAAGGGCTAGGTTGGGAAGGTAGTAGCTGTGGCCTTAACTGGGGCGCCTGGTGTGAAAATGGGAAAACATCTTCAGGGTAGCCGATGGGGGAATTCGAACCCACCATTTCCCGAATACAAGCTCCGCGACCCTAACCACACGACTAACTCGCTCAGTAATCTACACTTTATTTTCAATACATTTTATTCCGCTTTCTCCATCACTGGAAGTTACATAGCTTATGTTGACAAACCTATAGTTTCAGATATGAAATGATAATATTGCATGGCCTCAGAAACCTGGGTGGCAGAAAAGGTTAGGAAGCATTTAAAATTTGTTCTTAAGACAGAATTCCACAACAAATAAGATGACAAATGCTGAGGTTCTTGTGTGTGTGTGTGTGTGTGTGTGTGTGTAGATTGATCAAGAGATCTCTACTAAAAATGAATGCGCAAAAGACGTATTTTCTGGTAGGGTCACATCTTACGCCAATCTCCATTAATGATAAGCAGGGTGGATGGTTTTATTGCGGAGGAAAGGTCTCGGGGAAGAGGGAGGAATTATTTCATAAAACAGATCTAGGAAGATATTGGAAAGGAAAGTTACAAATAGCAATGAATAGAACAATCGTCAATCGGGTACAGATCAGTCTTTGAACTGAATGCTTGGTGAAAGAATAGGCGTCAATAAATTAATAGAGCACTAACCGCTAAAAATAAAAAGCTTGAAATATCGTTAATTTAAATGATAATTCTTATCTCCTTATTGTAAACGCAGTTGACCTTCAGCCCCTTCTGTTCGGGGTCGGCGGTTACGGATAGAGTAGACCCTTCATTGGTGTAGCAGTTGCGAAATACTTTGCTTCTTGAGCAAGATGCTTTCCACTAGCTCTGGTCTTCCTTTACGAGCTTATGGTTCTTCAGTTGCCAACGCTCGATCAGCGCCTCCTAGAGAACAAGGCCTGGCAATACGATTCGTGACGTCACGCGACTGGGCTCAGCCGTGACCACCACAGCTCAGTGCGAGTGGATAGTAGATGAAGCTAATTCCTTACGAAAAATACGCTGGTTAAAGTGCATTCTACGAATATTCTTTCTCGTAGACGCGCATATCGGAAGCGAAATGAGTAATATACCGTAATAATTACAAAGAACAACTAAAAATGCAAAGAATTTTTTAAGAGTCTTAATACTGAACAACTTTAATAATATGTTTATATGACACTTTCTTACGTATATTTAAGAGTCAAAAATGATCAGTTCCTTTTACAAAACTCGCCATAAGTCCTCTCTCTGTCGGTGCGACGCAAAAAAAAAGAAAAAAGAAAAAGAAAAAGCAAGCTTTTACAGAACTGAACTTGCTGATGAAAGATAAAAAAACAACATGTAAGTACAGAAAAAGCTATTAAATAAAAATAACGTATAAACTACCTTACTTACAGTATATTAGTAGCAGTCCAGGAACATGCAAGCTGTAATGCTCAGTGTTGTCGGTCATGAAAACAGGTAAACATTTTTTTTACAATAGAAGCCTCACATAAATTAAGGGCGTGAAGAGCCCACACAATTTGGCTGTTATGCAAAGAGAATGATTATAGTACATGCCAACAATAGTTTGTTCATCAAGTCATCAAAATTATATTCGCATTCCCTAGTGTAAATAAATGTACTTATATGATTTTGGACCCTGATTCAAATAACCAGAACAGGAAAAAAATTTAAATTCTTAAATTTGAAAAGTAGCATGCCAATTCTTATTACATTTGAACTGACCTTCAGCCAGACATTTTCTGAAATTGTTTTCAATTTAACTTCACCAGGTTGCTTAAAATTGAAATGGACATGAGGTGAACATTATATAAGAAAATATAAAAGGAAATCTCTATGAACAGTAATTGTTAAAATCCTAAGAAACCATATTAAGAACTTGCATCCCTGCCATTACATTAATAAAAAAGTAGCAGAACACACACTGAACTACTCATTTCACGCTTTATGAACCAGCTGCACTATATAGATATGACACACATGAGATCAATTAAGTAATTAATCCCCAATTTTTCACAGATGCATGTTAGATTCATTACATAACAAAAGCTGGAAGGAGTACTCTCTCCAAGAGGAAATTCATAACCAGAGTGTGAATAGGCTATAATGCTGGAAGGGGAAATTCATAATTGAATTCACAATTACTCAAACAGGAATGTTTACTACTGAAGGAACTTACAGTGATTAGCCCTGAATTCAGAGTTTACACATTCCCTTTGAATGGAATTCATAGAGGTTCATCAACTCAGTGATTAATAATAGTAATGTACTAAAAAAAATTAGAAAGCCTCAGCTTACCACAGACAAAAGGAAAGGAAGGTTAGTGATTTTGTAGGATATGTGCCACCAAGGTAATGAACCGTATTTGTTAAATGACAAAATACCTGTTTAACATAAAAGGTGCCCTCTCAAATGTAATATCACTCCCTGAAAACGTAACACCTGGCAATAAATATGATAAAATAAAAGTGCTCTTGTGTTATTACTGTATTCTCTTCTAAAGAAACTACTATGGAAAATAGAGCTACTAAATTTGTTCCTTTTCAGAGCAGTTCCAGTCTTGTTTTACAGATATTGAACTTAATTTTTCTTCAAATTCCTGGAAGTTCTTGAAAGAAACAGTACTGACATGAGCTTCATAGGTCTCTAAACTTTGAGCAAGAGCCTTGGCCAAACTTTCATTGTCTACTCGACAACGCCTATCGTCTGGAGCTTCTCGGTGGGCAAATGTGGTATCAGACAAGTACTCTGGGCAGTTTGGAAACTGAGAAGGAACAGCTCCTGAAACGTTTAGACCAAGTTAGAATGCATTCGCCTAGATATAAATGCGCTCGTCTATTAATTCATGGCACCACTTACTTCACAGGACCATGTCATGTCTTAGATATATCTGGTTGATTTTAATATAAAATGAATAGCACACAAGGAGACAGAGAAAAATCATTGAACTTATAATAATTATACAGAACCTAACATAGTTGCAATAAACACAATAACATTGCTGTCTAGCCTGAACTAAAAATATTAACCCACACTAAGTGGTATTTTCCCTCATGCGATATAATAAACAGAACTGGCTCACTTGCAGTTACGGGGTCCAGCACAGAAGGAATACTTGAAAGCCAATACCTTACATACCTTCATAATTTAGGCCCTATAAGTTTTCCCAGAATATCACTATACCCACAACAGTAGTCCTTTGAAGTAATGTGAATACTCAGCACATTCCAAACTAAATGTAATAACTGGTCAATTCAATACAGCAAATGCTTAAATCAGTAAGATATAAATCACCCTAAAAAATCTACTATTTCATTCATCAATAGCAAAGATATAAGAGACCTATCCACAAACCTTTCACAAGCCTTGGATGAGATAAAGGTGCAGTCAATAATTTCCCATTTCTCTCATCATACATGCTGGTCGTCTTTTCAACCTGTTTTGAAATGGAGCTCGCACACCTACAACACAGGGCTCCATTTCAAGGACCATTCCACAACTTAAGTGATTGAATGATTGGAATCATATATAATACACTAATAACTAAGACTTACCTCTGCAGTTTTGGAAGGAACGAAATCATCCCGGCGAATAGCTCGTAAACACTTAGCTCTCTCCGAGTCGTCAGTTGGAAACGAGAAAACACTCACTTTAGGGCCAGTGCGATAATTGCCCTTATAGTTTTGGAACACTGCATTTTTGAGGCATCGTTATTCATAATTTGAAAAACAGTGATCGCAATTCACAACACACCATTAAAAATAAACGCAGTTCTAACCTCACGTGGTGGCCATGCCGGCACTTTAAACACAATTTATCAATATTAACAATTTATAAGTACTATCACCTTTAACTGAACTTACACTAATAGGAATATTAAGCGAGTGTTAACACACAAGACTCGATTAACATTAATATAATCGATGAAAAACACACATAATAGGGAAACGCGTCCTCATACACCAAGCAGCAACAAGCTAACTGAGTTACTGGCATGGGCCAACTTCAACATACGTCATCAGCTACTCTCATTCGTATTGCTAGGCCTTGTTCTCTAGGAGGCGCTAGCTCGATGGACCAGGTGGACCAGATGGTTTTTATTTCTTCGTTGGACACGACCATACCATTTTAACTGGCCAGTATCCATTTCCTCGATCATATCAGTGAGCCGTTGGTCATCGAGTATTTTCTTTCTTGACCCAAAATTTGGTGGTCGGAGCTATTGAGTAATTAATCATCCACATTTTTCAAAATATAATAATAATAATAATAATAATAATAATAATAATAATAATAATAATAATAATAATAATAATAATAATCGTATGATCTAAGGTACAGAAATGTAGACCTACTTGAGTTGTGCCATGTAGGTATACGACGGTTCTTGCGGATGAGTTAATGTCATTTTCTCAGGTGACACTGATTGTGCCACAAGAGATCTTTAACATGCTAACAAAAAATGACATGGAGTGTGAACATTTTTGACCACTCTTCAAAAATGGTCTACCTCAGACGAGATCGAACCCGAGGACTTGGAATCATGGTGGCGGTGTTGGTGGTAGTGCTGTTGATTATTGTACTAAGATGAAGTGTTACTGGGACGTAAAATCAATAGGTATTATTTATTTATTTATTTATTTATTTATTTATTTATTTATTTATTTATTTATTTATTTATTTATTTATTTATTTATTTATTTATTTATTTATTTATTTATTTATTTATTTATTTATTTATTTATTTTACACTTTCGTGGTATGACGATATTCAAGCAACTTTACAGATTTTAGAAAATCAAAGCACAATAAATCTTAATTTACACATTTTTACGCAGAATTTGAACCCATAAATTTCCGAACAATTCCAGTCTAAGGAAGAAAGAAGAAAAGCCTAAACTAAAACACATAAAATACAAGGATTCTTCACGCCGATAGTTCATCATGAATTATCTAAGGAACTACAGAACAAACTGAAGGCTATTAACCAAACTCACGAACGTTATCATAATAATAATAATAATAATAATAATAATAATAATAATAATAATAATAATAATAATAATAATAAGTAGGGCTACTGAAGATAGTTTTACATTGTTTCCCATTTTCACACCAGGCAAATGCTGGGGCTGTACCTTCATTAAGGCCATGGTTGCTTCGTTCCCACTCCTTGAATTTTACTATCCCATCGTCATCATAATTTCTTATGATGGCCAATTTCCTGGTACGAAAATTCGCTGTGCTTTTTGACCTTTCTTTTCAAAACAAACAGCGCTGATGGGCAATTGCTGCTCAGCCGTGATGCCTGAAGGCTGCGAGGTTACGTGTGATCTGCACCACGAATCCTCTCAGCCGTTATTCTTGGCTTGCTGGACCGGGGTCCCCCTCTCACCGATAAATAGCTCCACAGCTGTTTTCACTGAGGATTTGTGGACCCCGAACCTGCTCACAAATCCAGGTAAAAATCGTTGACCTTGACAGGAATGGAACCCTGGACCTGTGCGGTTGAGAGCCAGCCACGTTATTCCTAGAGAGAGACCGGCTTAGTGGCTTTTCAATTATACCAACATCTTGTCCTTATTCCTTGTATGAATGACTAGATTTTTTCTTTTGCTGCTTAGGTCTAATTTCGAAGGTTGGGACATGATATCCAAGAAGCCAGCTCGGAATTTCGGAACTAAAATATAACCATGTCCGTCTCTGTGGTGTAGTGGTTAGCGTGATTAGCTGCCACCCCCGGAGGCCCGGGTTCGATTCCCGGCTCTGCCACGAAATTTGAAAAGTGGTATGAGGGCTGGAACGGGGTCCACTCAGCCTCGGGAGGTCAACTGAGTAGAGGTGGGTTCGATTCCCACCTCAGCCATCCTGGAAGTGGTTTTCCGTGGTTTCCCACTTCTCCTCCAGGCGAATGCCGGGATGGTACCTAACTTGAGGCCACGGCCGCTTCCTTCCCTCTTCCTTGCCTATCCCTTCCAATCTTCCCATCCCTCCACAAGGCCCCTGTTCAGCATAGCAGGTGAGGCCGCCTGGGCGAGGTACTGGTCATACTCCCCAGTTGTATCCCCCGACCAAGAGTCTGAAGCTCCAGGACACTGCCTTTGAGGCGGTAGAGGTGGGATCCCTCGCTAAGTCCGTGGGAAAAACCGAACCTGGAGGGTAAACAGATGATGATGATGATGATGATGATGAAAATATAACCATGAGGTTTATCAGTTTCTGGAGAAAGATAGGCCAAATTAAGGAAGTATTCTATAAAGTGTGAACGTTTTGCTATCTATCCTCAGAAACCATTTATACAGGTATTGCAGAACTCATGAGCATTGTAGACTACAAATAAAATGTAATGTTGTTATATATATATTTCTTTCTTTCTTAATCTGTTTACCATCCAGGGTCGGTTTTTTCCGCGGACTCGGCGAGGGATCCCAACTCTACCGCCTCAAGAGTAGTGTCCTGGAGCGCGAGACTTGGAGTCGGGGGATACAACTGGGGAGAAGGATCAGTACCTCGTCCAGGTGGCCTCATCTGCTATGCTGAACAGAGGCCTTGTGGGGAGGGGAATGGAAAGAGCGGAAGGGGTAGACAGGGAAGGAAGCGGCCGTGGCCTTAAGTTAGGTACCACCCCGGATTTTGCCCGGAGCAGAAGTGGGAAACCACGGAAAACCACTTCGAGGAAGACTGAGGTGGGAATTGAACCCATCTCTACTCAGTTGACCTCCAGAGGCTGAGTGTACCCTGTTCCAGCCCACATACCACTTTCAAATTTTTGTGGCAGAGCCGGGAATCGAACCCGGGCCTCCGGGAATGACAGCTAGTCGCCGTAACCACTACACCACAGAGGCGGACATTATTATTAGTCTATTATTATTATTATTATTATTATTATTATTATTATTATTATTATTATTATTATTATTATTATTATTATTATTATTATTATTATTATTATTTTCATCCATATTTTCTTGGGTTTCATCGGTGTTCAGTTGCATTAGGCATAATTTCTGCCGAAGTCTATTGAAATACAGTGCTATTGATCTTCTGAATGTCTTCATTTTCAGTTCTTTCAAATCCCCAATTACCACTTTCTTTATAATGCTGTGCAGGCTTTCAAAACCAGTGTCGTATTTAACTTAATGTAAACGTTCTTGTTAAGCTTTAGCTGGTGAGCTGTTGCCCTAGCACTCCAACTGCTATTGGAGTAACGACAACTCTTTCCCTCTTATTTCATTTTCCAGAGGGAAGTACTTGTGTGCTTTCCCCCTGATCTCCTTTTGGATGGTCTCAGGAGCTGAGATCGCAATATCAATCAGATTTGTGACTTAGACACCTTGTCCGGCAGTACAATATCAGTCAGGTTGAGACTCATTGTTCTATTATTTCGCATTTTTCCTGTTCCACTGCAATACACCTTCCACTCCTGATTATCGGAAACAGGTTACAGATGGTGGCTGTAGTAGTTTGTATGATCGGAAACAAGACCTCTCCCCGACCATACCACCATATACACTGCTGAACAACTTTGAGAACACTGTCATATCACTGAGTGTGTTCAACAGAGGCTAGGGTAGATCAGCCAGTCTCTATTTACTATGCCCTTATTATACATTCTACAGAGGTCGTGAACTACATCTTGGTATTTGATGATGTACTTTCGGTAGTTATTTGTGGCTAGCACTTGGTCCTCTATGGCTGACATAAATTCTTCTATTTAACCGAGAAGTTATCCACTTGCAACCATATAGACGATGCATCAAATTTAATACCATTCAATATCTCGCTGGATCAAGAAGAACATTGTGAAATAGGTATTTTAAATAATTTCAACATGCAAAATCACGTTTGCTCTACTGATTCTGCAAAGAGTTGCCAAAGCTAGCAAAAAATGTAGGTGGTTCAAATTACTGAAAATGACTTTGTTACACTAAAAGAACTAAATATCATCCTGAAGGACGCGGTGAAGAATTTGACAACCATGTAATTGTTGCAGTTTGCAAAGAGGAGACTCTTCGTCATGCTTTAAAAGGAGTCCTGAATAAAGAGGCAGAAACCATAAAAGAAGTTAATAAGAAGAAAGCACACCGTGCTGGTTGAAATGTCGTTATCTTCCGTGCTGTAAAGAATAATAACTAATAAAAGCCTAAACTAAAACTCTTGAAATATAAGGAAATATAAGGAAATATAAGTTCATCATGAGTTATGTAAGGAACTACTGAACAAACTGAAGGCTATTAACCAAACCCACGATCCTTTCAAATGTCGAAGGTTACTTTCATACCCTCTTTCCCCGACTTCAGAACAGTTGTTCACGACTCTTGAGGCTATAAATAGCCGGCTATTGATTCCTGATACTGGGGCATCTTTGAATGGAACACAACAAGTTGATAATCCCGAACTGGGAGACGAAGATAGCCGCGAGCTATTTATTGAGTATGGAGGACTCTTGACAGTGGAGAGGACGCGGGCGTCCATTGTCTCGTGACAACAGGTGAGAAGACAGCGGTCATCTACTTCAGACAAGCGTACGATAGCAAGTGTCATTGTTCAAAAAGTAGCCACATGAGATTGCTCGTAGACTATGACAAATGGTAAATACAGTGTTTCTTCTTCACAGAAGGCGAACTTTCGACACTCGAGACGTGACAGTCATGGGGAAAAGTCCGCTTCTACAACGGGATGTTGTCACCATGAAGTCATCTGGCATATTAACAACTCTGAAGAAGGAAATGCCACAGATGACTTCTTCTTTTCTTCTTCTTTTTGTACCGCGTTTTCCCACACCTGTGGGAGTCTCAGGTGTGAACTGCGTCGCGCATGTGGATTTGGCCCCATTTTAGGGCCGGATGCCCTTCCTGACGCCAACCCTATATGGAGGGATGCAATCACAATTGCGTGTAACTGTGGTGGTTGGTAGTACGGTGTGTTGTCTGAATATGAAGACGAGAGTATTAGGACATACACAAACACCCAGTCCCCGAGCCAGAAGAATTAATCAGAGGCGATTAAATTCCCCGACCCGGCCGGGAATCGAACCCGAGACCCTCTGAACCGAAGGACAGTACGCTGATCATTCATCCAACAAGTCGGGCAAGTGCCTCAGATGACTACGAGGTTAATACGACCTGAT
Organism: Anabrus simplex; assembly: GCF_040414725.1. Taxonomy (NCBI): domain Eukaryota; kingdom Metazoa; phylum Arthropoda; class Insecta; order Orthoptera; family Tettigoniidae; genus Anabrus; species Anabrus simplex. Next base: position 241,070,404 of record NC_090271.1, read on the forward strand.
TCACTGTACACTCTTCTGTTATTACTAAAATACTTACATCCACTTTATCGTAAAAATAATTCGAACAAAGCTGTGTCGGGGATCTCGAATTCTGTACAGAACTCACAAGAAGACCCCTGAAATGGCAGCGACTTTCCGGGATGTATTTAGGACACGGGTGTCAAATACCGGCCGCCGTAAGCGCAATGCCCGTGCTAGAAATACATGTGCCCGCGGGCGCAAGTCTCTTTCCCTCTGGTCAGCTTGTACTTCCTCACGTTGCCGACTCAGGGCTGTGCACGTGTACCGATGACAGGCCCAGTTAACTGTTTTGGTCTACAAGTAATAGTTGAAATCTACAGCTACAAAGGTTGTCGCATAAGGATTGACACATTAATTTGTTACTGTGTTTCTGTACTTTTGCATCAACACGGTTACTTGAGGAGATGCTGCTTTTATCGAGGCGCATTTTACTTTGTTTACATTTATAAAAACACGACGTTCTGGCAGAGAAGCAATATAGAAGCGGCATAATATTCGGCATTATTCTGCTTCATAATTGTTCATAGGAAAGTTGAGCATGTTAAGCCAAACGAAAAGAGCTTTTTATTTTGCACTTCATACTTTATAGCAACCTTTAAAGCGGGGCCTCTCAGGGTGCATGCGCCTGGTGAATGCACTGCGCACGGTGCAAAAGACGACTTCGCTTGGTTGCCCAGAGTGCAGACCCCCACTCCTCGATTTGGAGCAATAACGCTGTCTCTCTCATTCCCCACGCCTGTCTCGCTCGCTCCCCCTGTCTCCCACTTCCTCACTTGCTCCGTAGCGCTCCAAATCCGAGCCGAGTTGAACCGAGTTGAGCCGAGCTTATATTTCCTCTAAATATATACATGTCCAGCCCTTGCCCCCTTTCTCTACGCTGTTTGGGTATGAAGTGAGATGAATCTTCGTAACGAGTTTTTACGATCGGATATCTTTCATGACGTCAACCTACTCAGATGAGTTAATGAGATGAAATGAGTGACATGATATATGAGAGTAAGAATGAAAAGGATGAAACTCGGCGCCGGCACATAGCCCACTCCTCTCGAATAGCTCAAGACTTTACGTCCCCATCCGACGGACGAATCACCATCAACAGCGACATATGCGCTCACACCATTAAGACCAAAAACAGCTTCCTACGCCATGGACGTAAAATGGCTCCTTGAATTGTGTTCTCTACCTACCTTATGTACGTTGCCTAGCGACAGTGACTCTATGCATATAATCTTGGTGACAGTACGTTGGATTGTCATATCCCAATGCACGTTTTCCGATGGTTTTTCGTTCATAACTCACCAACGAAAGCGAAAATGAAAATTCCGGCTTCGAGGTGCATTCGGACCCCCTTCCATCTACCTCTGTTCAAAACTTCAGATCTCTGCGTGCTGTAGATTTTGATGGGCATCGCGCACCGACACACACACAGACAGACAAACACTTCCTTTTATTACTATAGATGTACAACAACCATCTCAAGTTCATAATTAAAGTTCCATATCAAAAGTTGAGAGCCAGGAAAGAGCTTCGCTTGAGACACAGTGTAAGTACTCTATAGACCCTCTATGAGCATCCAAAGGACACTCAAATGTTCATGTCCATAGGTTTAACCTTCAATTACCGTACACATGTCCCCCGCGTGGTGTTAAGTGAGCGACATTAGAATAACATAAGACCGAACTGTCGTATACGACTTCTCGGTCAAGGGAAACGGAATAGAAACACACCTAGAGGCCCTTTTCAGGGCCCTCACGTTCGTAACAGTGGCCCTTCAATGAAAATATATATATATTGTGCTATATGCTTTACGTCGCACCGACACAGATAGGTCTTATGGCGACGATGGGATAGGAAAGGCCTAGGAATGGGAAAGAAGTGGCCGTGGCCTAAATTAAGGTACAGCCCCCGTATTTGCCTGGTGTGAAAATGGGAAACCACAGGCTGCTGACGGTGGGGTTCAAACCCACTATCTCCCGGATGCAAGCTCACAGCTGCGCGCCCCTAACCGCACGGCCAACTGACCCGGTATATTATTATTATTATTATTATTATTATTATTATTATTATTATTATTATTATTATTATTATTATTATTATTATTATTATTATTATACTGAGGCGTGATTATCTGAGTAGCTTAGCTGTTGGCTTCCCATCCGGAAAGCTAAGGTTCGAATCCTGGTCAATTATGGGTTGGTATTTCATCTCAAAATTCACGTGGCATCAGGAAGGACATCCGGCCTAAAAAAGCCCGCCAAAACCAAATGTGCCTCGGTGGCTTCAGAGACCCCATATTTAACTGGGATGAGCTGAATAAATAATTAGTCTTACTGTTATTATGACTGCAAAATGTTCATCCATACAGCACATAATCGAGAGGCCTAGTATTTTTCGAACGAACAGAAAGGTCTAATAATCATAACAGCCCATAACAGAGAGGAGTGTGTAAAATTAAGAGTTAGACTTTTAGGCATTTATATTGTAACAAAAGGAATTTTCAGAAGATCATAGCGGATTTATGAGAGTACAATATCGTACGCCTGAATGCAATCGTTATTTCTTATTTACGTCTGAAATTCCATCTTCGGGGATTTATAGAGCTAATATTTTCGGGCCGGGTAATATAAATACCTTCCCCGCCTTCAAGGATCTCCACTCTAAAGTCTCGTCAGATCAACATGAAAGGTATTGTTGGAATATTATAATGTAGAACCTGCCCTTACGGGCACCTTTATTCAGCGGACACCTCTCTATACGGACCTTTTTCTTTTTCGCGAAAGGATCTTATTTTGCATAAGACGCGTGTTAAATAAGCCTCATTCAAGAGAACCACCCGGACGGCGGTCATCGCCATTAGTCTCGTCCACTTGTCTTAAGCGGACACTTCACACATTCCAATACTTCTTTTTTTTTTTTTTTTTTTTTTTTTACGTCTGGCTATGTCGTCTTCGCCTTTGAAACAATTTCTGGAGACATACGAGAATTACGTTTGAAAGTTTGTACTATTTCAAGTCCAAGGAAAAGAGAGAAGGGGATGCACAAAGGAATGATGTAGAAGCCGTGTACTAAACCTTTCGATGGTCGTCTTGCGTTCTAATTAATATGTACATTCTGAGAATTTCAGTAGTCCAGGAATGCTTTCAGTGATTGTTTTCTCACAAGTTATCAAGGGATTCCCCAAACCTGCTTGCATCATTCCGTTCATAACTCAGATTGTCGGTGATATCGGGCTACGGCGGCAAATACAAAATATTCTCAAGAGTGGTGGAATGCATTTGAGGAAATGGAGGTCCAACAGCAAAGAGATCTTGCAGGATTTGGAGAGCAAAAGCGACGAAGGGACTTTACTGGTTTTAGACAAAGGTGAAGCTAGTAAGACTCTTGGACTCCTCTGCGACTCAGCACAAGATTGCCTTCAGTTTCGAGTTGAGGTGGCAAAGCAGTCACCAAGATCCAAAAGAGAAATTGCCTCCAACATCGCACAAATTTTTGATCCACTAGGACTCGTGGGAAGGTCAAAGTCAGGTAGTTCGGTTGAACTTGTCATGCGCTAATTCTTGAGTCAAAAATAATGTAGCTTTCAATCGCCAAGTAAAATTCAAATGCAGGAAAACTCAAATAAACTCAACTGTGAAGAGTAAAAAAGTTAAGTTAGTGGGAGGAAAATAGGAATCTAGGATTGAAACGAATGTTGCAACAGAAGTGAACATTGCGGTATATGAATGATTCAACTGCACTGAAGCAAAGCAACTGTAAGTGGGCCAAAGTTACAAGAAAAAAGCGCTAGTAATCGCAAATAATCTTAAGGCTGAGATTCTTAAAAACCAACCAAACCAAACCCCATGGCACTACAGCCGTTGAAGGGCCTTGGCCTACCAAGCGACCGCTGCTCAGCTCGAAGACCTGCAGATCACGAGGTGTCGTGTGGTCAGCACGACGAGTCCTCTCGGCCGTTATGCTTGGCTTTCTAGACCGCGGCCGCTATCTCACCGTCAGATAGCTCCTCAATTCTAATCACGTAGGCTGAGTGGACCTCGAACCAGCCCTCAGGTCCAGGTAAAAAACCCTAACCTGGCCGGAAATCGAACCCGGGGCCTCTGGATAAGAGACAAGCACGTTACCCCTACACCACGGGGCCGGCTGAGATTCTTAAACCAATGAAGAATTTGTGTGTCAGTCTAGATTGTGAGTACGAGATAACACGATGGAACCATTTAATAAAATATTCCCTTCTCGGGAATATTGCAGTAAAGAATACAGTAGACTCTCGATTATGCCTTGTAATTATGGCTAGAAAAACCGCGGGCAATCGAAAATCGCGGATAATCGAAAACCTCAGATATTCTACAAATGAGGTGAAACAGATATTAATGAAACAATCTGATATCTATTATAAAACGCTAACGTGTATATTTCACAAAACTCAAGCTCATAAACTAGAGAGAGTTAAAAGATGCTATTTGCACCAGCATCTTCCAAATCGTCTCAATAGTACAGGAAAAATCATGCATTCATGAAAAGTCAACGGAAATATATTTATTTTCAAGATGAAATGAAATAAAATCACTAAACGACCACTCAAACAATCACAGGCGAAGGCTTACCCTAGCCCGCAATACATGCTGTACTTAGCGGGGTTGGTAAGCGACTAACACTTTCGATAACTCTAATATGTGGGTTTTTCACCCTTAAATAAAGTGATTGCATGCAGCCATGTTTAATTACTACCTGTCAAACCAGGAGTATACACTTCCTTTGTTCATGGAAGGATACTATTCTCTGCCAGATACTCTTTGGTTCTCTGACCTTCCCCAGCTACTAAATATACTCAACAGATGGCAGAGCGTTGCTAATAACTTACATGTTCCCAAGAGAAAACAGTCTACGTACGCACAGACTATCGAGTCCACTAGCATTCTGTATGACCATTAATAAAGCGCGGGGACAAACTCTTGAAAAAGTGGGTGTCTACTATTCAGTCACGGCCAATTGTATGTTGCACTATCTCGGGCAAGGCGTTTGAAAATGTTAAAGTCCAGATACGCCAGAATGGTCGAAGCACAGTAAATACTGTAAGGATAGAAGTATCATAAACTACATTACGAATAAATTAGTTGTTATGTCTTATTATTATTCTGTTTATCCTCCAGGGTTGGTTTTTCCCTCGGACTCAGGGAGGGATCCCACCTCTACCGCCTCAAGGGCAGTGTCCTGGAGCTTCAGACTCTGGATCGGGGGATACAACTGGAAAGAATGACCCGTACCTCGCCCAGGCGGCCTCACCTGCTATGCTGAACAGGGGCCTTGGTGGAGGATGGGAAGATTGGAAGGGACAGGCCAGGAAGAGGGAAGGAAGCGGCCGTGGCCTTAAGTGAGGTACCATCCTGGCATTTGCCTGGAGAAGTGGGAAACCACGGAAAACCACTTCCAGGATGGCTGAGATGGGAATCGAACCCACCTCTACTCAGTTGACCTTCCGAGGCTGAGGGGACCCCGTTCCAGTCCTCGTACCACTTTTCAAATTTCGTGGCAGAGCCGGGAATCGAACCCGGGCCTCCGGGGGTGGCAGCTAATCACACTATCCACTACACCACAGAGGAAGACCAATTGCTATGTACTGGTATTAAATGTTCATAAAACTATTTAAAAGGGCATACAAAACATAGTCACAGATATCAAGACGAGTTATCTGACCTATTTACAAGGAATGCTGAGGAGAAGCGCGGGTCCACTAGTATTAAAATATTGTTACGAATAAAACAGCGGTTGTTTTATTAGACTAATTTATTTCAGAATGACCCAATAAATCTATACACACATACAGTGACTCAAAAAAGTATTGGTCTGCCCATAGCCGTGATATGAACGGAACTGTATGGTACAAATAGTGGTGCATATAATGGAATTATACATATGCAGATATGTAAGACAGTCAAGTACATCAGTAGGTTAAATATAGAGCCAAGAAGATTCACGCTTTTTGCAAACGGACCAGTAATACAAAGGCGTGCGTCATTACACGCCAAACAAGTATTGGTCTAGTACACAATATCATCGTGACATCGTGCTGTCTGCTGCATCTGGCTCATTGTGTCTGTGCTGACACGTTGTAAAGTAACATTCAGCACTGTTTCCGTGCTCAACTAGCAATGGGAAGGAAAATTAAAAAGCAACCGTGGAAGAAAGGAAGATTGTAGTGCGACTATTTCAGGAAGGTATATCTTTCAAGGGCATAAGTGAAATTATTGGAAGAGCTGTTACAACTGTTAAAAAATATTGTATAAAGGTACAAACGGACAAAGACAATAGAAAATAGACAACGAAGTGGCTGTCCCTCATAGTTATCAGTACAAGACAAACGACAAATCGTGCGTAAAGTGGCCCAAAATCCTCAGCTAAGTGCGACAAAGATAGCAGCTGCGTTACAACAAGATGTAGGAGTGCAAGGAGTGAAACCATCCGAAATGTGCTACACGAAAGAGGATATGCGGGCAGAACAGCCCGTAGAAAGCCGTACATCAGTAAGGCTAACAGAAAGAAGAGACTTGCGTACGCTAAAGAGCACAGAAATGACAGCTATGAGGATTGGAAGACAGTCGTTTTTATTGATGAGAGTAAATTTACTCTCTTCAGGTCAGACAGACGAGTGACTGCGGGGAGGAAGACGAATTCTCAACTTGAAGAGAAGAACCTGACAGCTAATATGAAACATGGAGGTGGTTTCCTGATGGCGTGGGGTTGCATGAGTGCGAATGGTGTAGGTGAATTAGACTTTATTGAAGGGACTATGGATCACAAAGCATACATGAACATCCTCAAGACACATCTTCCATCAAGTGTACAAAAAATGCGACTCCCAGCAAAGTATACGTTTACGCAAGATAACGACCCCAAACACACAACCCTGAATACGAAGCTATGGCTGTTATATAATACACCGCGTTGCATGGAAACTCCACAACAATCTCCCGAAATCAACCCTATCGAGAATTTGTGGCACCATTTGGAGAAAAACGTGAGAAAACATGCAATATCAAACAAAGCTGACCTGAAAGAAGCCTTACTCACCGAATTGAATAACATACCAACGAAAACTACGGAAACCTGTACGATCGATGTCAAATAGGTTAGCTGACATTATAATGAGGAAATGAGGACCTACCAAGTACTGAAACTTTCAAGAAGGATAAAAAAATTGCGTTATGTTAATTCAGACCAATACTTTTTTGGTGGCAAGTGAAAATGATTGTTTCAAGTCATGGCTTTTTAATTATATGGACATGGAAGAATTATGTTTTTCTTGCAATGTACATGTTACGCAAGATGATAAATAATCAGGAATTCTAGTAAATGTGAATTTTCATCATTATTTCCTTCGATTCCTCCTCATATGTAGCATATCTCGACAGACCAATACTTCTTTGAGCCACTGTATATATATTCTTCCTCTTCCACCGCTTTTCCCACACCTGTGAGGTCGCGGGTGTGAACTGGGTCGCACATGTGGATTTGGCCCTGTTTTACGGCCGGATTTCCTTCCTGACGCCAACCCTTTTCGGAGGGATGTAATTACTATCGCGTAATTCCGTGGTGGTTGGTAGTGTGGTGTGGTGTCTGAATTCAAAGAGAAGAGTGTTGAGACAAACACGAATACCCAGTCCCCGAGCCTGAATAATTAATCAGACGCGATTAAAATCCCCGACCCGGCCGGGAATCGAACCCAAGACCCTCTGAACCTAAACGCTGACCATTCGGCCAAGGGGTTGGACGCACACACAAACATACACATATATACACACAAAATTATATTCAACCATGTTGTTGTTGTTGCTTTGTTTGTTTTTATTTTGTTTTTTCTAGCGATTAAGCGTCGCACTAACTCATCGAATGTTTTCGGCGATGCGAGTATAGGAAAAGACTAGGACTGGAAAGGAAGTGGCCGTGGCCTTAATCAAGATACAGCCCCAGCATTTGCCCGGTGTGAAAATGGGAAATCGCGGAAAACCATCTTCAGGGCTGCCGACAATAAAATTCGAACGTACTGCCGTATCTCCTGAATGCAAGCTCATCCCTATGCGACCCTAACCGTACGGAAAAGAACAAGAGTTGACCAAGGAAGGTCGAATAGGAAATATGAAATCGAGGACTGAGCAAGTGGCTGCGGGTGCGTGCGTGTGTGTGTGTGTGTGTGGTGTGTGTGTGTGTGTGTGTGTGTGTGTGTGTGTGTGTGTGTGTGTGTGTGTGTGTGTGTGTGTGTGTGTGTGTGTGTGTGTGTGTGTGTGTGTGTGTGTGTGATATTAGTATTTGGCCTTGTTAGGAAATACTCAGACTTGCTTTGCACCTTCCTGAAAGCGGAAGTTTCCTTCCTGATTGGAAACGTCCTTCGAGGTGAACGCCTCGGCTATGCAATGTCCCTGTTTATGAGTTGTGGCAAGTCGTCAGGATACAGCATAAAGCTTCATTTTATTTGTGTACATAAACTTGTTAGTCTATTATTTTTTTTGTTTGCTAATTGCTTTACGTCGCACCGACACAGATAGGTCTTATGGCGACGATGGGACAGGGAAGGGCTAGGAGATGGAAGGAAGCGGCCGTGGCCTTAATTAAGGTACAGCCCCAGCATTTGCCTGGTGTGAAAATGGGAAACCACGGCAAACCATTTTCAGGGCTGCCGAATACTGGACACTGACCGCACTTAAGCGACTGCAGCTATCGAGCTCGGTAGTCTATTGTTTAGGAGTAATGACGGTAGTGAGTTATCTACTATTGTCAAGTAGCCTATATTTATCAATATTCGCCATCATTCTGTTACAGAAAGTTACAATATCATGTTTCTAGATTGTGGAATCTATTACGCGGTCGGGAACGTAGCCAGAGGGGAGGGGGGTACTGGTGGTTAGCCCGCCCCTGGAAAGAAAATAAACAGAAACTAACAATAAAAGAAATAGAGATATATTGCAGATCCAACAAATCTGTTGAATGTATTTCCTAAGAAGACTCGAAAGTTGGATGTTAGACTAAACTAAACATGCCATTCACTGTAAAACTGTTGTCTTTGGTCGTATTGTTCTTGTTCTGTAAAGATGTAGTGCGTTGCAATCTGAATATCAACAAATTCACACCAGGCAAGTTGGCCGTGCGGTTAGAGGCGCGGGCTGTGAGCTTGCATTCGGGAGATAGTGGGCACGATTCCCACTGTCAGCAGCCCTGAAGATGGTTTTCCATGGTTTCCCATTTTCGCACCAGGCAAATGCTGGGGCTGTACCTTAATTAAGACCACGGCCGCTTCCTTCCATACCGGGCGAGTTGGCCGTGCGCGTAGAAGCGCGCGGCTGTGAGCTTGCATCCGGGAGATAGTAGGTTCGAATCCCACTATCGGCTCCCTGAAGATGGTTTTCCGTGGTTTCCCATTTTCACACCAGGCAAATGCTGGGGCTGTACCTTAATTAAGGCCACGGCCGCTTCCTTCCAACTCCTAGGCCTTTCCTATCCCATCGTCGCTATAAGACCTATCTGTGTCGGTGCGACGTAAAGCCACTAGCAAAAAAACAAATAATTCACTTGTATCAGTCATGCATGCGAGCACCATACAAGCACCTTTATTGTGTTCTATCATAATTTTGTAATTATAACACCACCCCTCCCCTATCCCCTACCCCCCTCCCCCGTCCGTGGATCCTGGCTACGCTATTGTACGTGGGAGTATATCGTGTGAGTTGCGAAACAGAATATTGGCTTTTCGTTTATCACCTAGAAAGAGAAGTCCGGCTTTTCAGTGAAGTATCTTTCACACATGCGGTGCAAGTGCAAGAAGCAGCGAATGTTTTTCGTACTGTTTAATCTTCCAAGTGAACCACGTCGCATCCTTGACCTCAGCACTGAGAAGGCGGGTAGAGCGTGCGCACTGATCCCTCATTTTAAATTACGCTGGATATCTGACATATGGAAGAAGACAAGGGCATTATTCTCGGCGCAATAAGTCTGTCACAGTGCTCCATTGTTCCTCTGGGGAGCACCATCTGAACAAAAAGTAGAATATGTTATTAAAGGGGACAACTGAACAGAACATTTTTTTAAACTCGTCTGACTTATGTTGTAAGAGTTGATTTCGTTAGCATCACAGAGAAAAATGTTCTTCTTCTACTTCTTATCCTTCTTAATCTGCTTGTCCTTCAGGGTTGGCCTTTCCCTTGGACTCAGCGAGGGATCCCACCTCTACCGCCTCAAGGACAGTGTCCTGGAGCTTCAGACTCTGGGTCGGGGGATACAACTGGGGAGAATGATCAGTACCTCGCCCAGGCGGTCCAACCTGCTATGCTGAACAGGGGCCTTGCGGGGTGATGGGAAGATAGGAACGGATAGACAAGGAAGAGGGAGGAAGCGGCCGTGGCCTTATGTTAGGTACCATCCCGGCATTTGCCTCGTGGAGAAGTGGGAAACCACGGAAAACCACTTCCAGAATGGCTGAGACAGACCCACCTCTACTCAGTTGACCTCCTGAGGCTGAGTGGACTCCGTTCCAGCCCTCGTATCACGTTTCAAATTTCGTGGCAGAGCCGGGAATCGAACCCGGACTTCCACTACACCACAGAGGCGGACAGAGAAAATTTCACCAGTATAATTTCTTCACCATTAGAACAGGGAAGGTTGTTGCTTTTACTTTCATTAAGATAAAGCCGGGTGTGGAAATGGGAAACTAACGGAAATCAACTTCAAGGTAGTGATCGGTGAGGTCCAAACTTTGCCACATTATGAAAGTGGCGTTAGATGTATGTATAGTGCTCATCACGTAAGGTTTTGCTTTAAAAGGCAAATATCACCGCCCTATTCCCTTTTTTAAAATGGCTTATCATTTGACTAGTTACATATTGAAATTACGAGACACAACAATCAAGAAACTAACCTCAATGTAAGTATCAATAATAGAGCTCCCCCTGCCTACCCAAGTAAATGATAATAAATCATAATCAAGGTATTCATAATTAAACCGGTTTTCAAGTTTAATGAGGAATTAAGGAAATACACGCACTCTCTCTCACCCTCACTCAATTTCGTATTGTATGTTTCTGCCTTTGTTTTGATATACGCATTACTATAACCGTATTCCTCGGTGTATGCCTTTGTAAATAATTCAGCTCCCTTCTTGAAATTTTCTATCATTTATTTTTATTGAAGAGAAACCACGCTGTAATAATACACACAAGCAAGTATATTTCATATACATATCCCGTAAACCGAGCTCGATAGCTGCAGTCGCTTAAGTGCGGCCAGTATCCAGTATTCGGGCGATAGTAGGTTCGGACCCCACTGTCGGCAGCCCTAAAAATGGTTTTCCGTGGTTTCCCATTTTCATACCAGGCAAATGCTGGGGCTGTACCTTAATTAAGGCCACGGCCGCTTCCTTCCCACTCCTAGCCCTTTCCTGTCCCATCGTCGCCATAAGACCTATCTGTGTCGGTGCGACGTAAAGCAACTAGCAAAAAAAAAAAAAAAATTAAGAAGCATATCCCGTAAGTCAATAAGAATACACAAAGGCTAAGTATACAAATCGTAAACCGTACCTAAGTCGTGACAAGACAAGGCTAGGTTAAGTTGATAACGAAATGTCCTTCCATTGGAACTGAACTGATATTTATAGCGGAGGTAATGTTGCTTTCCTTTTCGAAGGTGTTCTTGTAGATTTCTTTTTTTTTTCTTCTTCTTCTTAGACATCCTAACGGAATTCTATACGTTAGTATTGGACAAGCGGGGTCCACTCAACCTCGGGAGGTCAACTGAGTAGAGGTTCAATTCCCTACTCAGCCATCCTCGAAGTGATTTTCCGTGGTTTTCCACTTCTCCAGGAAAATGCCGGGATGGTACCTAACTTAAGGCCACGGCCGTTTTCTTCCCTTTTCCTTGTCTACCCCTTCCAATCTTCCCATTCCCCCGCAAGGCCCCTGTTCAGCATAGCAGGTAGGCCGCTTGGGTGAGGTACTGGTCATCCTCCCCAATTGTATCCCCCAACCCCCTGTCTGAAGCTCCAGGACACTGCCCTTGAGGCGGTAAGGGTGGGATCTCTCGCTGAGTCCGAGGAAAAAACCGACCCTGGAGGGTAAACATATGAAGAAGAAGAACAAGAAGAAGTATTGGACGAAATAAAACCATAATTAATAAAATGCTGCGTTCGTTATTTTACACTATCTATGTTATTAAATGCATTATTCGAACAAGCCATAATTCTTCTTACCTGGTATTACCCAAACAGATTTACAATCCCAGAGAAAACAAAGTTTTAATTATACCCGCAAATGTAACACTAGTGGTTTTGACAATACGTAATTCACGTAAATCACGAAATAAACCATGACTGTATAGTGTCAACGTGCCAGATTAACAGCAACTGTAAGACATTGTATCGGCAAGTAGCGTCCCTAAACTAAATGGTTAGTGACACTGAATCGAACCCAAGAGGTAGAAAATAACTAAAAATAACTACCTTCAGTATTAAGAGGGGAGAAAGAGTAAGGTTGTACCCTGAGTGTATAGGCTTACGTGCCAGAAAGTGTACATAAACCCCACCGATTAGCCAACTAGGGTGATGTTATGGTGGTGTTGGTTATTGCATCGTTGTTCTCCTGTTTCTATGTGTTTAATCTCACACTGACTCACGTAGTGCGACATAAACAGATAGGAAAAGGGAATACGGACTGCTATTCAGCCAGATGGCCACGTGGTCAGCATAACGGCATCGCTAGCTGTATTGTGTTTGGCTTTCTTTAGTAGTCTGTGCTGCCTTGACCTCTTTATCGAGTACCATAACTGAGGATTACTGACAGGCTAGCTGGATCAGTGGTAGAGTGTCGACCTGAGGATCCCGAGATAGCAGGTTTAAACCCGGCAGAGGTAGTCGGATTTTTCAAGGGCGGGAAAAAGTCCATTCGACAGCCCATGTCGTAAGATGTCGGCATGTAAAAGATCTCTGGTGACACATTTGGTGTTTACCCGACAAAATTCATTAAATCTTAGCCATAGAGCCCAAGAGAGTTTCGGTTTACTCTGTCTGCCATCTAGTAGGCCTAAAGTAAAACGGAACATGAAATTGACGAGCAGACAGCCAGATGGCGTCAAATTGAAATGTCTGCGTACGGTAGCTGAGACCATACGATTATTATTATTATTATTATTATTGACAGGTTTTGACCCAGAAAATATAGAAATACATCCATTAAGTCTATTTATGAAAGTTGACCAAGAGAGTTGTTTGATGATGATGATGATGATGCTTGTTGTTTTAAGGGGCCTAACATCTAGGTCATCGGCCTCTGACGGTACGAAATGAAATGACAAAACAAAAGTTTTAAATCATCCACTGACCAAAATAAAAAATGGCATGAAGAATGAATGGATGGACATGAACCCAAAACAATCAGTGGATCCTACCCAAAAACTACCATAAAAAAACAGCATTACCGACCAAGGGACCGCTTCTAAAGCACAATCCTGATGATGATGATGATGATGATGATGATGATGATGATGATGCTTGTTGTCTAAAGGGGTCCAAAATCCAGGTCAACGGCCCCTCATAATAGTACTTATCGCTAGTAAAGTAGAACCATGGTATTTGTCATGTTGGGGTACTAATCAAAAGTAGCGTAGACCCACGGTGTCCCACTTATGATGATACTACTCACAAGTATTGGACGTCGTACTGTACAGATAACGCAGACCTATGGTGTTCCTCACTTACGTGTACTAATCACGAGCGAGGGTAATTCCCGTGGTGTTCCTCACATAGCGAGTACTAAGCGCAGGCAACGCAGACCCACGGCGCCGCTCATATAGTAGTACAACGGACGATGAAAGAAAGGGCCATGAAGGGCATGAAAATGAAAGACTCCCTAGGCCTCGAATGCTCTAAAACCGTCGGGGTCGGAAAAGAACAAGAATTGACCAAGGGAGGTCGGACAGGATAGACGAAAGTGAGGAGCCTGGCACAAATAAGTGGAAGCAATGCCAAGACTCAGCTAAGGGCCTCGTGGTCGGCAATCCACACTCCCAACTTAAGAGCCCCTTGGGCCCCTTTTAGTCGCCTCTTACAACAGGCACGGGATACCGTGGGTGTATTCCTCATCTGCATCCCCCACCCACAGGGGGTTATGTGTTTGGTCCGCGAGAGGTATTTTATTTCCCTCAAGTCCGCCGGCAAACCCGTTAGGACCCCCCTATCCGCCACCTAGGACGCGCCACGTGGGATTATCACCTCTCCCCCTGCTACGCCAGCGTAGTAGGTTCGTGGTTACAATTTGATTTACGTCGCTCCGACACAGATAGATCTTATGGTGACGATGGGATAGGAAATGCATAGGAGTGGGAAGGAAGCGACCGTGGCCTTAAATAAGGAACAGCCATAAGACCTATCTGTGTCGGCGCGACGTAAAGCCCCTAGCAAAAAAAAAAAAAAAATAAGGAACAGAACCAGCATTTGCCTGGTGTGAAAATGGGAAATCACGGAAGACCATCTTGAGGTCTGCTGAAAGTGGGAATCGAACCCACTATCTCCCGGATGCAAGCTCATAGGTGCTAGCATAGGAGAGTGAAAGAAAGAAGCCTGCTATAAGTAAGTTGAAGTAATGACAGACTCAGTTAGGGTTTGTGGTTCGCTCGCTTCCAAGGGGAGCCTTAATACTTCAGCGTGTAGCTTTAATTAGAATACCAACAACTTTACAGGACACATTATTCCAGAATCCACACTTTCTTAATTAAAGCAATACTTCAGAGATATCAGGCGATGCATAGCAGCGAGAAATGCCTGAGACTCAGATGTGACCATTATCTTTACTCTGCCCCTCCAAAGAATTTCCCTTATTGACACGCTCAAAATGCTCGCAGGATAAAGAAAGTTTCCCAATAGGAGTCATTATCTCCTCTTGCAGAGCCAGAGAAGTCAGATCCTCAAACAATCAATCAATCAATCAATCAATCAATCAATCAATCAATCAATCAATCAATTTTGATCTGCATTTAGGGCAGTCGCCCAGGTGGCAGATTCCCTATCTGTTGCTTTCCTACCCTTTTCCTAAATGATTTCAAAGAAATTGGAAATTTATTGAACGTCTCCTTTGGTAAGTTATTCCAATCCCTAACTCCCCTTCCTATAAATGAATATTTGAACCAGTTTGTCCTCTTGAATTCCAACTTTATCTTCATATTGTGATCTTTCCTACTTTTATAAACGCCACTCAAACTTATTCGTCTACTAATGTCATTCCACGCCATCTCTCCGCTGACAGCTCGGAACATACCACTTAGTCGAGCAGCTCTTCTTCTTTCTCTCAATTCTTCCCAGCCTAAACTTTGCAACATTTTTGTAACGCTACTCTTTTGTCGGAAATCACCCAGAACAAATCGAGCTGCTTTTCTTTGGATTTTTTCCACTTCTTGAATCAGGTAATCCTGGTGAGGGTCCCATACACTGGAACCATACTCTAGTTGGGGTCTTACCAGAGACTTATATGCCCTCTCCTTTACATTCTTATTACAACCCCTAAATACTCTCATAACCATGTGCAGAGATCTGTACCCTTTATTTACAATCCCATTTATGTGATTACCCCAATGAAGGTCTTTCCTCATGCGTAGAAACAGAAGACTCTCCAACAGGGATGGCAAACCTTTTCAGGCCAGTGTGTCAATTTAGGT
Organism: Anabrus simplex; assembly: GCF_040414725.1. Lineage (NCBI taxonomy): Eukaryota > Metazoa > Arthropoda > Insecta > Orthoptera > Tettigoniidae > Anabrus > Anabrus simplex. The sequence continues at coordinate 241,086,109 of NC_090271.1, forward strand.
CGTGTCTTATAATTTTCTATTGTCTAGTCTTCCCTCGATTATTTTCCTTTAAAAATCATCGTGAAACCTCATCCTTTGACTTCTTTTAGGTATTAGATTGCATTACACATAAATCTATTCAACTTAATGATTCATTATTTTCGTTTGCAAACATCACTGAAAATTGCATTTTAAAAACAAAGTACATTTTAAGAATAAGATGTATAACTTAATGAAATTGAAACTCCACAGCCTGTTTCCGGTCATGCGACTGGGTTAGGAATCGAATGAATTAAGCCCCCCATCTAGCGACGAGGGTAGGAATTGTGCCGGCTGCCGAAGCCTGTCGCACTCCTCTGCGGCAGTGATTAATGACTGGCAGATGAAAGAAATGATAATGAATATTGTTGCTTGAATCAAAGATAACAGGCAAAACCGGAGTACACAGAGAAAAAACTGCCTGCCCCGCCTTCGCTTTGTCCAGCACAAGTCTCATATGAAGTGACCGGGACTTGAACCACGGAACTCATCGGTGAGAGGCCAGCGCGCTTGTCGCCTGAGACGAGGAGGCTGCGCTTTAATCTAATAAAATTTGTAAAAATTATGAACTTGGAATTAATTGTAAAATACTTCTTTATTAAAACGTAATGTTAGGGTATGTTATGTGGTGTGCCAAACAGAAAGTTCAGTAAAACACATGTCACCCAGTGATGAAGTTGTGAATTCTAAATGAAATTCTACAGTAACATGTTTCAACAAAAGAATAAGATCAAAACTTGCTCCACCGCCCTTGGATAAGGGCTGATTTTCTGAGCCCAAATTGTAGATTTCAATCCTGGCTAACACTGGTGATATTTGGTGTCGTGTCTGTAGATTTATTAGTGCGCAGAAGAACTCCTGTGAAACAAAATTCTGGCACATCGGTGTGATCTAAAAATGTAAAAGTAGTTGTAGGGACATAAAACCAATAACATTTTCCGTGGTAGTAGTAGTAGTAGTAGTAGTAGTAGTCTTTTACTTCTTCCCCACGAGTTGGTTTCTTCTTGAGTCTCTTACGTCTCTGTATCCTGAGAGGTGATTTATCTCCCATGTCACCTTCTGTTATTCCAAGTTTTCAGAGACGTAACTAATAAAATAACCGAAAACGCTTACAAAACCTACCCGTTCAAAACATTCGACTGATAGACGAGTGGTCGAGTTGGCTCCAACCAGCCACTACTGATCTGCATTTAGGGCAGTCGCCCAGGTGGCAGATTACATATCTGTTGTTTTCCTAGCCTTTTCTTAAATTATTCCAAGGAAATTTTAAATTTATTGAACATCTCCCATGGTAAGTTATTCCAAATCTCTAGCTCCCCTTCCTATAAACGAATACACTCATGTTCATAAAAACCAGTACACCTTGAAAGACTAGAGATAGAAAATTTATATTCACAGGACTTGTGCATTAGTTGGTTCTGAAGAAATGGTTAACATTTGAACCATGTCGGCCCTCAGGTTCAAGGTCCACATCGATATCTCGGCGCACCACCACCGACTATTAAAATGTGCCTACGGCTCTCATTGTCGCTGTAAGCCGAAAGTAATGGATCAGTGTGACTTGAACAGACGTGCAGGATGCCTCGCAGACATATGCGAGAACCATACCGTCAAATGAGTGAGTTTGAAAGAGGTCGCATTATTGGCATGAAAGAACATGATGTATCCATCCGGGAAATTGCTGCTCGTGTGGGACGAAGTGTGTCGGCACTACAACGGGTCTGTACAGAATGGTTCACAGAAGGCCATAGAACACGACGAGATGGCTCTGGTCGTACCACCCAGACCCCCCCCCCCCCCATCCCCGAGAAGATCGACACCTCATCCGAATGGCATTGCAGGACAAACCTGCGTCCTCCTCGGCTTTGGCGCATCAGTGGAACAGTGTAACACATCGTACACTATCAGGAGTGACAGTCCGTCGCCGTTTATTACGGTCTTGGTTACCGGCACGTCGTCCACTTCTCCGCCTACCTTTGACTAATGTGCATAAACATGCTAGACTGCAATGATGTATAGAACGACGTCACTGGGGACAGGAATGGCAGCAGATAGTGTTTTCGGACGAATCCAGCTTCTGTTTGCTTGAAAATGGTGGCCGTATTTTGGTTCGCCGCAGACAGGGGGAGAGGCATGACATTGATTGCATTCGTACAAGATATACAGCGCCAACACAAGGCCTTATGGTGTGGGGTGCTATTGGGTACAAATTACAGCTGGTACGTGACCAGGGCACTATGACCAGTTTGACCTACGTGAATGACATCCTGCGACCCGTAGCCATACCCTTTCTGCACGAGAACCCAGACGCCATTTTTCAGCAGTACAATGCGCGACCACATGTTGCTGCACTAACACGTGCCTTATTATCACAGGATGTCAGACTGTTGCCCTGGCCTGCCAGATCACCGGACTTATCGCACATCGATAATGTGTGGGATATGGTGAAACGACGAGTCCCGAAACGTTTGAAACAGAGACTGGGTGTCTGATATTTTGATAATTATTCTTTGAATGTTCTGCAGAAGTTTTGTGTGTTTTCTTTCTTGAAATCTTGTTCGATTTCTGCCGGTCTGTTTTGAACATACGGTCTATTTTTTAATAATCTGATGGTTTTTTGAGGTTTTTCCTGAGTTTGGAGTAATTCATGCCAATTTTGGTCAGTTTTTTGGTGAATCCAATTGCATAAGGATGTAAGTTCTATGATATTCTCTCAGGTGTATTTCCGCCATTTGTGTTTTTGTTTGCTGGGAGGGGGGGGACGGAATGTCATTGTTTTGGTAAAGCTTTCAAGAGCGCTTCTTTGAGTTCTAGCCAGTTGGAAGGAAATTGGTTGGGGATGTTCGCAAGGAAAGTGTCCGAGGTTATTATTAGGAAATTACAGGTGGATTCGTGGGTTTATGATTGTTTTGGGACTGTGCCTGTTGGGTTGAAACTTTACTTTGATAAAATAAGGATGGTGGTCTATGTCAATGATACCTTTTTTTTTTTTTACGTTCATAATTTTTTCGGTTTTTCTTTCTTTGGATACCGTTATGTGGTCTATCTGAAATTTTAATGTATGTTCCTGGATCCATGTGTGAAAGCGCCAGAAAGTGGGGTGATATTAATTTGAGTTCGAAGTTCTCTAAAAGCCAATGAACTGTTGTCCGCTTTTATTGGTTCTTTGTGAACAAGTAGTCCTGAATGCTTTTTCTTTGGGCAGTATTGAAGTATCCCAGCAGACTGTTGATATGCTGTTTTGGAATTTTGGCTGTAGTTTCCTCTAGTAGTTCCCAGAAGTTTTCTACCTTGTGGGTATTTTTGGTTGTAATTTTTGTAGGTGCACGTGTAGTGATTAAGGTATAAGCTAATTTGGTTCATTATAGTGATGTAAAGTTTAGTACTGAGTTTCTGATATTTCTTCTGACTGCCTATCAGGTGCCGAATTCTAATGGTTTGTGGTTTGCCTTTTTAGATTATATAGCTTTCTGATTCAAAGTGATTTTCATCACTGTACCAGGTTTCTTGGAGCACTAAAATTAGGATGTTGTTTTTGTCTAATGTGTCCGCTAGTTGTTTAAGGTTGCCAATTTTGGGAAGTGTACCGGTATTGATGTTTACGTGCAAATAAAATGTTTGCAATTCGGATGAAGAGATTTGCGAAGCTGCGATTCACTCCCGCATATGTTCTCGGTCCCCCAGAAAGCTGCTTTGTTAAACTGACGTTGCCATATTAAGGTGACGAAAGTGGAGAGAGAGGGAGAGATAGCGTGAGAGAGAATCATCGTTGTTACAACTAAGGTATTGAGCCTTAGAGGTTGTCTCAAGATAATTTGTGGCAGTGCCCGTTTTTGGTCTGCGAGAGGTATTTTATTTCTCTGGGATCCTCCAAAGAAGTTCGGTGAGCCCCCATCCATCACCTGGGACGTACCCGTTAGGTGAACGGCTACACCCCAACGGGATTATTATTATTATTATTATTATTATTATTATTATTATTATTATTATTATTATTATTATTACATTATTGTTATTATTACCCTATTATTATTATTATTATTATTATTATTATTATTATTATTATTATTATTATTATTATTATTATTATTATTATTTTAATACGGTAGGGTGGCAGGTTTAGGATTAAGAATCGTAGGGCTACAGATATGTGGGTGGGGGCGATTGAAAAATGGCCACGATGTGCCCTGCCTGTCATAAGATATTACTAAAAGGGACCCCAGGGGCTCTGAACTTTGCAGCGTGGATTGGCAACCACGGGGCCCTTAGCTAAGTCACGGCATTGCTTCAACTTACTTGTGCCAGGCTCCTCACTTCCATCTATCATATCCGACCTTCCTTGGTCAACTCTACAGTAGTTGTTTTCCGACCCTGACGGTATTAGGTTTGCGAATCCTAAGGAGTATTTCATTTCCACGCCCTTCGTGGCCCTTGTCTTTCGATCGCCGATACTTTCTTTTTTCGAAGTGTTGGACCCCTTCAATTGGACCCCTTCAATCTTTTCTATCCCATTATTGTTATGCAGAGCATGGTTACCTAGTTGTACTTCCTCTTAAAACAATCACCACCACCATTACTACAGATGTATATGAGGTTGCTGCAAAAGATAACAATACACAACAAAGTCTATACATATATATGTTTACTCTTCTTTTCTTACGTTCTGAAATAAATAAATTAATTAAAAATAAATAAAGTAAGGCCATACAAACGCAGAACATAAATATAAGGTGTCCTTTTCCACAATTTGTTTTACGACGCACCGACACAGATAGGTCTTATGACGACCATGGGTAGGAGTGTGAAGGAAGTGGCAGTGGTCTTAATTAAGGTACAGCCCAAGTATTTGCCTAGTGTGAACATGGGAAACTACTGGAAAATATCTTCAAGGCTGCCGACAGTGGGGTTTGAACCCATTATCTCCCGAATGCGAGCTGATAGTTACGTGACCTGTCCGCACAGCCACTTTCCCTGTATAAATATAAGTAATAGAGACACTAGGGTAGAATATCAATATTAAAAGTAAAAACTACAACTAATAATAAATTAGAAGAAAGTAAACGAGATCATTTTCAAAGTATTACACTGAAAGAAATTAAGTTACGTTATAGACCTCAGGTCGGACTGTCAAGTCAGTGAACCTGGTATCAACCTTTCCAAAACCAGTTTTGTCAACAAATGGGCTGCGACAGATCAAAGACATGCCATTAGAAAAAGTCCATGAATACATCTACATCTGCCAGTTTGTAAAAATGGAGGGTGACACAAAACTCTAAATCTTTTGGCGCATCAAGCTAGGCTGGCAATTGTTTAGGATGTACTCAGCAGTCTTCATATCAAACATGCCTGTATTTATTTATTTATTTATTTATTTATTTATTTATTTATTTATTTATTTATTTATTTATTTATTTATTTATTTATTTATTTATTTATTTATTTATTTATTTAGCGTATGACTTTACACATGAAATAAAATGTCGAAAGTATAGGGTAATAACAACGAACTATTAGATTATAAATGTTGTAACCGTACAACAGGGTTATAGATTTAATTCAGCATTTATTATTATCATTAATTGACCCGATTCATTAGATTGTATATTCTAATTTTCATCATTTAGACTGTAATATAATTAGGTATCACGCATATTATGTCATTTAATCATTGGACAAGGGAATTTTGTTTGTAATTATTCTGTATATAAATCAGTGAGGTTTGTTGATTTGAAAAAGTCATACTTTAACTAGTAACTGTAGGCAGATGAGCTGGCATAACATTGTGCAACTAAGGCTATGTTTAACCGAGGTTGTATTAGACAAGTAAATTTCCGCTGACACATCTAGGTATTAACCGTTCGTACGCGTGGCGAAGCTAGTTAGACACATGACTGAGTTTGTAAAGTGCGTGGCCACGTGGTTTCGATAGTGTGTCCGTATTCGCTAGCTACCGTGTGTCGATGTGGAAGGGATGACCAGGGAGAAGGAATCAGTGTGGTTATCACGAGTTTGTATAAGTCGACGTAAGGATAGTTTTGTCGTCTAAGTAGTGTGGTCGAAGAGGTTTAAGAGATCTAAGAGGTCTGGCCTGATCTAAGAAGAGTGTTCTGAACTGTGTGATCTCATGGAGATGCAGCAACATCTAATTGCGAAATAGAAAGTCTTAATACAAGTTTATTTCAGTAGATCCACAGGAGACTTGGTGCCGCGGTCTGTAGATGTATAGGCAGTATATACGAATTTAACCGATATAGCAACTAACGTCGTCAGGGTACTTCGAATTCTTTATTGAATTCTACTATGCAATTCGCGAACTTTGTTCGAGAATTGAATTAATCGTGGATACATCTAACATCGCATAGAACTGTTGTATTTATTTCAACAGTCTCTATATTAGGTATCAGAACGTGTGAAACTAGAGTCGATAGCATGCTTGAATATTACAGGTTCTTCTGTAGAGTTTTCCAATTTCTAACAATAAATATTGAGTGGACGTAACTGCATTGTAGGGTACTACACTCGGACAGGTAAAGTAGGTCAACTCCAAGTTACGTAAGAAGAGGACATAACACAAGACGACTGCCGACTTCGACCCGACGGTTTTTCCAGGAATTTCGTGTTCAACAGCGGTGTGTGCATACATCAGGTAATTACTGCATCAGACCACATCTTCCGTGGTTTGCCCTCACTCTGTTTATAGTTATCCAAGTTTTTTGAGGAAGCTCAAATCCAGGAGCCTTTCTCTTCGTGTTCAGGAAGTCTTGAAGAGCAGGGGTTGTTTCTTCTTTCCATTTTTTAATCCACTTTGTTGTAATATGGAAGTTCTCCTGTTCAGACATGTTATGCATGAATAACATGAAGAAGAATTCAATCAGCGGCGATCTCACAATTAATTTACACTGAATGCTTATAGCTTTTCTAAATTCATGTCAAGGTTTATGAAACAGGGTATTTTTAATAATATTATATTAAAGTACGGCAATACAAGTTCCTTGTGATGTAAACTACAGTCATGAATTCAGTTTTCTTTGAATAATAATAATAATTCTATCTCCAAGTACAATCCTAAATTGTGGAAAAGCAATCATAATCTTCTATTGTCCTGATCCATATTCCCGTATATTGCCAGATGTGTGAGTTTATCATCTCACGCCTTGAGAATAATTAAGATATGTGGCATGTTCTCCGAATTTTGTTGCTTATTACAGCAACTGGCACTCAACCAATTTAAAGTATATGGTGTGAAGGAAATTAATAGTAATAGTAGTGGTAGGAGTAGTTACAATGTGGATTGCTCAGTCCACTGAAGTGGGGATGGAGCAGAGAACAAACAGTCGTTTATATGTCCATGGTATAAACGTTGAGGGCATTCAGACGTATTTACTGGATAGATAGTCGAGCCGCACTACAATCGCATGCCGGTGATAGCATTTTGCCCCATTCGTATTGGAGGTAACCACATCTTCCGTGGTTTGTCCTCACTCTGTTTATAGTTATCCATGTTTTTCGAGGAAGCTCAAACCCAGGAGCCTTTCTCTTCGTGTCCAGGAAGTCTTGAAGAGCAGGGGTTGTTTCTTCTTTCCATTTTTGAATCCACTTTGTTGTAATATGGAAGTTCTCCTGTTCCAGCTGTTCGGCTGTTGCTATAGGAGGCTCTTCGAGATTTGAGTCTTCTAATATGACTGTAAATCTGAAGAAAGCAGTTTTTGATCACTGCATTCTTCCCGTGCTGACTCATGGCTGTGAAACCTGAACACTGAATGAATTTACAAAAGAGAAACGGAAAACACCCAAAGAGGTGTGGAGAGGTCATGAAGAGATAGAAAGAAGGCAAATCGGTCATCGGGGTTAATGACGTCCTGAAAAGTGGGCCAGCCACGTTTCTCGCATGGAATGCTGATACTGGAGTGGAGTTCTAAAGGAAGACCACAGGACCGCTGAGATAAAGATATTCGGAAGATCGCTGGAGTTCACTGGCACAGAAAGTCCAATATCGTTCCACACGAAAAGAATTTGTGAGGAAAAGAGGCCACATGCTGCTGTTGTTACTGCTGTTGTTGTTGCTGCTGCTGCTGCTGCTGCTGCTGCTGCTACTGATGATGACGATGATGATGATCATCATGATCATGATGATTATCAAGGACGTACCCAGGATATTTTTCGGAGCGTGTTAGGATTTGGCTGGGGGGGGCTTCCGAAAACAAAAGCTAGTCACAAATATTTTTTACTTTCAAATAGATTTTACAGAAAGAAAAGTTTAAGTTGTTTTAGAGCAGTACCTTTTACAACTCAACGGGAAAAGAAGGCAGGTAAATTCATAGCAGTGTGGTGGGCAGAATACGCTTCAACACGTGCGTGCACTGCAACACATTTCTGTCATTTGTTTAAAAATGGAGGTAACAATACCTACGTTCCACTGTAAGTATTTAAAATATTTAGATGCTTGATTAATTTCTTAAAATCTTCTTGTGGCTCGAAACCATGAAAATATTTATATATGTTTATTGAAATTGATTGTAATTGTGCAAAATGTGTTAAGAACATAAAATAACAATCTATACATTTCACCAAAATTAAAATTTCCATTGATGTTTTCAGTAAATTTGTTATTATGTTCGAAGAGAAACAGATTTTTTAGGTTGAATTCAATTGTTTATTTTGAAAATGTTTGGTTTTAAAACATTTATAATTTATTGTAAGCTATTTCAAAACCCGTATATGCTGTTTAAATCTGCCAAGTTCACATTTATTTCGGAGGGGTTTGAACCCCACTAACCTCCACCCTGGGCACGGCCTTGATGATGATGTGGTAAGTTCATAGAACACTATCGAGTAATCCATCCGAATTTAAGATCTGGAGTGCACATTCGTCTAGTTACCGGCCACAATATTAGCCGCTAATGGAAACCCTTAATCAGAGGAGAATGATAGAGAATTACCGTCGAGTACTCAGAAAAGAGACTGCTTCTGAATTCCCACAATTAAAACAGATAATTAAAACAATTCAGATCATTAAAACGCATTTTACATTTTAATAACTCCCGTTATTTGAAGAAAGAAAATCGCCTAGCGAGTGTAACGGAGAGGACTGTAAATCAACTAGAAAGCTGAGAAAACATTATGCTTTAGGAACACAAGTGTTACTTGGATAGAACTATCGATGTTATAGCAGATAACGAAAGTGTTCCTCATTACGCTAAACGAGCGACTTTCTTAACTATAATTAAAACTAGTAAGCGAGCTCTCGGAGAAGGTGGATAAAAGTACGGTACATGGGAGTAATAAATTGTATAAGTACACAAAGTGAATTAATTCAGCTCGTTGAAGCATTGTAGTTATGGGACCCTTCGTCTCGATTATAATATGAGCTTACAAGAGAGAGAGACCATCCAGTGCAAATTTTGAATTTCCATTTGCTTTTGTTTTTTATCCACCCCGTCTACCCAGAAAAGAAAAAAAAGAAGAATGATTTTGTTTCACCATCAACTCAAGGAAATTAACAAATATGTACTGTGACACAGTTCCAGAAATGTGCAAAGGCAATCTGTGTGAAATGTACGGTAAATGTAATATACTGATGATGAAAGTCGATCGGCCTAATAATGCTATTCAGTGGAAAATGTGGCTGTTATCATCCTTTCTTCTTTGCTCTTTTGCTTTACGTCTCACCGACACAAATAGGTCTTATGGTGACGATGGGACAGGAAAGGCCTAGGAATGGGGAGGAAGCGGATGTGCCCTTAATTAAGGTGCAACCCCAACATTAGCCTGGTGTGAAAATGGGAAAGCACGGAAAACCATCTTCAGGGCTGCCGAAAGTGGGATTCGAACCCACTATCTCCCGGATGCGAGTGTTTTCGTGTACGACTGGATTTTTCTCCGTATTATCTATGTATGAACCTCATTGTCGGCGTCCTTCAAATGATTTTCTATGGTTTCCCCTTTTCAAATAGAGGTAAGTGATGGACCGGCACCTTGAGGAAGGGCTACAGACGGTTAACCTCCCTATTCCTTACGTACCACACCCTCATTCCATCACCTCTCTCGTTCCCGTCTACTACGCATAGCGGTCGGAAACAACGTGAACCGGGAATATGTTCTTTAGAGGATTGGTCATATTAATAAATAATATAAAAAAATAATTCGATACATCGCGCCGTTGTTATTTTAATGTTAAAAACATTCCTTAGCAGACAATGTAGGGTCCCCATACTATGCAAAACGTAAAATTGAGTACTTTCCTCAATTGTTCCAAACGTTGAAGAGCTAAAGTACCCGGAGGTTTCAAATTGTGAGTCTTGGATAGCTATAGCAAAATAATTTTTAAAGTCTCGAAAATCACTTCCGGCCTAAATGCAGTTCCGAAAAACAGCCTACAATCGCTTGTTTCTTTACTCCTTTTCTTTTTTTTTCAAATCCTACCCAAATTAACTCATTTACATAATTCTTTCCGCAATGTTTTCCTATATTCAAAAAATGTCCACACCGAATGTAGTTAAAAGGGCTTAAGTGAAACTCTCCATTGATTCACATTAGCGCTCGTAGTGGTGCTCAAGTGAAACAACGCATTGACTCACATTAGCGCTCGTAGTGGTGCTCAAGTGAAACAACGCATTGACTCACATTAGCGCTCGTAGTGGTGCTCAAGTGAAACAACGCATTGACTCACATAAGCGCTCGTAGTGGTGCTCAAGTGAAACAACGCATTGACTCACATTAGCGCTCGTAGTCGTGCTCAAGTGAAACAACGCATTGACTCACATTAGCCCTCATAGTACTAGAAAAAGGCAAACTGCAAATCTAATCGATCGAATAACGATGAGTAAGGAAAGGATTGTGTCCGCCTCTGTGGTGTAGTGATTAGCGTGATTAGCTGCCACCCCCGGAGGTCCGGGTTCGATTCTCAGCTCTGCCACGAAATTTGAAAAGTGGTACGAGGTCTGGAACGGGGTCCACTCAGCCTCGGGAGATCAACTGAGTAGAGGTGGGTTCGATTCCCACCTCAGCCATCCTGGAAGTGGTTTTCCGTGGTTTCCCACTTCTCCTCCAGGCAAATGCCGGGATGGTACCTAACTTAAGGCCACGGCCGCTTCCTTCCCTCTTCTTTGCCTATCCCATCCAATCTTCCCAACCCTCCACAAGGCGCCTGTTCAGCATAGCAAGTGAGGCCGCCTGGGCGAGGTACTGGTCATCCTCCCCAGTTGTATCCCCCGACCCAAAGTCTGAAGTGCCGGGCTGAGTGGCTCAGACGGTTAAGGCGCTGGCCTTCTAACCCCAACTTGGCAGATTCGATCCTGGCTCAGTCCAGTGGTATTTGAAGGTGCTCAAATACGACAGCCTCGTGTCGGTAGATTTACTGGCACGTAAAAGAACTCCTGCGGGATTAAATTCCGGCACCTCGGCGTCTCTGAAGACCGAAAAAGTAGTTAGTGGGACGTAAAGCAAATAACATTATTAATATTAAAGTCTGAAGTTCCAGGACACTGCCCTTGAGGCGGTAGAGGTGGGATCCCTCGCTGAGTCGGAGGGAAAAACTTACCCTGGAAGGTAAACAGATTAATAATAATAAGAAGAAGAAGAAAAGGATTGTAATTTTTATTAATAAATAAACAATATATTTTCATACTTTATTATATTTTATTTACCAAAATTCGTAGCTTATATCCTTAGGATATTTTCAACATTGAGTTGCTCACCTGAAGAGCTAGAACTGTGGATTTTATTACCTTCTGAAGTAGCCAATCAGTTTGCCTCGCGGAAGAATTCAAATGGGCTTTGCGAGGCGATTTTGCTAGATCTGTACACGACTTCAGATCGACTTGAGAGAAATCAGCATCAAACTCAAACACACCTTGGGTAGCTGCCACTGTGGATCAGTGGTAGTTATTCAAATAGTTATTTCATTCTCCCCGTCAGGGGAGCGGGCCACCAGTCCAACAAAGGCACTCTTTGGCCGATTACATGTACAATAATTTGTTGTGAAATGTTTTATATGAGTGTGTGCTAATAGCACACGTTTTACGAAAGTCAAAAATAAAAGTCTTCTTTTGTAGAACACATTAGTAGAAATGAAAGTCTGTTTCTTGAAGTACGAAGCACTACAAACTTAACATAAGAACAGTAAACATTGTTTTCTTGAAGAGAAAGAATATGGAATGAAATGATAAACAAGATCGGATTTTAAATGTACAAGCAATAACATAATATTATTAACCAATTCTTGTCCAAGTGAAAAAGCCAAGTCGTCATAAGTTCTGAGAAGTCACACATACACTGAACACAAATGTAATCAGAGATGGCGGTGGTATCGCCATTAATTCCACTAAAGATCAGTGGTAGAATGTCGGCCTCCGGATCCCAAGATAGCGAGTACAAACCCGGTAGAGGTAGTCGGATTTTTGAAGGACGGAAAAAATTCCATTCGACACTCCATGTCGTACGATGTCGGCATGTAAAAGATCTCTTATGACACATTTGGTGTTTACCCGACAAAATTCATTAAATCTCAGCCATAGACGCCCAAGAGAATTCCGGTTTATTCTGTCTGCCATCTAGTGGGCCTAGAGTAAAACGGAACGTCGAAATTGACGAGTAGACAGACAGGTGGCGTCAAATTGAAAAGTCTGCACACGGTAGCTGAGGCCAAACGATTATTATTATTATTATTATTATTATTATTATTATTATTATTATTATTATTATTATTATTATTATTATTATTATTATTATTATTATTATTATTATTATTATTACACCTTGGGTTTCAGCCGGTGGCATTATAGAGCATTTGCTATGACGCGATCCTCTCAGCTCGGAGGTCCGTGTTTCAAACCCTCCTCGGGCAAAGTTTTTCTTCCATTGGTGCTCTTAAACCAGTCTTAAGCCTTGTTGAGATTTAGCAACACCGCTTCACAAAGCCCATTTGAATTCGCCCGCGAAGCGAACTGATTGGCGAAGTTCAGCAGCTGATAAAATTACAATGGCGCGAGATGAATTATATTTTTTCTTATTATTTATCAGTATTACCAACCCTGTCACGCTCATATACCCGGTTAACGTTGTTTCCGACCACTCTGTACATATAATTCACTTATTTTTGTCTTTTTTTGATAGTCTTTAAGTAGATGCGTCACTTCTGGATCATTCGCGCATAAAATGTTTGTTGGGAACTCAGCCCGAAGGCTGGTTTTATCCTCCATAGCTCCGCCAACGGCTGTCATAGGTAGGCTAGACTTCACTGCAGAGCCATACTAGATTGCTAGGTAATTTTCCTTGAAAAATGTACCTTGGAATGCGATTATTATTGTTTTCTTTTCTTTTTTACATTTTAAGTTATGGATGCTAAAATGGTTACAAAATAATACTGCATCAAACTGACAACATTTTGGGTTACAGTTTAACTTCCTAGAATTAATTGAAGTCTTTTAAGGTATTGTAGCCTACACCTTGAAACATCCATCCACATGCAGGGCAATTTTGCATTTGTTACACTCGAAGCAAGATTCCTTCCGGATTCCACGCTCAAAACAGACCTTACATCTCCTTGATGGGGCTGATTTACTTGCTGTAAGAGGAATCTTCTCACGAAAATGATCCCAGTGCCTTCCCTGTAGTCTCACTGGTGTGCTATCTGAGATGAACATCCTCTAGTGGCGTAATCAGGAACTGTGACACCTTCCAGAATTTGCACTGCAATGTTCACACCGAATGATGAGAAGCTCATTCTCTTCTTCCTCGAGATCAGCATGTCATCAACGTAGCTAAAATTCTACAATTTCCCGTCCAGCAAGTAGAAGTACAATTTCTTGTACCCTTTTGCATACCTGCATTACCTTTCGGAACATTACTGGCCAAATTTCAGTTCCATTGTTCGATTTGCTGAGGTTATGTACGGAGTTAATTTCATCCTCAATATAGTTTTCATGAGCGGAGTCACAATTCTCTGACGCACTATCACCGATAAAACTACTATAAGATAATTCTGAGTTATCTTCATCCCCACTATCAAGAAGAAATCGCAGAATTCTTTCTTCTTCCTCCTCAGGATGTTTACACATCTTGCTCAGTAGCATTCATTTCATGAACAAGATGGCCAAATTTAGAAGAAAAATATACATTGACGAAATGGCCTTCGGATAGTAACATTGGCATGTAAAAATGCTAGCACTACCTAGGAACGTAATTCTAAAGTAGCCTACGACATCACAATCGAAATAAATCAATGGTCAGACAGACGTATTTCCAACTTGAGTATACGGTGACGGTTGTACCCGTCATTGCGTGCTAATGAATGCGGAACTCTTGACGGTTGTACCCGTCACTGAAACGGAAATGAGTAGTGAGGTAATTTGCCGTTGCTTTCCTCACCGAGCCAGAATTTTCTATTACATATGTCTGCAAACCCCACTGAAATGCATGCACCAACCGACCCTATGAACGATATTGTCATACCAATTGTAGCAGGGGCTGGCTGCATAAGGAATGGTATTACTAGCATCGCTCATACCTCGGTCACTTTCATACTGTCAAACCCAAGGATGAGAATGAAGCAGATCAATGAAAGTAATAAATGTATTTTCGCCCATGCGAGAAGATATAGTATATTGTAAACGCTATATTTCGCCAACAAAGGCATGTACATAGAATATATATTTTTTTTTATATTCTTGTCTTGCAGCTTTATTATCATCACCACCAAATTATCTCTTCTCATTTCCCTTTTAGTTAATATTCTCGTCCTTACTGCCAAATTTTTACTTATTTTACAGAATTTAACTGGAGTTCTATTTCTATTGCATTCTGACCTTATTGTTCGCTTTGTCTTCCACTCTTTGGACCTCCTTCTTACAAAATCCCCAAACGTGTATATACCGACAAATTGAACGCAACTGGTGGAATCAAATTATTCACAAATGTGCCTCCTCTAGGTGTTCTGTGTTCACAGCTGATTATAAGGAATCAACGATTTATTCGTCACTTGATTCGAGTCATTCTTCAATTTAGTTCCCATTTTCTGTACTTATTTTTCAAAATTCAATCAATCACTACTGATCCGCATTTAGGACAGTCGCCCAGGTGGCAGATTCCCTATCTGTTGTTTTACTAGCCTTTTATTAAATGATTTCAAGAAATTGGAAATTTATTGAATGTCTCCCTTGATAAGTTATTGCTGTCACTAACTCCCCTTCCTGTAAACGAATATTTGCCCCAATTTGTGCTCTTGAATTCCAACTTATCTTCATATTGTAATCATTCCCACTTCTTTTTCTTTTTTTTTTGCTCTTTGCTTTACGTCGCACCGACACAGATATGTCTTATGGCACCGATGGGATAGGAAAGGCCTAGGAACTGGAAGGAAGCGGCCGTGACCTTAATTAAGGTACAGCCCCGGCATTTGCCTGGTGTGAAAATGGGAAACCACGGAAAACCATCTTCAGGGCTGCCGACAGTGGGGCTCGAACCCACTATCTCCCGATTACTGGATACTGGCCGCACTTAAGCGACTGCAGCTATCGAGCGCGGTATTCCCACTTTTAAAGAAACTCAAACTCAAACTTATTCGTTTACTACTGTCGTACGTTATCTCTCCACTGACAACTCGGAACATGCCACTTAGTCGAGCAGCTCGTCTCCTTTCTCCCAAGTATTCCCAGCCCAAACTTTGCAACACTTTTGTAACGCTACTCTTTTGTCGGAAATCACTCAGAACAAATCTAGCTGCTTTTCTTTGGATTTTTTCCAGTTCTCGAGTCAAGTAATCCTAGTGAGGGTCCCACATACCATGTAGAACCATACTCTAGTTGGGGTCTTACCAGAGACTTATATGCCCTCTCCTTTACATCCTTACTGCAATCCCTAAGTACCCTCATAACCATGTACAGAGATCTGTACACTTAATTTATAATTCCATTTATGTGATTACCCCAATGAAGATCTTTCGTTATATTAACACCCAGGTACAAACAATGATTCCCACAAGGAACTTTCACCACATCAACGCAGTAATTAAAACTGAGAGGACTTTTCCTCTTTGTGAAACTCACAACCTGACTTTTAACCCCGTTTATCATCATCTGTCCATCTCACAACATTATCGAGGTAATTTTGCAGTTGCTCACAATCTTGTAAATTATTTACCGTATTACTCTGTACAGAATAACATCATCTGCAAAAAGCCTTATCTCTGATTCCACTTCTTTACACATATCATTGATATATATAAGAAAACATAAAGGTCCAATAATACTGCCTTGAGGAATTCCCCTCCTAATTATTACAGGGTCAGATAAAGATTCGCCTACTCTAATTCTCTGAGTTCTATTTTCTAGAAATATAGCTGCCCATTCCGTCACTCTTTTGTCTAGTTCAATTGCACTCATTTTTTCCAGTAGTCTCCCAAGATCTACCATCAAATGCCTTAGATAGGTCAATCGCGATACAATCCATTTGACCTCCTGAATCCAAGATGTCTGCTATATATAGCTGGAATCCTAAGCTGAGCTACAGTGGTTTAACCTTCCCTAACCACGGACCGTCTTCTGTGGAACCAGTTATTAATTTCGCAAACATGTCTAATATACCGTAATCAGAAAGAATGGTTTCCCAAAGCTTACATGCAATGCTTGTCAAACTTACTGGCCTGTAATTTTCAGCTTTAGACCTACCATCCTTTCAGTTATACACAGGGCTACTATAGCAACTCTCCATTCGGTACAGCTCCTTCATGCAAGCAATAATCAAATAAGAATTGCCTTTAGTATATCCCCCGAAATCTTATCAATTCTAGCCACTTTTCTATTTTTCTACTTTTGTATCTTATTGTAAATGTCGTTGTTATCGTAGGTAAATTTTAATACTTCTTTAGTACTAGTCACCTCCTCAAACTGGACATTATCCCTGTCGCGAACAATCTTTACATACTGCTGACTAAATTATTCTGCCTTTTGAAGATCCTCGCATACACACTCCCCTTGTTCATTAATGATTACTGGAATGTCCTTCTTGGAACCTGTTTCTGCCTTAACGTACCTATGCGTACCCTTCCATTTTTCACTAAAATGTGTATGACTGCCAATTATGCTTGCCATTATGTTATCCTTAGCTGACTTCTTTGCTTGATTGAATTTCCTAGTAAGTTCGTTCAATTTCTCCTTACTTCCATAGCCATTTCTAACTCTATTTCTTTCCAACCTGCAACTCCTTCTTAATCTCTTCACTTCTCTGTTATGATATAGTGGATCTTTACCATTCCTTACCACTTTTAAAGGTACAAACCTATTTGCACATTCTTCAAAAATTGCTTTAAACCCATCCCAGAGTCTGTTTACATTTTATTTACCGTTTTCCACCGATCATAGTTACTTTTTAAAAACTCCGTCATGCCTGTTTTATCAGCCATATGGTACTGCCTAATAGTCCCAATTTTAATATCTTCCTTTCTTTCATATTTGTTTTTAACTACGACAAAAACAGCTTCGTGATCACTAATGCCATCTATTACTTCGGTTTCTCTATAGAGCTCATCTGATTTTACCAACACCACGTCCATAATATTCTTCCCTCTAGTTGGTTCCATCACCTTCTGAATCAGCTGTCCTTCCCATATTAACCTATTTGCCATCTGTTGGCCATGCTTCCTGTCGTTCACATTACCTTCCCAATTGACATTTGGCAAATTGAGATCTCACGCTACAATCACATTCCTTTCCATATCGTTTCCCCACATAGCTGATAAGAGACTCGGCGTGAAATTTAAATTACTATAGTTTTCATGAAGATCCCTGAGAATTTTTTTACTTCTTAAGTAAAAATAAAGTTTCATATATATCAGTGTGCCATTTCTCTCATTTATGCTGAGTGTGATTGTGAGCATCATTGTGCTGATCCCTGTACCCACAGCTATTAGTCGGCAAATGTGAATCATCTTCTGGAAATATTATTCACTTCGATGCTTCTCTAAACTCAACTGTGTACTGCCTAGAGCAATATTATTGTCCGGAAGCTAGCGATTCATCCTCCTTCCATGCCTGGTCTAGCTGTCCCGCTGTAGAACTCTAAGCCGCGTCTTTGAGCTCTGACAGGACAATAGGTCAAACTTGGACGGTGTCTCGGACAACGATCGGAGAATATTCTTCTCCTTTTAATTTGTTTCTTACTAAGTTGGTTTAGGGTGCCCTTCCATTTATTTTATTTTGTTCATTTATAATGTTCAAATTTTGTGTAAGATGTAAAACGTTTTCAGAGAGGTGTTGTAATTTGAAGGTAACATACCTTGTGTAGTTAAATTTGATCCGTGGTAACTTTGTGAATGCTTTAGGGGTTGCCTATTTCTTTAGTACCGACCCTGTAGTGTAGGGGTAGCGTGCGTGCCTCTTAGCCGGAGGCCGCGGGTTCGCTTCCGACCGGTTCAGTGATTTTACCTGGATCTGAGGGCTGTTTCGAGGTCCACTCAACCTACGTAATTACAAATGAGGAGCTATCTGACAGTGAGATAGCGGCCCCGGCCTAGAAAGCCAAGGAAAACGGCTGAGAGGATTCGTCGTGCTGACCACACGATACCTCGTAATTTGCAGGCCTTCGGGCTGAGCAGCGGTCGCTTTGTAGGCGAAGGCCCTTCAAGGCTGTAGTGCCATGGGGGCATTTCATTAGTATCCTCCTTTTGGCTTATTAAAGATTGCTTGCCTTTCTGACGTTTTCTTTCGCTCTTGCTCATCGAACAAGGGGAGTGCATATGTGAGGATTTACAGAAGTAATAAATATTCAGTCAGCAGTATGTAAAGTTAGTTGAATTTAAGGATAATGTCGAGGTTGAAGTGACAAATACCGACGAGGTAAGGTTATGAAATGATTGAAACTCACAACCCCACTTGAAGAACTTGTATGCACCGTACCGGTACCTTTCCTACTTTAACAACTTGTTTGGTTCATGTTATTGTTAACTTTTGCCTCTTTTAAACCCCCACCCATATTTAGTTTTAAAATGTTGATATGTCCTTTGAAACGGTTTCTTCTAATTACCTTGCTTAGGAGGGTCAGAATCATTCTCAGTCATAAATCCTCATGAAGATCCATGCGGAATTCAAATTTCTTAAGTGTGATTTTAATGGCAGACTATAACACTGGCCTCGACCTAACAAACAGGACTACTGAGACTATGCGACTAACATGCTCGTTACTAAAATTTACTTTGATGATTAATAAAGATAAATACAAAAGGATACAAAATTTGAAAGCTAGAAAAGCAACTGGGATTGATAAGACTTCTGGGAATATACTAAAGGTTAGAATATACTAAAGGTTGGAATATACTGCCAATCTGAAATAATCGATTACTGTTCACTTGAAGGAGCTATACCAAATAAGCAGAGTTGCTGTAGTACCCTAGTATAGGTTTACAAGGGAAAGGGTGATAAATAACATAAAGCGGATAATTACTGGTCAGTCAGATTGACTCGGGTGTATCGTTCTTTCTAAGTATATTAGACGCGTTAACGAAATTATTATTTGATTTGATAGAAGACAGTTCGGGTTCAGGAAAGATTATTCCAGTGAGGCTGAACTTGTGGGATACCACCAATATATAGGAAATGTTTTACATCCAGGAGATAAAATGGACTGTATCGCTACTGACCTATCCAAGCTTTTGGTAGGGTAGATCATGAAAGACTTCTGATGAAAATGAGGGCTATTGGACTAGACACAAGAGTGGTTGAAAGGACGGCTAAATTTCTAGAAAATACATATCGGGGAGTTCGAGTACGACGGAGGTCCAACAGCGCAGTAATATTGGACCTTTAAATGTATATATGAATGATATGAGTAAAGAACTGGAATCACAGGTAAGGCTATTTTGCAGATGTGAAGGTGAAGTTTGAATTCAAGACGACAAATTGGGGCAAATATTTGTTTATAGGAAGAGGAGTTAGGAATTGGAATAATTTACCAGAGGATGTGTTCAATAAATTTCCCAAATCTTAGCAAATATTTAAGGAGAAACTAAGTAAACAACAAATAAGAAATCTGTCCCTGGACAACTGCCCTAAATGCAGATCATTGATTGATTGATTGATTGATTGATTGATCGATTGATTGATTGATTGATTGATTGATCGATCGATTGATTGATTGATTGATTGATTGATTGATTGATTGATTGATTGATTGATTGATTGATTGATTGATTGATTGATTGATTGATTGATTGATTGATTGATTGATTGATTGATTGATTGATTGATTGATTGATTGATTGATTGATTGATTGATTGATTGATTGATTGATTGATTGATTGATTGATTGATTGATTGATTGATTGATTGATTGATTGATAGTGTAATAGTTGTTGATTAGTGCTTGGTGTTGTGTTTTCCCGCGGGGGATATGTGTTAAGGAGTTCAGTGAGTGTGAAACAGTCACGTGAGTTGATTGTACAACTTATCGGTATTGTCTGGAGTCGAACAAAGTGAACATTAATCATGCGTTGTTATTGTCACCAGGTCTGTGTTGGAACCTGTCTGCATTGAACTGCTGAGTGAAGAAACTAGTGCTTTCAAAGCCAAATATAACGTGAGACGTTCAATCAAGTTTACCGAAAGATCGCCCGTTCCAGGTAAATACCAGCAGAAAAGAAACTTTCGTGAATAGCAACTTATTAGTTAAACGTTGTCGTCATTCATTGTCAAGTATAACTCTCTCTCTATCTCTCTCTCTCTCTCTCTCTCTCTCTCTCTCTCGCTCTCTCTCTGTGTGTGTGTGTGTGTGTGTGTGTGTGTGTGTGTGTGTGTGTGTGTGTGTGTGTGTGTGTGTGTGTGTGTGTGTGTGTGTGTGTGTGTGTGTGTGTGTCTTGTCTTAGATTAAATTAAACCAAACAACAGTTGGTGTTTTATTCGTAATAGTACTCAGACTCCTTCATTTACTGTCATCTAAATATACAAAGGCCAACTTATTTTCCAAACTCTCGCTACAAACACGGCGAAACCTCAAAATTAAATATCTTCTTTTCTGGAACAGCTGTTCTAAATAAGCCACTGGCGGAAGTTTCCCAAAACAGTAAATGTGCCGTCGCCCAGGCCCTCTTCTTCCTTTTACTTTCCCCTGAAGTACGAGTTGTTGGAAGTGGTATTTTTCACCTCGCATAGGCCTAATGTGGCCAAGTATGCTGTCTTCCTTTCTTTGATGGTCTTTGTTACCTCTAACTGTTTTATCATGCGCCGCAAAAGCACGTCGTCCGTTACACGATACCATCAAGATTTCTGAGCATACGACGATAACACCAGAGCTAAAAGCCATTTAACCGTTCAATTATTACGGCCGTGAGTGTCCAAGTCTCCCCACCGTAATACAAAGTGGAGAAGACATAACACTTGAGGACACGGGTTCTAAGATGAAGGTTTAAGTACAGATTACATAATACTTTCTTCATCCGATGAAAGGCCGCCCATGTTTTCTCAATTCGGACTTTTATTCATTGATATTGGCCCCATCTCTCATTGAGCATACTCTTAGTGGTTGTTTACCACTGACATAATTCGGATTATATTTGTCACAGCTCTTACTTATGACCGTCATTTTTGTTTTCAGTGTGTTAAAATGAGTTCCATATCTTTCACTGACACTTACTACTCGATCAAATATTCTTTGCAGTCCTTCCGCACTATCATTTCATTTATGGAAATGTCATCCTCTACACCTTCCAGAGCCTTTCTGAACAACTCCTCGGAGTAGACATTAAACAGTAATGAAGACAATATACAAATGGGAAGTTGTTCTGATGTTTGGTTCTCTATTCGTACTTTAACTCTTTGATACCAGTAATGATTAACAATAATTCTTTCATTTTTGTCATCTATGCCAGATACTCGTAGAATTTCCAGAAGATTCCCATGTAGGACCTTGTCGGAAGCTTTCTCAAAGTCTGTAAAACAAACAAATATATTCTGGTTTACGTCTCGGAATCTTTCTACCAGTACACGAAGACTGAAATAAAGCAACTCTTGTGCCAAAGCTATTTCTGAAACCAAAGTGTGTGTATCCAATTCTTTCTTCTAGTGTCCTATATACCCTTTCGTGGATCACTCTTAGGAAGATCTTTAAAATATGGCTCATCAAGCAAATTTTTCGGTATTCCTCACATTTCTTTGTGATATTTTTCTTCGGTATTGGTATAAACGTTGACCCAATCATCTGACTTATTTCCAGAACCATATATATTATTAAATAGGTCCACTAAAACATCCACGTGGTCTGTGTTTCAAGCGTACGTTAATTTGATTAAGTGTTATTTCATCCTTATTCCAAATAACAGCAGATATCTTCCTGTCATAGCTGACATTCGTGGAAAACCTTACCACTGATGGGAGAGCTGTAACCTTTAGGCCTTCGCCAGCTTATATAGTTCATCTAAATGTTACCAGGATCTATAAGTAGAGAGCACGTGCTACAGGGAAGACCTTTAAGACAATAGCAGTGGTGTTATTACAGTAGAAGTCACTTTAGCGGAACACTACGTACTTGCGTCCCAAGTCACGAAAGCAAGGCTCATATAGCCTTTTATTTTCTGCATCAACTTCCTTGGGCTGTTTTTCATATCACTCAAATCAGACAATTACTCTCGACTAGTAAATGTACCCGTGCTTCGCTACGTTTTCTACGCTGTATAGGGATAACTACGTAAATTAATGTACAAGCAGTGAGTAACAAAGGATAAATTTAGGCTCAGAGATTCTTAGAAAAGAAGATGACTTACGGTGTTGTTACTTAAGCCTAAAGAGGCAAGGCAGAGACAAGAAATTAAAGCAGAAAACAGAAGTAGAAAAGAAACACAGTAATAATTACAGCAAATGCCAGAAAACATCTTATGGTCTAAACTAATGGGCTACACTCCGTGTACTGCTTAAATATTAACAACGACCCTTAGTGGTATTCCTCAAATATCCCTCAGAAAGGCAGCTTGACGTCTCTCTCACATTCTACCTAACGAACAACCACGAGTTTACAGGAATAATGACGAAAATGGCATTACGTTACATCCCTGCTGGCAATGAGCTAGAGACGTTGCCATAGTAACCGGTAGGTTCGTTGTCGGTCTGTGCGTGTGTCCGTCACTCGATACAGAGTATGAAACTAGTAATTTCCTCCGTCATTTTAAGATTAAGCGAAATTATGTACATAACAAAAGTTGTTTAAAATAAAGAGACGTTTCACATATGGTGTACGTATTTTACAGAAAATCAACAGTATAAGAGAAAATTCGAAATGCCCGCACTGGTCTTCTAATTAACCCGCAATCTGTTCAGTGGTTTTAAAATTATTTGCATATCTAAACCTGCTCCTGGATAAGTATACTTTAAGTATGAAATTTAGTCGAGATCTATCCAGCCGTTTCGCCGTGATGGTGGAACGGATGAACAGACAGACACACGAACGCTAAGAACTACGGATTAATCACTCCCAATCAATCATTCAATCAATCAATTAATCAATCACTACTGATCTGCATTTAGAGCAATCGCCCAGATGGCAGATTCCTTATCTGTTGTATTCCTAGCCTTTTCTTAAATAATTACAAAGAAATTGGAAATTTATTGAACATCTCCCTTGGTAATTTATTACAATCCCTAACTCCCCTTCCTATAAACGAATATTTGCCCCAGTTTGTCCTCTTGAATTCCAACTTTATCTTGATATAGTGATCTTTCCTTATTTTAAAGAAACCACTCAAACGTATTCGTCTACTAATGTCATTCCACGCCATCTCTCCACTGACAGCTCGGAACATACCGCTTGGTTGAGTAGCTCGTCTCCTTTCTCCCATGTCTTCCCAGCCCAAACTTTGCAACGTTTTTGTAATGTTACTCTTGTGTCTGAAATCACCCAGAGCAAATCGCTTTTCTTTAGACTTTTAACAGTTCTTTAATCAAGTAATCCTGGTGAGGGTCCCATATAACTGGAACCATACTCTGGTTGGGGTCTTACAAGAGACTTATATGTCCTCTCCTTTACATCCTTACTACAACCCCTAAATACCCTCATAACCATGTGCAGAGATCTGTACCCTTTATTTACAATCGTACAATTAATCTTAAACGGTGGTGCAAGAATGATGTAATTAATTTTCAACGTTTTAAAATGAACATGCAAAACTAAACCTAACCCCATTTCCCGTGAGTGAACATGAGGATTTTGTTCTTTTTTATATAAAATGCAATTTTGCCATCAATTCTGGTGAGTTTTAAGGTGACGAGAGCTTTAGATTGTCAAGTGTAATATACAAATATCGCTTGTACCTACTTAACAATACAGGTGGATTTTGGAGGGTTGAAATTTGTTTGTGTGTTTTACATAATGGGCTGTGGTTAATGGTGGTGTTACATAGTATTTCATGTAAGGTAAATAATGTTCTTTGTTGACATCTATATATCGATTTGCTGACCGGAGATTCATATGTGAAATATTTTTATACTCTGTGTCTGTTTCAACCTGACGTTGATACAGTAATTTTCCCTTCGTTATTTTCCCCTCTGAAATTTCATTTAGACTTACAATTCGCGATAACTCTACTTTTGGTGTTTAATTATTCATATTTTGAGTTAGTGAGTTGCATTTCATGACGTTCGACTTGTGATACTTTCTTTAGGTGACTCGGAAAGAGCATGCATAACCTTTCCCTCAACCTCTCATATCGCACACCGATGTCCGCCATGTTTTTTTCTGGATTACGGTCTGATGTAATATATATTGTATTATCTGCGCACTTAGCGATAGATTTACACCCTAGTGCTGAATCGATCGACTTCGGTTATCTTCGAGATTCGTATTGGCAACCTTTGAAAGACAAACTAAGAATCGCTTATTATCGCTGTGCGACATCTGGCGAACACTTTTAAGTACTCGTACTGTTGTTGTTTACACAGCAAAGCCAAACTATAGAATTCATGCTAGGAACACGTTTCGCATCGGCAAATGTTATATAGTATTATATATATTGTGTGTGTGACACAGCTGTTGGCGTAAGATAATAAAGGTTTAGAAAATTCATATCGATCGATCATATCATCGATTCAATTCAGATTTAATTTTCATTCAGTTGGCAGTACTACCGGTCCCTTCTTACTCCTCAACCGAGTACCAAAATCTATCACTAAAAAGTGCGCGTACTATAGTTGGTCTTGTTCTTAGCACCGCCGTCTCGATCCTCTTATACTGCCTGCTCTATGCCACTAGTTTAACCGTTGCTTACGTTATTGCACAGAAAGGCGCGACTACCAACATTTCTCCAAGTCGCCGTAAGAGTGCAGCAGTAGACGCACAATATTCGCTGTCAGTGTGGGTGTAGCACTGTGTTATTGGTGCATGAATGTGTGTGAAAACCTGAGTTATTTCGTACAATGAGTAAACGTGTCTGGTCACTTCCGTTCGTACAAGAGATATTTTGTATAGAACTGTGAAGTGAATTAATCATGTTATGCTTATAGATATTTCAGAAGTGATTTTAAGGTGTTGGTACTTGTTTCTTTCCGTTCGTGCAAGGTATATTTTTCGTAGAACTGAAACTTCAGATTCTTTCCCAGAAATATTCAACTGTTGTGTACCATTTTGCCAATCTCGGCAAGGTGGCTCGCAGCCAGAAAAGATACGACTCCATGAAATACCGTCTAGAAGGGAATTAAGAGAAAAGCGGCTGTCGGCTTTATCTAGGCAAGGACCTAATAAAGGAAGTAATTGGATATCCTCAGATTACTCCCGCATCTGTGCCTTTTCACCTTATTTCAGACGGTGATGGAGCCTCCGCGGCTCAGGTGGCAGCGCGCCGGCATCTAACCGCTGGGTCCTGTGGTGCAAATCCCGGTCACTCCATGTGAGATTTGTGCTGGACAAAGCGGAGGCGGGAGAGGTTTTTCTTCGAATACTCCGGTTTTCCCTGTCATATTTCATTCCAGCAACACTCTCGAATATTATTTCATTTCATTTAATCTGTCATTCATTAATCATTGTCCCGGAAGAGTGCGGCAGCCGGCACAATTCCTATCCTCGCTGCTAGATGAGGGCTACATTCATTCCATTCCTGACCCGGTCGAATGACTGGAAACAGGCTGAGGATTGTTTCCAAAAGGTGATTAAAGCCGTGGTGGATAATGGATTCCTTGTGATAAGAATTGTGACGGACAATCACAAAACAAACGTCTTCATGTTTAGACATTTTGGACAACCTCAGATATCCAGACAATAATATTCCAATCAAACTAGAAACAGGAAATCAAATCCTAATTTGCTGGTACTAGGTTCGTGTTGTTGAAGAGAGGATGAAGTGTGACATTTGTGTCAGCAATATTTCACTGCCTAGAGCTTCGACACCGCTAAATGGAACTGATTATGCATCAGGACAGAGGAGGAGTTTGATACCCAAATCCTTGCTTTGTTGCTCTGGTGAAGCATCTGCAGGAGTTCGTTTAAGCTGCTGTGCCCTATTGTCGAAGTCCTTCAAATGTACGAGCGTAATACGAGGACATATTCCCTTTCAGAATACCGGGCGAGTTGGCCGTGCGGTTAGGAGCGCGCAGCTGTGAGCTTGCATCCGGGAGATAGTGGGTTCGAACCCCACTGTCGGCAGACCTGAAGATGGTTTTCCGTGGTTTCCCATTTTCACACCAGGAAAATGCTGGGGCTTTACCTTAATTAAGGCCACGGCCGCTTCCTTCTCATTCCTAGGCCTTTCCTATCCCATCGTCGCCATAAGACCTATCTGTGTCGGTGCGACGTAAAACAAATAGCAAAAAAAAACTTTCCGAATGTGTTTTGTTGCAGTGTGAGGTCAAAGAACATCAGCAAACTGTTAGTGATATTATCCTAACCAAGTTCGTAAGACCTCTATTACAGTATTTGATATTGCGTTGGCAAGAACACAAAAAGTACGGTACCACTCCAAGCCTTCGTCCAGGAAAATCTTTAAATTGTGCATGAAGAGGTCAACTGCGACTTCATACAGGTAATATTGCCGATATTTAATATTACTGATGTAATTTACGAGCTTCAGTGAACATATGACCATACTGCATAGTGTTTTGTAGGCTGTAGTCATTAGAATAAGTTTAGAACATTGTGCGTCTATGTCTGCTATCTAGCGGAGAAATTTTGTCGCAGCGTAGTCGCAAAAAGGCTCGCATAGAGGAGGATCGAGACGGCGGTGGTTCTTAGCAACAGTATAATGGTGCGAGCTAGTACATTTATTTTAAGATAGATGGTGCTTGCTTAGGTCTTCGTCCTCCCTTAATATGAACGACAAACCATAGTCTTCGACCGCACCCCTAGAGATGGGCACTATCGATTGAAAACCACTATCGACTAGTCAGGTGATAGTCCCTTGGAACTATCGACCGAATAGTCGAATGTTTTTCAGTCGAGCAAAAGTATTCATTACTTCCTGTCGAGAAGACCGAACAGTCGAATGATTTCAGTCGAATGAAAGTATTCATATAACCAAATACAGTAGAAACAATACGCGACACTCAGCGAGATATCGAGGGACAGCTATTAGAGAGCTCTGTAGCGGGTAGACCTGAGAACTACTGATTCTGTCATAAGAGCACGTGTATTTGTGTGTGAAGTTTTTGGTGTTATTTATGCGTTTTCAGTGAGTTGACATAAGTAATAGTAGCGTGTGTCATTCCTTGATATCTCCTCTCAACATGAGGTAATTTTTTAAAAATTTCGTTTGGCTATTTCTAGCCGAGTGCAGCCCTTGTAAGGCAGACCCTCCGACGAGGGTGGGCGGCATCTGACATGTGTAGGTAACTGCGTCTTATTGTGGTGGAGGATAGTGTTATGTGTGGTGTATGAGTTGCAGGGATGTTGGGGACAGCACAAACACCCAGTCCCCGGGCCATTGAAATTAACCAATGAAGGTTAAAATCCCCGATCCGGCCGGGAATCGAACTCGGGACCCTCTGAACCTAAGGCCAGTACGCTGACCATTCAGCCAACGAGTCGGACTCAACATGAGGTGAAAGGTATGTGCTGTGTTTGGCTGCAGTAACTATGAAGTAGAGAAGAATGCGCGGTCTTTCTTTCGCTTCTCTCGTGACAAGGAAATGTAAGTAATATTGTGTTTGCATATATATTCTTCCAGTGATAAAGAGATTTTTATAGTACTTCATAACCTTCTGACCTGCTCGACCCATATTTTATCTGGCTTAACATATAACACGCATATTTTATTGTATAATGCAGCAGTTAACCTTCAATACCGATGTGTTGTTGTAGGTGTGATCTGTGGGTTCTGAAATGTCACAGAAGTGATTTGGATATGGTGTACAAGAAAGAAGGGACGTTACGCTTATATAAGAATTATAAGATCTGTTCAGATCAATTCCAGGCCAGCGACTTTAGAAATCCTCGACTATACAGCCATGGGTATGTCACATTTTTACTCTAATTGTACGTAAATATTCCTCAAAGCATCACTATCGACAACATTTTCATACTTTTGTTTCTTTTATCTCTCTTCACAGATTAAAGCCGGGATTTTATAGATTTTCTTTCTGTTAGTAGGCTTCATGTTAAGAGAAAAATTGTTCAGCTTTTAAATGTTAATTCATTGCATCATGTGTGTAAGGAATGTGCCGATATTTTTATTGACAAGTGTCTTAATGTGATGATACAATGTTTTTTAAATGAGAAAAAAGACAAATCTAACCGTAAAAGTTCAGGCGGGAATGCTAAAGCAAAAAAAGTTATGCATAAATGAAAGATCAAGCCATTTCACAGCAGTCCATTTCACATTTTGTTTATATGTCTAATTTCAGTCTTTAAATAATAACCTTTTAAATAATTCTTCATCCATTTATCCAGAATTGCTTTAGCAACCTCGAAGTTAATACATCAATAATACTTTCTTTCTAGACGTAAGTTATTTATCCATTTTCGTATATGCATTTCCATTGATATTTGAATTGAGCGCGACTTTTCAGGTCAAGTCACTAGGAGCGCCACGTCGAATTGCCTCCCATTTAAATAAGGCTAAATCCGTAAGTGTCGCGTATTGACTCTACTGTATTTGATATAACGCAAGTAGTCAGTCCATGAAAAACATTCGACTGTTTCCAGTGGAAACTTTCCGTATCAAAAGTGGAGAGTCGTACTTTTACGAATTCGACTCTTTTTAACGCAATTTACCAATAATTAGAAGTCATATGTATAGACACCCATTAGAACAAAATTAATGTTATATTGAATGACAAATGTATTCAGAGGGACCCACGTTCGCAGCCGAGGAGTCCACTCCGCCCCACATTAGGAATAAGAAGCTGCACCACCTGGATATCCCAGGTTCGTATTCCAGGAGTTTTTTCACGTGCCAGTAAATCTTCTGACAAGAGGCTGTCGTATTTGAGCACGTTGAAATTCATGAGCGTTTTCTATGTGGTATGAACAATTTTAACATATGTTGTTATTTTAGTTGATTATTCTTCTACGTCGATACACTCATCTTAGGATAACCTATGCGTACTGAATACAATACCGTAGTCTCGTGTCGGCTACCATGTGATAACATGATTTTGCTGCTCCGCTCCAAGTGCGTGTGATTTCGTTGTGCCTCATGTCGTTAACATGGATTATTTTGTGTGTAGACAAAGTATCTATTTACCAGTGCCCATGCATAATTCCCACAACTGTCGTGTATTATAGAACGCTTACAGTACGTATAAGCGCCAGACTGTAAACACGTTTTTTTATTTTTATTTTTTCGTAATGTTTTAAGAGGTAAACCAGCGACATCATCACCCCATTGTGTGTATTGTGGACCGTATCTTGCATAAGACCGAACTCAAACAAACATGAGCTCAGTTACAGCAAATACATTAGAGTCTTTACTGTATTTGGTTATAGCTAGCAGGCAAGTACGACATTCTGAGGACTTGGAATTTGTCGTCTTTCGGAGCTCCTAGCACGAACAGAAAACAAGTACTCTCAATGCACAGCGCCGCCACCAGTTGAGGAGTGTGAGAGGAGATGAGCTGTCATGTGATCATTAAAATTGCACGCAATTGGCCATTTATGTGCGAGCTTATTTTGTCGTTCAAATGAACGAGGTAGTGTAGTTCAAACAAATACAGTACTGTATTTGGTCCAAATGAACGAAATAGTTCATCTGTGCGTCTTCATGGAAACAGCTCTCGCGGCACTTCGAAGTCGTTCAAAAATATAGAGTTAGTAAATGATACACTATAAGAGGTAGCAAAGGCACCACCGTCTACGAGAGAATCACTGTAGCGAGCGGAGCATGTTAAAATCGCAGCTGTTTGGCGAAAAGCTCACTCCGCTGTGCTCATCAATGTAAATAGGGGACTTTCAAAACTGTGTGGCTATACATAAGGTTTAAAATTCTTACTTGTAAACATTCTCAGATACTTCAGTATACTTGCGATGCTTCTCTCCAGTAAAAAAGAAAGTCTAAAAAGCGTGAATACAGGACTAAATACGTAATAAAAGAGGACGGTGTTCAGGTGCAGTTAATTAACACGAAATCAATTTACTGTTCATATTACGTCTTCTAACAACATACGTTTAGAAGGAGGGCTCGTATATTTCGTTATTTTTTGTGTAAATGACCAGAAATTTGGTGTAATTCTGCCCAACGATCGAAAATGTCCTCTCTCGTACGAAGCGGATGAACGAGTTTTTAGGCCTAAAAACGTTGGCGAGATTTTGGGGTAAAGTAGACAAAGTATTATCATAGCCGCTTTAGACCCTAGCTTTCTGAGCCCAAGGTGGCAGGTTCGAGCTTGGCTTGGCTTAGTCCGTTGATACTTGAAGGTGCTCAAATACGTCAGCCTCTTGTAGATAGATTTAGCGGCACATGGAAGAAATCCCGTGGGAAAAAATTCCGACTCCTCAGCGTCTCCGAAAACCGTGCAAGTACTTAGTGGGACGTAAAGCAAGCCATTATTATTATTATTATTATTATTATTATTATTATTATTATTATTATTATTATTATTATTATTATTATTATTATTATTATTACACTCGGTTGTGGTTTCAGCTTATTATGAAGTTATTTTGTCGTTCAAATGAACGAGGTAGTGTAGCTTTTCCTGAAATGTGTGATTTGCTTTAAGATTTTTAACTTGTAAAATTATTTCCGTTAATGAAAAGAGAGAGTGGTAAAATATATGATTGAAGAGAATTGGAAAAATACATACAATATTTTCACAATTTGCTTTACATCGCACCGACACAGATAGGCCTTATGGCGATGATGGAATAGGAATGGGAAGGAAGTGCCTGTGGGTTTAATGAAGGTATAGCCCCAGCATTTGCTTGGTGTGAAAATGGGAAACCACGAAAAACCATCTTCTGGGCTGCCGACAGTGGGGTTTGAACCCACTATTTCCCAAAACCAAGCTTACAGCTGCCCTAACCGCACGGCCAACTCGCTCGGTCAATAATTCGTTAGGCTTATATAAAGTCCTATGTGACATTTAAAGGAATAATAATACTGACCAAAATAAAGGACTCAGATGTTCACACAGTGTAGCACATCTAGTCTCTAAATTGTAAAATCAGGTAAGCAACGAACTATATATACACAAAATATATTTAATAGCTTTTAATAGGCCTACTATAAATACACACAAAACGTGAAAAACAAACCACAATTCCAGGCTATCATGGACATCTTTTCTTATTTTCTTTCTTGTACCGATTCGCTTTACGTCGCACCGACACACATAGGTCTTACGATGTCTATGGGACAGGAAAGCCACTCGCTCGGTATCATGCACAGGATTTTTCTGGGCATTCGCTTTCGAAGGCATGGCTATTCAGTGAAAGGAAAATGTCATCCCTTATATTTCGTAAAACATTAATTTCGGTCTTCAAGGTAAGATCCAAAGAATCTTATTCACGCCGACAGGAGAATCAGTCGCGAAGTCAGCCCAAGCAGGCCAATTCACATGACAATAAGTGTCACGCAAAGTATTATTTTATACGCACGGAAATGAATTTGAAGGAAAATACCTGTGAAATGATACGCCATTGCCCTTTGTGTCTCTCTATGCAGCCATAAGCTGCACAGGAGACTGGCATTTTCCTTCAGAGAAGTATATACTTCAGTTTATCGGAAAGCTCCAGTAGTGACAGTGCCATACAATCCAGCTTTTGCCAAACAGCGCGCTCGTTCAACTTCGCTCGCGACTGCAGCAAGGTCTGTCTAGGGAGGTCAAGTCACGAATGCTACTTCTAGAGCCGCCATATTGGGTCTTTAAGCGAGCGTAATCAAAAGGCAAGTGTATTCGAATTTAGAGAATTTCGGTACCTACCATACATTGAAATAAAAACAAATTACCAACAATTTTTCATAAAGAATTTAATTGGGCATCTACTGTTCATGTATAATATAACTGTATAACGCCTAAATGATATGAGTACATTCACAGCTATCAATGAAAAAAAATGAAATGTCGTATGGCTTTTAGTGCCGGGATATCCCAGGACGGGTTCGGCTCGCCAGGTGCAGGTCTTTCTATTTGACACCCGTAGGTGACCTGCGCGTCGTGATGAGGATGAAATGATGATGAAGACAACACATACACCCAGCCCCCCTGCCATTGGAATTAACCAATTAAGGTTAAAATCCCCGACCCGGCCGGGAATCGAACCCGGGACCCTCTGAACCGAAGGCCAGTACGCTGACCGTTCAGCCAACGAGTCGGACACAGCTATCAATCAATCAATCAATCAATCAATCAATCAATCAATCAATCAATCAATCAATCAATCAATCAATCAATCAATCACTACTGATCTGCATTTAGGGCAGTCGCCCAGGTGGCAGATTCCCTATCTGTTGTTTTCCTAGCCTTTTCTTAAATGATCGCAAAGAAATTGGAAAATTATTGAACATTTCCCTTGGTAAGTTATTCCAATCCCTAACTCCCCTCCTATAAACGAATATTTGCCCCAATTTGTCCTCTTGAATTCCAACTTTATATTCATATTGTGATCTTTCCTTCTTTTAAAGACACCACTCAAACTTATTCATCTACTGATATCCTCTCACTCCATCTCTCCACTGACAGCTCGAAACATACCGCTTAATCGAGCAGCTCGTCTCCTTTCTCCCAAGTCTTCCCAGCCCAAACTTTGCAACATTTTTGTAACGCTACTCCTTTGTCAGAAATCACCCAGAACAAATCGAGCTGCTTTTCTTTGGATTTTTTCCAGTTCCTGAATCAACTAATCCTGGTAAGGGTCCCATAAAATGGAACCATACTCTAGATGGGGTCTCACCAGAGACAAATATGCTCTCTCCTTTACATCCTTACTACAACCCCTAAATACTCTCATAACCATGTGCAGAGATCTGTACCCTTTATTAACAATCATATTTATGTGATTATCCCAATGAAGATCTTTCCTTGTATTAATACCTAGGTATTTACAATGATCCCCAAAGAGAACTTTCACCCCATCAACGCAGTATTTTGAGAGGACTTTTCCTATTTGTGAAACTCACAACCTGACTTTTATCCCCGTTTATCATCATACCATTGCTTACTGTCCATCTCACAACATTATCGAGGTTATTTTGCAGTGGCTCACAATCTTGTAACTTATTTATTACTCTGTACAGAATAACATCATCTGCAAAAAGCCTTATCTCTGATTCCACTTCTTTACACATATCATTGATATATATAAGAAAACATAAAGGTCAAATAATACTGCCTTGAGGAATTGCCCTCTTAATTTTTACAGGGACAGATAAAGCTTCGCCTACTCTAATTCTCTGAGTTCTATTTTCTAGAAACAGAGCCACTCATTCCGTCACTCTTTTGTCAAGTCCAATTGCACTCTTTTTCGCCAGTAGTCTCCCATGATCTACCCTATCAAATGCCTTAGACAGGTCAATCGCGATACAGTCCAATTTACCTCCTGAATCCAAGATATCTGCCATATCTTGCTGGAATCCTACAAGTTGGGCTTCAGTGGAATAACCTTTCCTAAACCCAAACTGCCTTCTATCAAACCAGTTATTAATTTTGCAAATATGTCTTATATAATCAGAAAGAATGCTTTCCCAAAGCTTGCATACAATGCATATCAAATTGACTGGCCTGTAATTTTCAGCTTTTTGTCTATCACCCTTTCCTTTATATACAGGGGCTACTATAGCAACTCTCCATTCATTTGGTAAAGTTCCTTCATGCAAACAATAAGATAATTAACAGAGCCTGAACTTCTTCTTTTTCTGAGGGAGAGAGAAAAGAATCAACAGAAAAGCTCATGTCCTATTCTTTTACTTCCTTACAACTTGGTCTTATTGTGTTTCTTATTAATATCATCTGTCAAATACGTAATCTTATTGACAGAAACATAGAAATCTGCACAGTACCTGCGTCATATTATGATTACCGGTACGGTACATGAAATACTGAACTTGAAGTACTGTACTTAAAGTACTAAAAGACAGTTGTCATAAATTACCTTCAGCGTTTTCTTTATTGAGAAAGTAATTACCGATACTGCGTTTCTAAAAGGTTACCCCAGTATGCTGACAAAATTGAATGCCTCTTGAGTTGGGTACATTAAATTATGTATGGTAACTGTTGTTATCCATTCATGTGGTTTTCTTTGGGTTCTAAGGTAAAAATACTCTGCACATATGCAACAAGTGTGATGTTCTTAGCTACTCTTAACTAGTTTATTGATAACCCATTCAGCTACATACTACAAAGTGGTGGTGGTGATTATTGTTTTAAGAGGAAGTACAACTGGGCAACCATCCTCTATAAACACTAATCATAAGAAAACAAATGGAAGGTGTCCGACACTTCGAAAAATGAAGGTATCGGCAAAAGAAAGATGAAGGCCACAAAGTGCGTCGAAATGAAAAAGTTCCAAGGCCTCGAATGCGCTAATGCCGTCGCGTTCGGAAAAGAATAAGTGTGATGATGATGATGATGATAATGATGATGATGATGATGATGATGATGATGCTTGTTGTTTTAAGGGGCCTAACATCGAAGGTCATCAACCCAGTACAAGTGTTGACCAGGGGAGGTCGGATGGGCTAGAATAGCTGAGAGTCTGACACAAGCAAGGGAAACCAATGTCAAGACTCAGCTAAGGGACTCGTAGTCAAACCCAAAATAGATTTCCCCTTGTGGATAGGGGCAACAGAATAACACCCACGGTATCCCCTGCCTGTCGTAAGAGGCGACTGAAAGGGGCGTCAGGAGCTCCTAACTAGGGAGCGTGGGTTGGCGACCACGGGGCTCTCAGCTGAGTTCTAGCATTCTTGCATATAATAATAATAATAATAATAATAATAATAATAATAATAATAATAATAATAATAATAATAATAATAATAATGGTTAAGAATACTAAAGCCATTGGTAGACACGATTTCATAAGAAATAGAAATTCAGTCACTATTAAATTGAGTTAACCTAGGTTAGGCTATTTTGGGGATTACATTAGGATATTATGTTAGGCTACGGTACATTAAATTACAGTAGTCGGTTAGTGTGAGTGAAGCGAGTGTTGTGATCTTTAAGTATTTGTCCAGCCATAATGTACTCTAGAGAGCATTTAAGATGAATGAATTATAGCTGTAAATAATAACTACAGTACCGTATAAGACTGCTATTAACAAATGTTGTATTTATGACAAGCTGGGCACAAATTATTGGTTTGAAGTAATAGGCCTTTTGTTTTTTGTGAATGTAATTGGTAAATGAATATCTGTGTAACATTTCTACATTGCATGTAGGATTAGTTTACATGAAAAGGAATAGAATGAAATGGCGTAAGCTATTGCTTTTAATGCCGGGAGCCCCTGAGGACAAGTTCGGCTCGCCAGGTGCATATCTTTTGATTTGACACCCGTAGGCGACCTGAGCGTCGTGATGAGGATGAAATTATTATGAACACGACACATACACCCAGCCCCCGAACCCCTGTGACCAAAGGCCAGCACGCTAACCATTTAGCCATGGAGCGGGACACATGAAAGGAAAATTTTCATAAACATCAATACTACTATTACACATTTCCTGTTCCTTTTCTTGTTTGTTTTGAAAGACAATTCTCTTTCTTTGGGAGGTTTCCTACTGTATATCAAAGACTTGGGTAGATTAGGGACGTTGGAAATTGTTGGGATGGAATTCCACTTGAGTAGTTTCCGTCCATCTACCTCCTTTAGTTCAAATTGCGATTCTTCAAAATGATGCCAGAAGAAAATATACAATAAGGCCTATAAATATAAAACATCGTTCATATAAACAGATTATTATTCAGGAATAATACGAATGTATAACTTCACTAAACTCGCACAAGACAGAATTATCTGTAGGTTGCCATATGTCACGCCTACAGTTTTGTACCCACTCTAGCTCTCCTTTGCTTATCTCTCGGGAAGCGGAACAGTCTAATTCCGTCAGTTTTCTTATTGTGACAATTTGGTGCGGCACATTATCCCATTTTCCTTCAGAATATGAGTAATAACTCACATCATTAAGCCCCATTCACAATGCAAACGTAACGTAACGTAAACTTAAAATTAACGTTAACTTAGAAGTTAGCGGCATCTTATCTAATGGATCCATTCACAATGCGCCGACGTAAACTTAACTGCGAGGCCGTAAAATTAAGGGATTGCAAACTCCAAGCTCTTGCGGTTAATTTTTACGTTAACTTTAAGAACCAGCCACTCAGAGCAGAGGTAAACACTGTGTGTTGTGCACGATATAATGACTTCTTTCGATGAAACACTTGTAATTCTCTTTCAAAATAATCTTTGTGTATAGGCTATGTATGATAGAAGGAAAAAGAATTACAAATACGCTGTACCGAAAAATAATTGGTGGAAATTAATAACCTGTAGTAATGAAATCTGACAATAAATGGCGGGAGACAAGCTCGCAGCGCTGGCAAACGGACGAGAGAGAATCCCTGTCATAAATAAAACAGTGTCCCTGTATATTTCTTAACATTATGACGGACTACTATTTTACGAAAACGATATCATCTAAACAAATAGATCCAAACATCTCATCGGGGTGTGGTAGATAGGGTCATAGATGTCGGTAAAGGAAACCTTACATTTCTTTTTATTACAAAAGTGGAAGCAAATCGTAAGAAAGGCAAACAGTTCAGGTTTCATCCGCATGTCCAAAACGAACTGATGAGGGTCATTTCTTACGGTAGATTACCGAAATCGCCCTGAGATAACCTTCTTTGATTCAAGGGATGAACCCATTTTCTGCACCGTTGTTTACATCGCCTTTTTCAGGTACCGTAGGCCTACACAGCTCCCAGGAGCAAAGCAATAGATGTTTGAAGTAATATGAATTCCGCTACCACGTTGTTTGATTCTATCGAAGTATTGAAATATAAAACTGCGAGATAGCCCAAAACCTGACTTCCGTACTAAATAACATGGCAGTGTTTTGATTGGCTGCTGTGTACTCTTTACGTTAATGTTACGTTCCTCCATTGTGAATACCACAAATTTTACGTTAATTTTACGGTTACGTTTGCATTGTGAATGGGGCCTTACATCGGGCACACCCACATAAAACGATATTTAAGATCCAATATGGCCGCCACCGCAAAGGATTGTGGTAGCGTGACCAGACCTTGCTAGACAGACCTTGGACTGCAGCACCCATGCTACCTCTAGTGTATTATAATAAGAAGAAATTGCGCACAAATGTGCATTACATTTTAGAGTAATCCAATAAGGAAGCTGTTCTTTTGCTGCATACACTGAAATGGTATCGTTCACATCTTTTGTTACATAACACGCACACGCACTGCACAGATGGGTCATGAAAACCCGGTCGTACGCACAGTTTGTGATGGAAACCATGTATGGCCAGTCTATTCAGAGCACTCCTCAGTTCGTTGTTCGGCCCAGTCCAGCTTCGATTAATCATTGCGTCCGTCCCGTAGAATTCCAAGTCAATTTCCGCTCGTTTTCTTAGTCTAATATGAAGTAGTTCCTGTTCTTGTCGTGTGGAGGGTAATTGTAGTCTCATTCTTATGTCTCCCATAAGGAAGGTTTCTCTGGCTAGCTCATAAGCAAGTCTTGACTGTGACATTTTGGAAATACCCAAAATTCTTTTCAAGAATCTAGCCTTGACATTCTCAATAACTCTAAGGTCAGATAGAGTTAGATGTTCCCAAATTAGCTCCAAACCGTATGTCAGGGCAGGTAGAACCTTTGCATAGAACAGCGTCATGGCTGTATTTAGAGACAGTTTAGTGGGTTCCTTCAAATCGTACATATTTCTTATGGCTGCCAATGACCTTTCTCTTATATGAATTCTGAAAGAAGTAGAAGAGGGTTGGAGCGTAATTCCCAAGTATTTGAATGAATTCACAACTTCCAGGGCTGTTTCACTGCTTGTTTTCTTGTCATTTGCTGCTATTCTCCCTCCTTTCCGGAAAACCATTTGCACTGTTTTATTTCTGTTGATTATGAGACTATTCATGTCGGCATACTTATCGAGTTTATCCATTACAGCTTGTAGGTCATCTCTGTTGTTCGATCCTATTGCTATGTCATCTGCATACTGGTACATCACAACCGATGTTTTGTGGATGATATTTGAGATATCTGCTAAGGCTATGTTAAATAGTATCGGACTAAGGGGGTCCCCTTGAAGTACCCCGTTGCTTTGTATAATGGCTGCTGAGGACGCTTTGCCATCTTGTATCGTGACCCTGTTGTAAGCAAGTATGTTGTTTATGGCTATGGTTAGTGGGTTGTCTGCTCCAATCATATTCGCTAGTTTTCTAAGGAGTATTTCTCTGTTTAAGAGGTCAAAAGCCTTTTTAAAGTCTACAAAGATTACATAAAATTTCCCCTTTGACCACCTCATTGATTCACGTATATTGTCCAAGAGATTCTTGACTGCATGTAATGTCCCTCTTCCTTTCATGAAACCAAATTGGAGTTCGGGGATCATAGTTCCTGTTTCTGCAATTAGTCTGTTCTCTAGGATCTTGACATAGGTCTTATAAATGTTGTTTTCGAGGGCAATGCCTCTATACGAATCAGGGTCATCCCTGTCTCCTTTGCCTTTGAAGAGCATTTTGATATGCGACTGTCTCCAACCTTCGGGTATTTTCCCTGTCGTCAAACACGCGTTGAAGAGAGTGGTCCATGTATGAAGCAGAATGTCACAGGTATCTTTCAGATTTTCATTGAAAACTCCATCTGGGCCAACTGCCTTCTTATTTTTCATGGACTGGATAGCAGTTTTGACTTCCTCCTGATCAATAGGTCTTGTTGTACAATGTAGATTTTCTCGAAGTGGGAGGGCTATGTCGAGATTTTGCTGATTAAGGATCTCCGAGAAATGTTTCTCCCATGTAGCTATTGGAAATTCTGGAGAAGGGCACGTAGCTCGTTGTTTGAGAGCAATGTAAGGGTCTTTCATAGCATCTTGAGCTTGCAATTTAGCCTTTTCTTCTAGGTAGTGCGCCTTCTTTTGTCTGAGTAGTTCCTTATATGTTTTCCTTTTCACTGCATACTCAGCATATGTGGATTCCCCACCTGTTTTCCGTGCCTTGTGTAAAAGGTCCTGAGTATCTTGTCTGGCCGTGTAGCACTCCTTGTCGAACCATGGTTTGGCGATCCTCGGAGTCTTCCTGATTTGTGCTTTCTTTATGAGGTTCAGAACACTATCCAGAGCAGCGTCAATCATTCCTTCATTTATCATCTGTGGTACTCTTTTCAAGTCTTCTTTTCCACCCTCTATGACAGGCATACACACTTTCCTTGTAATGCATAGATTAGGACTCTTCTTGGTTACTGGATTTTGATTTCCTAGCTCAACTTTAATGGCGACAGGTATATGCTTCCTAAGAACTGCTGTCGGATGTGAGGCCATGACTTCTCGATCAAGAATTGTTAGGCAACGTCCTTTGACAAACAAAAGATCAACAGTACTTTTACCATTTGGAGCCATATAGGTTACTTCTTCTGCTTTATTTATCAGTTTATAGCCTTCATCTTGTAAGTAATCAAGAATAATGTTAGTTTTATGATCAGGTTTGTCTAAACGACAGTTAATGTCGCCCCCCAGAATCACATTTCTGTTATCTTTTACCGCTGTTATTGCCTTAACTATATGTTCCATTGCATCGTCTGCTGTTCTAGCTGGGCTAATGTAGATACCGATTATGGTTATTTTGTCCGTCTCAATTATTAGCATATTTTCGTCTTTATGAACTTCCCTCGGTGAGCCGATGCCTTCTCCATACAGTATACTAACTCCTCCTTCGGGCCTTCCTCGCTCCTTTGGTGTGGCAAGAGCGTGTCTGCTGTAAAGCTGTGGAAAACTTATGTCTTCCAGTAGAAAAGTCTCAGTAAGTATGGCTATATCAAACTGTTGCCAGAAATTATCAGGAAGGGAAGAACAAAGAGATTTTAAACCTTCCACATTCCGAAGAACAATGTCCAAATTTAGTGCCTTAGTCTTGTCGTGTGATCTTATTTTACACGTGCAACTGTACACCGGTTCTTCCTCTTGAGAAACGAAAAGGCCGCACTAAGATTCCCTGAGGCCAGAAGTTTTTGTCCTGTAATGAATCGAGGTATCTCAAATCCACTCCTATTTTGAATGCCTTGTTTGATCCTTTTGTTTGTAATGACTCGCATTCGATGTCTCCAAGGATACCATTTGTTCGGAGGAAGTTTATTATAGATTCCGACTCTGTTTCTTTGTGGAGCCTCCCCATATACATCCACGCTTTCTTGGTAGCTGCCTGTAGCTGCTCAATATCTGGTTTTGTTCCGATTATTGTGTCCCCTTTTGCATGCCCATTTCTATTCCGCAATGTTGTTGGTCTTCTTCTTTGATGGGTAGTCCAAGGTCCAGTATAGCCCTGATTGGCATCATCGTTTGTTTTTATTTTCTGTCATATTTTCGGTGCAGTTGTCAAGGGAAATCTTGTTACTTTCTTCCTGAGTATCTCGTGTATGATTATGAGAGTGGTCTTCGATTATCATGCTATCACCTGGTACCTGTAAACGTGGTTTCCCGTGCGTTATGGTGCTTGGTACTTGGGAAATGGGAGATTTGGCTTGTTGGTCCGTGCTGCTTTGTGAGAGTTGTGTAGTGTTGTGTAGTGTATTATCACGGCCAATTCGATCCCTCGCCGTGGCTCACGTGAACGACCTGTTCAAAATATTTGAACGAACTCATACCAGTTCAAATAAGAGAGTCGTTCAAATGAACTAGTTAGTTCATGAACGACCCAACCACCCAGCGCCTCAGGAGTAATATTAAAGTGTTTGAAACGCTATTATAGCGTAGGCAACGGTTTGAAACCACCCAACTCTCATTGAACTATAGGCCTAGGTAATAGCCACAGTTCAATGTCCAACATTATTCTCGCCTGTCCTGTCATGTGATAATTAATACGGCACGCCATTGGCCATTTGCGTGCGTGCTTATTTTATCGTTCAAATGAACGAGGTAGTTCATTTGTTCTCTAGCGGCATTTCGTGCTGTCTTCATGGAAACAGCCCTCGCGGCATTTCGTTCAAATGAACTAGGTAAAGCTGTCTTAGCTACAGCACCAGCGGCGCAAGAGAGAGAGTATTCCGTGCCGAACACACCGCCGTCTCGATCCTCCTATACTGCCTGCTCTATGCGAGCCTTTTTGCGACTACGCTGCGACAAAATTTCTCCGCTAGATGGCAGACATGGACGCACAATGGTCTAAACTTATTCTAATGACGACAGCCTACAAAACACTATGCAGTATGGTCATATGTTCACTGAAGCTTGTAAATTACATCAGTAATATTAAATATCGGCAATATTACCTGCACGATGTCGCAGTTGGCCTCTTCATACACAATTTGAAGATTTTCCTGGACGAAGGCTTGGAGTGGTACCGTACTTTTTGTGTTCTTGCCAATGCAATATGAAATAATAGAGGTCTTACGAACTTGGCTAGGATAATATCACTAACATTTTGCTGATGTTCTTTGACCTCACACTGTAACAAAACACATTCTGAAAGTTTTTTTTAAATATTTGTTTTACGTCGCACGGATACAAGTGGATCTAATGGCGATGATGGGATAGGAAAGGCCTATGAATGGGAAGGAAGCGGCCGTGGCATTAATTAAGGTACAGCCCAGAATTTGCCTGGTGTGAAAATGGGAAACCACGGAAAACCAACTTCGGGCTTGCCGACCGTGGGGTTCGAAACCACTATCTCCCGGATGCAAGCTCATAGCTGCGCGCTCCTAACCGCACGGCCAACTCGCCCGGTATTCTGAAAGGGAAGACGTCGCAAGTCTTCGTATTACGCTCATACGCTTGAAGGACTTCGACAATAGGGCACATCAGTTTAAACGAACTCCTGGAGATGCTTCACCAGAGCAACAAAACTAGGTTTTGGGTATCAAACTCCTCCTCTGTCCTGATGCATACCGGTAATCAGTTCCATTTAGAGGTGTCGAAGCTCTAGGCAGTGAGATGTTGCTGACACAAATGTCACACTCCATCCTCTCTTCAACAACACGAACCTAGTACCCGCAAGTTAGGATTTGATTTCCTGTTTCTAGTTTGATTGGAATATTATCGTCTGGATATCTGAGGTTGTCCAAAATGTCTAAACATGAAGGCGTTTTGTGATTGTCCGTCACAATTTTTATCACAAGGAATCCACTATCCTCCACGGCTTTAATCACCTTCTGGAAAAAAATCCGCAGCCTTTTTCCAGTCATTCGACCGGGCCAGGAATGGAATGAATGAAGCCCCCATCTAGCAGGGAGGATAGGAATTGTGCCGGCTGGCGAAGCCTGTCGCACCCCTCCGGGGCAATGATTAATGAGTGACAGATGAAGTGAAATGATATTCGAGTGTGTTTTTGGAATTAAATATGACAGGGAAAATCGGAGTATCCGGAGAAAAACCTGTCCCGTCTCCGCTTTGTCCAGCACAAATCTCACATGGAGTGACCGGGATTTGAACCACAGAACCCAGCGGTGAGAGGCCGGCGTCTTCCGCCTGAGCCGCGGAGGCTCCATCAAATTCTGAAATAAGGTGTAAAGGCACAGATGCGAGAGTAATCTGAGGATATCCAATTACTTCCTTCATTAGGTCCTTGCCTAGATAAAGCCGATAGCCGCTTTTCTCTCAATTCTCTTCTAGACGGTATTGCATGGAGTCGTATATTTTCAGGCTGCGAACAACCTTGCCGAGATTGGCAAAATAGTATACAACAGTTGAATATTTCGGGGAAAGAATCTGAAGTTTCAGTTCTACGAAAAATATACCTTGCACGAACGCAAAGAATCAAGTACCAACACCTTAAAATCACTTTTGAAATATTTATAAACATAACATAATTAATTCATTTCACAGTTCTATTCAATATACATCTTGTACGAACGAAAGTGACCAGACACGTTTACTCATTGTACAAAAGAACTCAGGTTTTCACACACATTCATGCACCAATAATACAGTGCTACACCCACACTGACAGCGAAGATTGTGCGTCTACTGCTGCACTCTTACGGCGATTTGGAGAACTATTGGTAGTCGCGCCTTCCTGTGTTAAACTAGTGGCATAGAGCAGGCAGTATAAGAGGATCGAGACGGCGGTGGCCGAACATGAGCTAGTACGTAAGTTTTACAATAGATGGTGCTTGCTTG
Organism: Anabrus simplex; assembly: GCF_040414725.1. NCBI lineage: Eukaryota > Metazoa > Arthropoda > Insecta > Orthoptera > Tettigoniidae > Anabrus > Anabrus simplex. Next base: position 241,129,822 of record NC_090271.1, read on the forward strand.
CGTCTTCGTCCTCCTTTAATATGCTGTTTGCTCGCGTGAACGACTCGTTCAAAATATTTGAACCACTGCCTGCTTGATCTGCATCCGAAGGCATCCGATTTGAACGAACTCGTACTAGTTCAAACAAACGAGTCGTCAAATGAACTAGTTAGTTCATGAACGACCCAACCCAACTCAAACCATTCGCAAAAGATACGTTAGAGATTCGATATGACGCACTTATTCTCTTTGATATGACGCGGCTCGGACGATGTCAAAGGTATGTAATAAACAAGGCTAGAATATTAGGCCATTGGGCCATAGGTCTGATGGCTGGCAAAGGGGGCTTTGTGGCGTAATCCCCAGGTTAGGGTCTTTTTAAAATGTGAAAAAAGTTTCGAAATGGCAGAAAGTTAGGTTATGGGACAGTTGCATCCGGCGCACGTGATAAATTATAACTGTGCGCGTTTCTTATTTACACCTAATGTGGAAGCTGTGTGGCCTGACTTGTGAGCTCTGAAGGAGACAATAGTAACACAGAAATTGGTCGCATTTGCTTGATGTACGCAGCCTCCGTTTTAATTCTTGTATACAAATAAGAATTTTTCTAATTGGAGGGTCCCCCCTTTGGGCTACTTCAGGTGTCGTTTCACGTTATTGTTATACGGTACCGGTATGCTTTCCTCTCTGTCCTAATCATGCTAATGGTCAACGGAAGACCCCCTGTGGGTGGAGGATGCAGATGATGAATGCATCCATGGTATCCCCAGCCTGTCGTAAGAGACGACTAAAAAGGGCTCCAGGGGCTCTCAACTTGGGAGCGTTGGCGATCAGGTGGCCCTTAGTTGAGTCTGATGATGCCTGCAATGACAGGTGAAACATGTACCATTACAACCTTAGAATGATTATATAAGTCTTAAAGACTGTAAAGTATTGAATAGGTGGTTTTAAGTAAATTAATTGTAAAAAGTTTTAATATTTTGAACTTCAATATGGTAGATTAATCACTTGTATGCAACAGATGATGACAGAATAATGAGACTGCTTGTGATTAGTACAATTATGTTCAGAACACCATGGGTCGGCGTTACTTGTGACTAGTACCACCTTGTGAGGAAAACCATGGGTGTACGTTATGTAGGAGCAGTATTATTAAACGAGGAACACTACGGGTCTGGGCGTTGCTTGTGATAAGTGTCATCGTTTGTATTCCACTGGTCGGTTCTACTGTGTTCAGAATTGGTCTGCGTTACCTATTTGTAGTACCACTTTGAGAAACACCATGGGTCTACGTTGCATGTGATTAGTACTACTATGTGAGAAACACCACGGGTTTGGCTGGCGCCCGTGACAGTACCACTATGTGAGTAAGACCATGAGTCTACATTGCCTGAGAGTAGGACCATTATGAGAGGGACACCATGGGTTTATGATGCCTCTGGGCATTAACATAATTTGTGATGCACCGTGGGTAGATTGCCTAGTACCACTAAGTGAGCAACGCCATGACTATATGTGGCTTGTGATCAGTTCCACCAAGTGAGGAACACCACGGGAATACTGGCACCCGTGATTAGTCCCACTATGTGAGGAACACCATGGGTCTGCGTTGCTTGTGAATAGTACCCTTAATGTGCGAAACACCCTGGGTTTGTGTTACCTGTGAGTTGTGTCTTTGTTTGTGACATATCATGGGTCTACATTACCTGTGATTAGTACTACTATAGGAGGAACTCCATGGTTCTCTTTACCAATGATTAATACCATTATAAGAGACTGGTGATTGGTTTCTGGACCCCTTTAGATAATGCGTATCGTCCCAGTAAATAAGACATTATGAATTGGATCCACTGATTGTTTTTGTTTCACAATTGTCATTTTATCATCCTTCATTTTAGTCAGTGGACACATTTTGAAGTTTTAATTTTTATTTCGTTCACCTTGTGCCATTAGGGGCCGATGACCTACCTGTTAGATCCCTTTAAACAACAAACAAACATCATCATCATGGTCAGCAGAAGCGCCACTTGTCCTCATTGACAGTCGGCAGTTTGCTCAAGCAGTGGACTAACTTTTGTTTAAATATCAAATGTAAGTAACATTTTATTAATTTATGGTCTTTTATCTATGATATTTATTAACTTGTCACTTTCCCAATTTCCTCTTGGCTGATGCAGTCCTCTATATTTTACCTTGTCTCTGTCTAGTTTTGTTAAAATCGACTGCAGCATATGATCAAATTTTGAACAGAATTCAGCTGGAAATATTAGCCATTAAGGGAATCAAATTAAAACTAATTGATAAGGCTGGTAATAATTGCTTTGATCAAATTGTTATGCACCAGTATGTATAGCGTGCAAGTCGTTGAATCTTTTGTTTAGTATTAAAAATCAAATGCAGTAGCCTTCATCAAGATTAGGCTATTTACAGTAATTGAATGTCAGTATTATAATAAATTGGTCAACAGCAGTGCGCTGATGTGGTCTTCTATCCACACTCCCAATCTGGCATTCATGCTTTCATTCCTGGCAGTCATTCAGTTTGTAAAATAGGATTCTCCTAAGAAAGCCAGAAAATTACTTTTGACTCTTGCTGCCCATAGAAATCACAATCCCTAATTTTACATCATAATTGCAATTGGTTTTATCTATATTGGGAGTTTCTATAGATGAATGTAATATGCCCATCCCTTGTCCCATTTCTTTACAAGGTTGAGTATGAAGCGAGATAAATCTTTATAGCAAGTTTTTACGACCAGGTTCGAGTCCTGTTGGTTAATAAAGAAAAAAAAAATGCACCATCAGAATGGCAGGGTAGGAGAGGTGGTGGAATACGACTTCTAATCACTAGGTTGTGTACCAAAAGCCTGGATTCCATTTCAAACCTCTCTGCAGTATTCATTGGAGTGAGGACATTTGGCACTGTTGATAGTGATTTGACCTTTGGATGGAGACGGTAAGCCTTGAGCAGACACTTTGGTGTTATTTAACAGCAGTAAGCTACATGCCGACACTAGGTTTCATGTTTTCCCTACCTCAATATCATTATCCGATATCAAGACACGCAGTTCACTCATGGGCATCTAATAGAAAGACCTGGTCCTCAGACACTCTCAGCACTAAAAGTCATAAGTAAATAAGAAAGTCCAGTACGTAGACACAAGCAGCTGCTGTGCTGCAGTAACATTTCGTGTAGGATCTGTAGGATATACCTTTGGGTATATTGGTCTAAATATATAACAAGAGATCAATTTGTCCTGATCATAGACTTGTCAGATAAAGCCTACAATATTTTTAAAAGTTTCTTTATGTCACACCGACACATATAGGTCTTCTGGCGATAATGGGACAAGAAAGGGCTAGGAGTGGGAAGGAAGCAGCCGTGGCCTTAATTAAGGTACAGCCCCATCATTTGCCTGGTGTGAAAATCGGAAACCACAGAAAACCATCTTCAGGGCTGCCGACAGTGGGGTTCGAACCCACTATCTTCCGAATGCTGGATACTGGCCATACTTAAGCGACTGCAGCTATCGAACTCAGTCCTACAATATAAAAACAAAACAAAACCCATGGTGTTACATCCCTGATGGGTTTTGGCCTTCCACTTCCACTGCTGCTCAGCTCGAAGGCCTACAGATTACGATGTGACGCATGGTCAGTGCAGCGAAACCTCTCGGCTGTTATTTTTTGTCTTTCTAGACCAGGAAGCCTACAATATAGGTGATTTAATTTGATTAGAAATTATATACCACCACCTCTCCTACCCTGTTGTCCAATTTTCTGATGGTGGAAATTTCTTCCACTAATGGAACTTGAACCTGCTAACTGTGGCATCAGACCATATAGATCATGACATTTAAACTCCTCTAAATCTTACAGCGATCTCGTTCACATTTTGGGTAGGATTTCATGGAATTCTTCAAGTTATTTGATTGGACATTTTATGCCTAGTTCACTTCAGGGATGGTTTCCTCTTTTCTAATGCAATCTTCTAATGTAAATAGGGTGTAAGGAGTGAAGGGGCAATTGTTGGCAGATTTGCTGGGTAGGCCTGCTTGCAGCCCTGGAACGAACAAAATACAATATTCCCAGTACCGAGTATACTTTATCTGAAGTATTAAATATAGAATATGCAACTATTAGATACCCCAGCCACAGTTAAGAAACTAAAAGGAAAAGCATCTGCAGGTCCAAATTTAATCCCTCCGTATGTCATTAAGGGTTCCAGGGGTGTTCTGAAAGAACTGTTGCATTTATCTTTAATCTCACACTTCAAATCAATTTGTTCCCTGCTGCTTGGAAAAAATCCAAGTATGTCCAATAGTTAAATCTATGACTAACTATCATCCTGTTGCAGTATTATCCCCAGTAACAAAATTATTGGAGTTTATACTATGTAAATACATTGTTTTTCATGTAAAATCACATGTCAGTATAACTTGGTTTCATGTCCCAAAGGTGAACAGTTACCAACCGAGTAAATTTCTCACAGACTTTGGATGAGGTCATTCAGGCAGGTGTAATATACTGTAGTTTGGCTTCATGGCTAAATGGTTAGTGTGCTGGCCTTTGGTCACAGGGGTCCCGGGTTCGATTCCTGGCAGGGTCAGGAATTTTAACCATCATTGGTTAATTTCGCTGGCACGGGGGGCTGGGTGTGTGTGTTGTCTTCATTATCATTTACGGGCGTCAAATCGAAAGACCTGCACCTGGCGAGCCGAACACGTCCTTGGACACTCCCGGCACTAAAAGCCGTATGCCATTTCAGTATACTGTATAAAGCAGTTGAGGCTTTCACAGCCAGTGTTACAAATTTTATCAGTATTTTCCGGGCTTGTAGGCCATGGTCCAAGAGCATGTGATGGTCCCGACATTTTGCCAAAGACTGTGTTCGGCATTATCAAGGGTATGTCTCAAATATTATTACAATATTTTAAGTCCACCTATTCAATACAATACAATACAATATGATCCACTATTTCATATGGTTAAAATTTTATAAACAATACATAAAAGTCAATTGTACATGTTTCACCCTCCTTTACGGACATCATCAGCCCATATCAAAAATAATACATGTGGAGTCATTCTAATCTTATAAATTATAGGGTAAAATGTTGAAAAATGATTTCGTAAAACATATTTACAATAACATCTAAAACAACGATAATGCACCAAAGTATGTTAAAAGAGAGTAAATTAACTGTTTTTGAAGATTAAAACGTAGTTAAACATGAATTTTGAGAGTTTAAAACTAAAATGGATCCTTTTTTATAATATCATTAAGACTGTGATGGCCTTGAGTGTAAACACAATCATCAAAGGGGGATGTTTCTTCAATTCCCATAGTTTGAATCCAAGATGGTAAAATCACTGTCAGTTATTTAAAACGGAAGTGTGAACGTAATAAACATGTTAAAATGTATACGGTTGGTATATCTGAAAGTAGTACGGGAAGTCTTTTGTACAGTACGGTATTATTTAACTAACTTTCTTCAATATTTTGTTTCAGAAAAACTTGATCATTTCTTACAACAAATGTTTCAACGGAGTTATACATCAACTTGACTGTCTTTTAGATCCAATCGACTACCAACATAATTACTGACATCCGCTAGCTTTGACATACATTTTATCATTAGCAACGCCTCTACCCGAAGTTCCATTTTCTTTTCTACTTTCAGATATACCAACCGTATACATTTTAACATGTTTATTACGTTCACACTTCCGTTTTAAATAACTGACAGTGATTTTACCATCTTGGATTCAAACTATGGGAATTGAAGAAACATCCCCCTTTGATGATTGTGTTTACACTCAAGGCCATCACAGTCTTAATGATATTATAAAAAAGGATCCATTTTAGTTTTAAACTCTCAAAATTCATGTTTAACTACATTTTAATCTTGAAAAACAGTTAATTTACTCTCTTTTAACATACTTTGGTGCATTATCGTTGTTTTAGATGTTATTGTAAATATGTTTTACGAAATCATTTTTCAACATTTTACCCTATAATTTATAAGATTAGAATGACTCCATATGTATTATTTTTTATATGGGCTGATGATGCCCGTAAAGGAGGGTGAAACATCTACCATTGACTTTTATGTATTATTTATAAAATTTTAACCATATGAAATAGTGGATCATATTGTATTGTATTGAATAGGTGGACTTAAAATATTGTAATAATATTTGAGACATACGTCAACTTCAATACGGAACCAAAATGAGAATAGTTACTTGTTACTTGTAATTATCAAGGGTTCCGACTGATTCGATAGCTGCAAAGCTCATAGCCATAAAAATAATGAAAAATGTCGCTTAGATAAATTGTGATATTCTGGATACCGTATAAGTCCACGTTCAGCCTCCATTGAGACGGGGCTGAGGGGGGGCTTAAAAGTAAATAGTCTAAAATTACAGAGATTAGTGTTGAATCCACTGCTTTTGGAGTCGCAAGGCTGATTGGTGACAGTCTTAATGATAATTGAAATCTTCTAATGAAAATAGGGTGTAAGGAGTGATGGGGCAATTATTGGCAGATTTGCTGGGTAGCACAACAGGTAAATACATACAGTTATCACGTATTACGTTTTGAAAAGATCAAATACTTCTCAGTCAGTCTGAGCTTCCACAAGGACAAAGTTTCATTCTAAAATTAAATAATCTCAGACTTGAAATCAGACACATCTAAATAACTCTAAAACTACATAATAGAACATAAAATACCAATCAACATCTCAAAAAGTAATTCATTAAATATTAACTTCACACATAACTAACTGGTAATACAAATATTAAAGGTAAACATTCAAAAACTATCCGGGTAATGCCAGGCACTGCAGCTAGTTATTACGTTAAGTTGTTAATTTCCTTGCCATCATAATATTTGTTTCTGTATGTTAATCCATATTTCATTATGATCTTCATCATTAATATAATTAGTAGCCTGCCTTGAGGCCATGATCGTTAAGGCCTCCCATTGGTGGAAAAATATTTCATCATCAAAATGTTGGCTGCCAGGATAGGAGAAGTTGTAGTATACCTCTCCACAGTGTTCATATGTAGTGAGGGCATATGAAGCTGTTGATCATGATACATCCATCAGATGGCGACATTAAGTCTTAACTTGTGCCAGCATTGGGTTTCACTCTCTCCCTACCTCATTATCATCATCATCCCACATCCAAACATGCAGGTCATCCATGGGTGTCATGTCAAATAGAAAGGTGTGCACCAGGCTCTGTTGTTTGTTTTTCATTAAAGCAAAATAACTTTGTGGCATTGTCTCTGGCTTTTCATCAAGGTAGCTGTGGTTTGAATCCCAGCTAATGCATATGGGATTTTTGTAACAAATAGTAATTGCCGTTTGGTTTGGATTCCATGTAAATCTGGAGGTTCCATGGTTGTGATCACTATATCAACAGTTGCATAAAACAAGAAGTTGCTTACTTACCTTTAATGTAAGTGTAGAGGTTACGCAAAACACTCAAGTTTAGTATAAAGCTGGATCCATTTCCTGCAACCACATGTTGTTATTATTTTGACAGGATGAAAGTAATAAAGGTACTGTATGTGTGAAGCTTATGCAGCCAATCCCTGTTATGAATGGTGTGAAAGTATTAATAACATACAGGGTCTCTCATATAAACCGAGACTGAACACGTGGTGTTTGTACTCCGCACTGCGGCAGCTGCAGTATGGGAAGTGCGCACATAGCTCTTGACCTAGTAAGCACAAGTCGCCAGTCTGAATCTCAGTTGTTAACATGGCGGGACAATTATCAACACTGTATTTTCGTTTGTACAAGTTTTGGTTTCATCTTAATGGTCATGTGAACAGTCATAACTCTCACTATTGCTGTGCAGAAAATCCTAATGGTGATTATGAAGTCTCTCATTGTGACAGGAAAATTGGTGTTTGGTGTGGAGTTAATGCACAATGAATAATTGGGCCTGTTTTTTTTTTTAAATGACAGTAAATGCTTAGAGGTATCTAGATGACATTTTGACGCCATTCTTCCATCAGTTAACGGAAGTAGAAAAATCGTATGGGCGGTTTCATTAAGATTCAGCCCCTGCTCATACAGCAGAAGATTCCCTTCTTACAATCTTGGAAGTGTTTGCAGATAGAATGATCACTGCTGGTCTGTTTCCCCTCTTGTTCTCCAGATCTATTATAACAGTGATTGACTTTTACTTGTGGGATAAACTGAAAAAAAAAAAGAAAAAAAAATGTGAATCAACAAATCCTCACACATTGGAGGAACTGAAAGAAAACATTACAAGTGAAATCAGAAACGTTACAGTGGCAGAATTTGTTTGCGTCAGCCAGAATGTGGTTACCAGATACAATGCCTGTGTAACCCAGGAAGGACGACGCTTCCAGCTGATTTTATGTGATACTTCCAGCATCTTTTATAAGGTAAGATTTCATATCAGATTGTATACACACTTAAAGCAAGGCGTAACGTAAGTTCGGCTGAGGCAGCTGCCGTGCGCAGAGTACAAACACCGTGTGTTTGGTCTGAGTTTAGATGAGAGGCCCTGTATGCATTTCAGTCAGCTTGGTAGAGTGATGACAGCTGATGGTGAAATTGTTGGATCAAGCCAACCTTTGGGTGACTATGCTAGTACCAAAACTATGTCAGTTCCCTGTGTGTCTGTGTCATGCATTAACATGAGTATTGTTAAAAGTTTCTTATTTAACTTCAGCTGCCTTGTGCAGCCTTTTTAATTCGATGCCATCTAGGCTGCCTGCATGTCAATTTTGACATTCTGTTTTTCCTCTACTGGATAGCAGAGTATGCTGGATCCCTCTGGGGTGATATGTTCTTATTTTTACTACCGCTCTTCCCACATCTATGAGGTCGCTGGTACAAACTGTGTCGCACATGTGGATTTGGCTCTGTTTTATGACGGGATATCCTTCCTGACATTAACCCTATATGGAGGGACGTAATCACTATTGCGTGTTTCTGTGGTGGTTGGTAGTGTGGTGTGTTGTCTGAATATGAAGAGGAGAGTGTTGGGACATACACAAACACCCAGGCCCCGAGCCAGAAGAATTAATCAGAAGTGATAACATTCCCAACCCAGCCGGGAATCAAACCTGGACCCTCTGAACCGAAGGGCAGTACGCTGACCATTCAGCCAACAAGTCGTACAGGTGATCTGTTGCTGTGGTTTAATTAATTGGTAGCACTTTACTGGCAGTGGTGCATGTTTAGGAAGGAGAAAATCTTGCATAAATGGTGTGAAACTGTTAGGTGCAGAATAGAAAATTAATGTTGGTTGCCAAGAGAATAAACTTCTTAATAAATATAAATTCACAAATATAGGTAATTAAATGTCACAGTTAAGGTTGGAAATCCAATTCTGACCTGACTCATATCTGTAAAAAAGCTTCTCAAGGTAGGATAAACTGCTCATCCATTATATACAATGAGATCATCAGAATTTATATTTAATGCAAAAATACATTAAAATGAAAATAGACTATATCCTGGATGAGGTAACTAATATGCCTGTAGGATCATTGCAGCTTTATGATAATGTTTACAAAATCTGTTTTCTTACAAAATTGAGGTGTAATGTTGTAGCCGGAGTATACTTACAGTAATCTACCGATGGAAAACAAGAGGACTTCTTGATACTTTGCCGAGGAGACTTGAAGCAAGCACACTATGTTGCGCAGTACACTGAGACGTGTCTTGTATGCCTCTTGTGAATAGTAAGCTTGCTTCGGACATTACATGATTCACTGAGAGATGGTTTGGTCTTCCTGCACAGCGAATACCATGTGTAAGTGAGAGAAAGGTGGTAGGAGGTGTGATATACCCCAGTCAACCTATGAAGTTGATTGCAGAATCTTTAATTTCATTTGATTCATGGTGGATAGGAAACATCTATGCTCATCTGCTCATTAAAGGCTACCTGGAGAAGGTCATGGGCCTTGTAATATTTCACAGAAGTCCCAGAATATGAAATGATATATAATATTTGTTCCGAGTTTGTTAGTTTCAAAAATAAAAATACTTCAGGCACGATTTGTCATTTGAAGAGCCACGAGACATTTCCAAGCAGTCAAACATCAGCTAGTAGCTCTTCTACTTTGGAGGCTGTGTTTATTGCTTAAATTCTGTTCTGTTCTTTTTCATTCCTGTTTACGAAGAAGTACCATATTTATAATTTTACAATAAAATACTTTTAAAAAATGAAGTAGGAGAGGAAAAATCATTCAAAGGAGAACAGTCAGTCCTGATTTATTTATAAGTAATATGTTGTCTGTTTTTGAAAACTTCTTAAGCTGGGGTTTGCATTTCTTTTCTTTTTGAAAACAAGATGTTAATTTAATATTAACATAGAAGACCCAGTATACAGTACTCTGAAGGCAAGAATTTCTAAAAGGATGTTGTGCATGTGTTAATGACAGATTAACTGAAAACGTGATTCTTTAAAACAGATTGAGCCCCTCACGTTGAGGGGGAAATGTTTTCAACACACAAATTGCACGCATGTGCAGAGAGCGTAACACTATTCACTTTGACTTGAGAGACGTTTGGAGATTCTCAAGTGGGAATACCCATCCTTGGAAATATCCTTTAGAATTCTTAAAAATGGTGTCAAAGAGTTCAGTAAGCTTTGAACTAGGTGAATGCACAGGCACAGTATTTTGTTACAACTCTTTTATAGCATCTTAGCTTGAAATAGTGCCTGTAAGTCCTCCAGGTTGCAGTAAGTATATATTTACAAGATCTAAAATCCTTGCTATGGTGAGTGCACTTGATGGAACTTGCTTGTATCTAGGGACAAGCAGTAATACCGGAGCAAGTATAAACAAAATAATGCCGTTACTCTTTACTCAGCACTTTGTGTCCTTAGTATTGTACCAGGCAACTTGAACCACACCATTTTATAAACTAAGTTACAACATTCAGGTATGGTTTCAGATTTGTTTAGACGAGGATGCTATTTGCATGTGTTTCTTTTTTAACCTTGTCGTGTGCACAAACCTCTGCCATAAATCATATCAAATGACAGATTTTGCAATCCACTTCATAGGTTGACTAGGGTGTATCAGACCTCCTACCACCTTTCTTCTCGCTTGCACACGTGTCTCTGCTATTCTCTGTGATAGGAAGACCAAACCATTCAGCAAAAATGCAGAAGGGGTGCCTGAGGTGGTTTGGCCATATCCTGAGAGCAACATTCAGTACCGTTGCTCATGATGCTTATAACTTTACCATCAAGGCTAAGACATGACAATGGCAAGACACACTAATCACCAATGTCCAGGTCCTTCAACTCTAACCAAACTTTGCATAATATAATCTCATAAAGTGGTGTTCCTTCTGTGAAGACCTCACACCTGCAAGAAATCACTAAGGCAAAGAAAAGGATGCATTGAATTCACAATAAATTCTTAAAATATCCAGGGCATGTTATGAAGAGAGTGAAGGGGATATGTTTAACATATTCTGTTACTTGTTGCCAAGACCATCTAAAGAATGATGCATAAATTTCATTAGCAGAACCTTCATATCTTTGAAGTATCAATGTAGGTAGCCTGTATCACTTTATTGGGCCTATGACCTTGGACTAAGCTCCTTTCAATGCATATTACTAGACAGGACATAATCTCTTAATGTGAGACCTTGCCGGAAACAAGCATATTTAGAGGAGGAAGAGAGGTTTTTTGTTCAGAAAGATAATTACCGTATAACCAGATATGAGGAATTTTCCTTGTCAGATTTTCCTACTCTGTGATACTCTTTATTCCTGTTAGCTTCATCTAAGAATAATACTATGTGTTACTTGTCCTTTCTCAGATGGAAGTGTGTGTAGACTGTGTAGAGTCTGCAGTGAATGCTGCTGCAGGTGGAGCTTGCCGCCTGGAGCTCTGTAGTGCACTCAGTGAAGGGGGACTGACGCCAACACCGGGACTCTTAGAGATAATCAAGACCCATGTCTCGATACCAGTATTTGTCATGCTGCGACCTCGATGTGGTGGTGACTTTATTTACTCGGATGCTGAAGTAGAAGTGATGAAAATTGATGCCAAGAGACTGAAAGACTCAGGTGCTGATGGCTTTGTCTTTGGTGCTTTAACTAAATGTGGTAAGGTCGACGAGAAAGTGTGTGCACAACTTCTGCAAATCATCGCACCACTTCCAGCAACCTTCCATAGAGCCTTTGACCTGGTATCGGATCCTAACGAGGCTCTTGAAACTATCGTAAGACTTGGGTTCACACGAATTCTGACGAGTGGACAAGAATCTTCAGCTGAGAAGGGGATCCCAATGATTAAGACTTTGGTTGCTAAATCTGAGAACAGGATTATCATAATGCCTGGAGCAGGCATAACCAAGAGTAATTTAGAATCTATCCTTAAAATCCCAGGGATTAAGGAGTTTCATGGTTCTGCTCGGATGCCAAAAAGAGTGGATGTTAAAACACACAATACAAAGTGCACAATGGGCTCTGGAGAGGACTTTGTGCTGATGGTTACGAGTTCAGAGCTGGTCCAAGAAATGGTCGGTATAGCCAGAAATATTGTAAAAGAGCAATAGGAAGCATTCTTTATTTCTCATACTGGAACTGCAAGAAAATAGAAATTGTATAGCAAACCTTTATATAGTATACCTGCAACTCTTTTTGATGAGATGATATGACTATACAAGATTTGAAATAATGTACATTGGGCTTCTAAATAAAAGAGATATTAAACCTTCTTCCATGTTAATTAACCAAACTAATCATGAAACAGTTGGAATACAAACTCTTATCTGGTAGCATTATTAATTCAAAGGTAGGCTTTACATCATCTACTTCCATCAGATTGCTCATAAAAATATGGTAGGTAACCTTATCTGTTGACCTTGGTGAGAAATATAACTTAATTATATTCTGCTACTATTTATAAATAACAAAGATTAAAATGTGAAACTACATGGTAGTTTTGTTTTGTTTTTTCTTCTCCTCCTTGTGTTTGTTTATATACAGTAGTATACTCTTCCACTGATCACAACTAAACTTTGTGTAGGTAAGTTTTAAGACTCTGTGGGTAATGCTGTTTACCGTACATTTCGTTGCTCCTCTTCAAGATTTTAGCCCTTTGTTGTTTTGGATTTTTTTGAGAAAAATTTGTCTAAATGTGTGCCACTAAGCTTACTTTTCCACTCTGTACTTGATGACTCTCTTCTCCTCCCCTCCAAGAGTAGCACAGGCCATTCTTACGATTGATATGTTCTTTCTGTTTTCAAACTGCCAGTGAATGATGACATCAAAATAGAAAGAGAAGACTCTTTTTGAAAGTAAAAAGATTTATCTAAAATGTAAAGTAACATACAGCAAAATACGAGGTGTGTTTTTTAAGTAAGGGCCGTTTGAAAATTACTACACAACGAAAGATGATTTTCAACCACCACATTTATTTGCAGATTCTACATTATTTTTCAACATAGCCACCAAATTTGTTTAAACACTTAACGTGCCTTACAACTAAGTTTTGAATACCCTCTTCATATAAACTTGCTGCCTGCTCCGATAACTAAGAATTCACGGCCGTTTTCACTTTGTCGTCATTATTGTAGTGGTTGGCGCTCAGGTGATGTTTAAGGTGGTGGAACAGATGGTAATCACTCAGCGCAAGGTCAGGGCTGTAGGGTGGGTGGTCTAAAACTTCCTAGCCAAAAGTGTCCAATAAACCTTGGGTCTGAGCTGCAGTATGAAGCCTTGCATTGTCGTGGAGAAGGACAATTCCATTTGTCAGCATGCTGCGTCTTTTGTTTTGTATCCCTCTATGTAGTATTCTCTAGGTTTGGCAGTAGGCTTCCGCATTGATAGTTGTTCCTCGTTGGATGAAGTCGACCAACAAAACATCCTGCCTATCCCAAAACACGGACGCCATGATCTTGCACTGGGACAGTGTGTGTTTGGCCTTCACCTTTACAGGCAAATGTGTGTGTCTGCATTCCATGCTCTGCTGCTTTGATTCAGACATGATATGCGAAACCTATGTTTCATCTCCCGTTACGACCTGACTCAACATGTCGTCTCCTTCAGCATAACGAGTCAAAAATGTCATCAAACACTCAAATCTTTTGTTTTTGTGGTCCTCCGTTAGGAGTTTAGGGACCCAATGGAGCACAGTTTCCTAAAGTTTAGGTTTTCAGAAACAATTTTGTAAAGCACTGACCTAGACACGTCAGGAAAGGCATTTGAGAGAGCTGTTATTGTAAAGCATCTGTCCTCACGAATCTTCACTTCAACTGAAGCCACCATATCGTCTGTGATCAGAGATGGGCGACCGGAGCCTTATCATGGACGTCGCGGCCATCTTTGAAGTCTCATACCCACTTATGCTCTTTGCCTTCACTCATAGCATTAGCACCGTACACTTCACAAATCTGTCGGTGAATGTCTGCAGCAGACAGGTTCCTTGCCGACAAAAACCATATCACTGACTGAACCTTGCACAGGACGGGCGAGTCAATAATCTTGAACATTTGAGCAAGAACAGAACCGTTCAGGTTAGCAACAGCGCTGCAACTGAGCACCGTTGTTCCCGGGGCATGCCAGCACATGACGTATGCGCTCACTGCGACACGCGCACAAACTACTGGTGTCTACAACAATACGGCCCTGACGTAAAAAACACGCCTTGTATTCAGTGTTTCTAATCACACCCAAACGAAGTTGGGTACTTCAGATAGTATTGGTTGAAATAAAATAAGTAGTGTGAGCTTGCATTTGGGAGTTAGTGGGTTCGAAACCCCATTGCCAGCCCTGAAGATGGTTTCCCATTTTCACACCGGGCAAATGCTGGAGCTGTACTTTAATTAAGGCCATAGTCGCTTCCTTCCCACTCCCGGCCCTTCTCTATTCCATCATCGCCATAAGACAGTGCGATGTATAAAAAAATCGCCAAATAATTATCTATTTTATATAATGTTGACTTGAAATGATAAACCAATGGTAATGATTGTATTAAAATATTCACAACTTCAGAAATCTGTAGATTTTTAGGTTTGTAAAATGGAAACTATTCCATTGACTTAAACACAGTAGAATATTGACTTCCTTCATCATTGTCATCCATCTTTTCCCCATATTCAGTTCCTGCCGGTTCAGGGGATTGATGACACTCCTCCACCATTCTCCTTCCATCGTTTTGTCCCACTCCAGGTTCTTCTCTTTGCACTCCTCTATATTGAATCGATCCACCTTGTTCTTAGACTTCCTCTCGCTCTCTTTCCCTCAAACTTCCTCTCCATTATCTGTTTTGGTATTCTTTTATCCTCCATCCTCTTTACACGTCCAAACATTCTTAGTTTATTATCAATTCTCTCATTTGGGTTTTCCATTCCAACTTCCTTTCTAACATCTTCGTCTCTCACTCTGCCTTTCCTCGTCTTTCCTATCGTACTTAGGTATTTAATTTTGGGGGCTTGAATTTTACTCTCCTCTCTGCTTGTCATTGTCCAGGTCTTAGCCACATAAATCGGTACATTATCTCTATACACTTCTTTTATACCTCCTTATTCCAGACAAGGTTTCTTACAGTCTGGTAGAATTCATTGCCCTGTTGCACCCTCTTGCTAATCTCTATGCCCAACCTTGTATTCTGCATTAATTTGGTCTCTGTCCACAATTTCAAGTCTTTGACCACCAATTTTCACACTGCCTTTGCCTTGTCTTTATCCTCTTGATATCTCCATGGTCTTGCTTTTCTCTGCACTGATTTTCATACCGTACTTCTCAATTTTCTTGTTTTCTGCATCAAGTTGTTTTTGTACTTCTTTGCTGTTTGATCCCCCAACCACTATATCATCTGCAAATAGTATAACTTCATTTCCCTATTGCCAAATGCTTCCTTTGTGTCCTTTACAATTTTGTCCATAACCATTAGAAACAAAAGAGGTGACAGCACACTCCCCTGTCTTAGTCCAGTTTCATTTTTAAACCATTTTGTCTTATCCAACTGGGGTCTGTATGCTGCTGATACTGTTGTTGTACATTTCCTGCATCATTTCTAGAGTTTGTGTTTTCAGTCTCTTTTTGACCATGGTTTCCCGAACCTTCTCCCTAGGAACCCTATCGTATGCCTTTGCTAGATCTATGAATGTCATGACTAGATCCTTCCCATATTCCCAATTCTTCTCCATTAATTGCCTCTTGCTGAAGATAGGGTCCACTGTAGATCTTCTACTTCTAAAGCCATACTGTTCTTCTTGCAACTCTCCTTTTACCTTTCTTCTCATTCTCCTATCTGATATCCTTTCCAGTATTTCTTCCACTTGTTTTCACAACACCTTTTTTGCCACACTCTCTTTTTGTCCCCCCTCCAATCATGCAATAAAATTTCAGTTCAAGACAAGTTTCCTTGTAAACAAAGAAAATGGAAACTATATTTTAGTAGTGATAAATTGGATGAAGTTTTATTCATTAAGAAAACACCACACCACACTACATCTGCATGCATTTTCAAATACCACTTTCATCCAGACACTTAAATGATGGTAGATTTACTGGCACGTAGAAGAACGTCTGTGGGACTAAATTCTGGCACCTCGGTGTCTTCGAAAACATTTTTAAAAAGTAATTAGTAGGATATATAGCCAATAGCATTAATTATTATGTCCACTTTCATTGTACTTCTGCCTTGTAACCCAATTAATAAAGGCTTTTTGCTCCTCACTTATGGAAACATCTGGTTAATATTAGTACCAAAGGGAAATTAGTGGACTGGTGCAGAGTAATGTGTTCTATTGAAGCAAAGAACAAAGCACCACCTTAGACTTCCACTGCTTTCCAGTCTGCCGAACACACAATTTCAATATAAATATTACACTATAACATACCTGTAAAAATTAATTAAACATTAAACAAGGAATTAAATACACACTGTTAAACAATGTTCTTAAAAGAATATCAGATTCTATCAAGTCACATTCAGTATTTAGAAATATTTTTGTTTATTTCTGTCCAAACATCTATGAATTTGAAATTTGGAACTTATTATAATGAAGCCTCGCTTCGTCACCATTCCAGCATTCAATGCCTTACATCTTGTTCATAAAAGTTCCTCAGGCTATGGTGTGTAAAGTCCCTAACAGTGTTAATGATATTGAAGACCCTGTTAACTAGGGTTGCTATGTTGAATTTGAAGGCACCAGGGAAACATTAATCTCTTGCGAAGACTAGCTGTTTTACCTTTAGTTTATGAAACAGTCGCTTAGCAAATGTATGATTACATTTTTGTTGACCGTTAATTGTGGATTCTACCCAGCACTGAAGCATCAAAATACTGCATATTGGTTTAATATCTTCATGTCTCTAGGTTTTGTTTCTTTTGGTGGAACAGAGTAACTTACCTGCCTCCAAACCTGATATCGTGATATGGACACGGGTGCTGTATAATACATTTTGCCAATGTCAAAAACCAAAAATTGAACTAATATTGCATTCATATTTGTTGCTGCCAGATAAGTCTGATTGCTGTGATAATTCAAAGCTTGGAGAGTAATTTTAGACTGAAATATTCAAAATTCACCCTTCCTGTTAGATAGGTGTTTGATAAAACTTCCGTGGTTTGCTTTGTGTTCAGGCTTTCATTTCTTGGATGACAAAATTCCAAGCATCAGGTTAATATTTGAAAAGTACAGGCAGATATACAAAGCCTCTGAAACGTTGCCAGGATGATCTTGGTAGCAACTCTCCATGGTGTTAATTGTCGGCTCTTGGACTTAAACTTTCAAATTTTTCACTTAATCAGAAAAGGTTATAAAACAAATAAGTTTGCAAACATTAAGTTAGTTTTGTCATCAGCAGTTTTCCTGTAAAACCTACTGTAACTAAGATACATAAAGTTTTTATATTTTAGGCTCCCTCTGAAGCCCCCTCATCCCCCTGCTGCTTGTTTTTGAAGAGCTCATAACTAAAATCCTACTCACCCTATCCTAAATTTAAATTCCAAGTTTCATGAAAATTCACCTCTCCTTTTTCCCCATGACGTTCTTACAGGTAAGAAGACAATCAAACTTATCACTCTACACACCATTACTTGTCCTGTTCATATATTCAAGAAGTACAGACAGAAGGACGATGATTACACAACCCTCCTCTGCAAATTGCTCAGACATTGAAATAAAATAACAGAATTATAGCTCAAGACGCCCTTAACTGAAAGAGGCATATTCTGACAAAGATAATAAAAAGAAATATATGAAAGCAGTGGTATAAGTGAGAGGATATGTGTTAAAAGGGATTGAGCAGTTTAAAGAGGAATTTCCTGGTAAGAATTACAGTAGTTGTATGAACAAGAATAACCAAAAGCAGCAGTACAGAGGGAAATGCTGAACTCATATTAAACAACCCAACTAAGGATCCAGGAAAAACAATAAAATATAGACTAAACAACTAAATATTGTACAAATATAGGTCAAAGGCGGACAGTGTTAGGGATGCTTAAGTATAAGCTGGTCAATTACTTGAACTCTGTTCAAAATCTTCAGTCCTGGAAAACATTGAAACTCAAATCTCTACTAATCATTCTCAAGAATAATAGACTAAACTATGCTGACAGCAGGACTCCATATACAACCTGAATGACATAATGACAAAGTAATAATATTAAATTGATAACAAGAACATTATGAAATTTATATCTTTAAAAGTAATAATATGTCAAATACCAACTGACCAAATTTCATGATTTAAAAGTAGGAAGAGGATCATTTCAATCTGATAAAGAGTTACTCATTGTGGAGGAAAAGAGGAAGTACCTCAGAAGTTGTTGTAACAGATCTAGATACTGACGCACCAGTCAAAGAAAGAATTCACTGACATACAGAGAAAAGGTCTTCGAAAAGGTGCATTGTCTGATTGTCAATGGAAACAACAGACATATAGACGTGATTGCCATCAGTCAAAGGCAGTGGAGAATTCATGGAGCTAACAGTTCACAATATGGCGTCAAATTAAATTAGTTGGCAAGTAAGCCTGAGTGGAGCTTTTAAAGGAAGAAAAGATCATGATTTGAAGGTAAAGTTGGAATTCAGTAGAACAAATTGGGGCAAATATTCATTTATAGGAACCGGCGGACTTGAGCAAAATAAAGTAGCTCTCGCGGACCAAACACGCAACCCCCTGCGAGTGGTATATGCAGATGAAAAATACCACACCCCCCCCGCACACAGTATTCCCTGCCTGTCATAAGGGGCAACCAGGGGATGACTGAATTAGAACCATGAGACCACTTGTAATTAGTACAATCATGCAAGGAACACCATTGGTTGCCTTTTCTTGCAAGTAGTTACACCATTACATGTTAGGTACACAATAGGTTTGTGATTAGTAACAACAGAGGATAAATCAGTATGGGTTTTAGAGTACCTGTGATTAGTACCACTATATGCAGAACACCCTGGACTTACATTGCCTGTGATTAGTACCATTGTTAGAAACACCACGGGTCTGGGTGTTGCCTGTGATTGGTAACACTATATAAGTGACACTTTGGGTCTGTGTTGCCTGTGATTAGTACCCACTATCGGAGGAACACTATGGGATAGTACAAGTCCCTGTGATTATTACACCATGTGAGACACTATGGGTTTGCATTGCCTATGAGTGGCGCCGTAATGTGACAAACACTATAGGTCTGCGTTACCTGTGAGTAGTACCACTATGTGTGGAACATCGTGTCTACGTTACTCATGATTAGTACAGATACATGAGAAATATCATGGTTCTCCACTTTTGTAGTGATAAGTACCATTATGAGGAGCTGTTGACCTGGATTTATACCCCTTTAGACAACAAGAATCATCGATTCAGGATTGTACTTTGGAAGCAGCCCCTTGGTCATTATATACTATTGTTTTAAGATAGTTTCTGGGAAATGAAGTTTCTTGTGGGTTGATTCCACTGATTGTTTTTAAGTTCATAATCATTGTTCGTTTCCTTTCTTTGAATTTAGTCAGTGGATTAATTTTGTAATTATGTTTTGGATTCTGGTCAGTGGATGAGTTGTGGACTTTTAAATTTTAATTACATTTTGTATCATTAGGGGCTGATGATCTAGATATTAGGCCCCTTGAAACAACAGGCATCATCATTTATAGGAAGACAAATTAGGAAATGGAATAATTTATCAAGGGAAATTCTATGAAATTATTTCGGAAAAGACTAGATAAACAATTGGGTTATTGTCCTAAATGCATATCAATGATGATAGATGAGTGATTGATCAGACGATATTGACAAAGAAAGGATATTTCATGAGCGAACTATACGTACTTGAATTGTATGTTAATGATCTTAAGGTGACTGATCTACTTTTTTAGCTCAACGGGAACAATTACAAAATGTTTTGTTAACGTACTGCTATAATCAAGACATTAAACAAAGAAAGATTTTTCAAGTGAAGATTTGAGCAACTACACTCTGCATTATATATGAAATAAGAAAATAATCTGCTTTATGGTACTTTTGACAAATTATGAGAGATATTTTATTTTACAAACCTTGATGATTGTCTTTGTCATTTGAATTACATTTTAGACTTTAACTAAACTGATCGCAGTTGGGAAGGAAGCGGCCATGGTCATAAGATACAGCCCCAGCATTTGCCTGGTGTGAAAATGGGAAACCATGGACTATTATCAGAAATCATCTGTAAGGATTGCATGTCTATTGAGGACTTCTTATTAGTACAAACTGCAGTAATGAATAATTTTAATCAGTCAGTCATCAATGATGTGCATTTAGGACTGTTGCCCAGGTTGCATATTCCCTATCAATTATTTACCGAACATTTTCTTAAAGGTTTTCAAAGATCTTTGAAATGTATCGAACATTTCCCTTGATAAATTATTCCAATCCTTCACTCCTCATCCTATAATGAAAATGTGCCACAGTTTGTCCTCTTGAATTCCAACTTTACCTTCATGTTATGATCTTCCCTGTTTTTAAAAGCTCCGCTCAAGCTATTTGTCTACTAATGTCTTTCCTCACCATCCCTCCACTGACAGCTTAAAACATACCCCTTAGGAAATCTCCTTACTCCCAAGTCTTCCTAGCCGAAAGTTTGCAACATTTTCTTAACAATACTCTTTCTGTCGGAAATCACCAAGAACAAACATGCTGCTTTCCTTTGTATCTTCTCCAGTACTGGTATCAAATAGTCCTGGTGGGGTCCCGTCCACTGGAACCATGCTCTTAACCCTCAAACTAGTAGCTGACGATAGATCAGCAGGTGTGTGCCTATCTCAACCGCTGCTAACGATAGATCGTCAGGTCTACTTTACCAGTAAATACAGCTAGAAGAAGTTGTGAATATTTCCGTTAGATGGCAGCATTCATCAGGCATGTTTTCTCCTTGGAATGTAAAAAGTTTTGGTGTTAAATACATCAATTTATGTATGATATCTTTGAAACAAATGAAGGTTGCAATTTGTACAGCTTTGAAACACATGCTGATTTTGTTGTGACCTGCTTTCATTGTGTACTGTGTGTTATGCACACATGATGGCTACATTTTGGATTTAAATGATAAAGATATTCTAATAGAATTAAATGCATCTGCAAATTCAAGGCCTACTGCAGTACAACGGATAAGTGTTGTGCCACCTGTGGTAGGTTATGATCAGCCACAGGTTAGAGCTCTATCAACTACCGTACTTTTTTATTGAATCATTCCTAAAGTATTAACACTATTCACTTAAAATTTGCATGCCTATCATCAGAATTAATTTCTCTACAAAATGTATATTTTAAAAAGGAAAACTTATTAGTCATTTATACTTGATGTATAAGTAAAAAATATTTTGATTTTTTGAGGGGGCATTTAAAGGGGCAGAAATTTAAAATATTACATTCAGGGTAAATGCAAACCACTTCTCAAATAGTCCAGTTCATGCTGAATGTTTCATTGTATTATATATGCATATTCTGTGACTAATACGTCTGTCAGAGTGACATAAATCAGGTACTGCAAATGTGTGGTGCATACACATCGGTTAGAGCTATTTCAGCTACTGGTTTGAGGGTGAATTATGTTGTACCAGAGACTTAAATGCCTTATTCTTTTACATCCTCACTCATCATCATCATCATTGTCCCACTCCAGTTGCCCAGATGTGGTTTTACATCCTTACTGCAACCCCTAAATACTCTCATAACCAAATCTGTTACTAGTTATTTGTTCTGTGGCACTCCAGCAGGTCCACCATCATCTACCTTAACAATTAGAACACTGTCATCCTTCATTACTATGGTAAATATGAAAAATACCTTGCATAACTTTCACTTCATAAGGACTCTCGATGCAAAAATAACAGGACTTCAAGAAGCCTTCACACTGTTATTACAACTGAAGCACAAAGAGATGCCAGTGTTGATTGTACACATCATAACTTTTTTCTTACAGAAAGTAATCTATTTCTTGAAGCTGCTGACCTCTAGGGATAACAGACGACAGCTGAACAGGTTGAACATTTTTCTACCCTAAGAAAAGTAAAAGGAAAATATAGACTAACAAATCCATAAAATACATTCATCACACAAATTTCTTTTTCTTTTTTTTTTTTTTCATTTTAAACAGTGTCGCTTTCAGGTTTTTATAAATTTATCTTATCCTAAAATAGCTTTCAACAGACTGAAGAACCTAATAGTTCTTTATTAATTAAATTGAAACAGAAGGGAAATGCTTCCACTATAACAAAATACGTAATTTTGTGATTCAATTCTTTTGCATTCAGCATCTGTATTATCCCCCGTTATGAAATAATCTTGCCTCTGCCGGGCTGAGTGGCTCAGACGGTTAAGGCGCTGGCCTTCTAACCCCAACTTGGCAGGTTCTATCCTGGCTCAGTCCGGTGGTATTTGAAGGTGCTCAAATACGACAGCCCCGTGTCGGTAGATTTACTGGCATGTAAAAGAACTCCTGCGGGACTAAATTCCGGCACCTCGGCGTCTCCGAAGACCTTAAAAAGTAGTTAGTGGGACGTAAAACAAATAACATTATTATTATTATTATTATTATTATTATTATTATTATTATTATTAATCTTGCCTCTAGCTGTGATGCAATATTATAAAGATGGCTGGTAACACACTTTCAGCGTGTTGCCAGGCATGATGACGTCAATGTCCTCCTCAAGCACTTAATACAGGAATAGGTTTCTCCAGCTCACATGTCTCATCTAATTGGTGTATAGAAAAGTATGGCATATATAGTGGAGACCACCATCATGTGAGGGCATGGCCCCAGGGGCTCTTAACTTGGGAGCATGGGTTCATGACCATGGGGCCCTTAGCTGAGTCCTGGCATTGCTTCCACTTGTGTCAGGCTCCTCACATTCATCTATCCAATCTGACCTCCCTTGGTCAACTCTTGTTCTATTCTGACCCCAACAGTATTAGAGCACTCAAGGCCTAGAGAGTCTTTCGTTTTTCACTCCCTTTGTGGCCCTTGTCTTCCTTTGGCCGATACCTTTATTTTTTGAATTGTTGGATCCCTTCCATTTTTTTCCTCTGATTACTGTTATATAGAGGATGGTTGCCCAGTTGTACGTCCTCTTAAAACAATAATCACCACCACCACCTGTGAGATCATGGTGACTCTCCTGCATTCTAATATCAAAAGAACACAGTACAGTGATCCCCATATTATCTGTATAATTAAAGAAATTTATGTAGTGTCTAATATTGTATTTCTTCCTTTTGTTATATAAGGGCTCAAGGGACATGGCTGCCACTGAACAGGCAGATTGCCAGCTGACCATTCTATGTGGGGAGGTGAAAAACTCTGTTCTACAACTTGGAGGTCAAATTCTTCATACCTCACGTACGCAGCCAACTCACCAGTGGGGTTCTTCAGAGAAGGCACTGTCACCAAGGGTATTGCAGAGATATCTGCCTTCATTGGTTGCAGAGAAGTGGCCAGGGCAGTGCAACACTGGGAGAGGACAAGGCAACAGCCGCAGGTGACAGACAATAGGACTAGTTGAAGTTCAGTGGTGTTCCATTTGGTGGTCCAACTACAGCAGAGGAAGCCCCCACACCGTTAAACATGCAGGCTCCCCAACCTTGTAAAGTGGTGCAGGAATAGATAAAGTGGGCCCACCTGGAGGAACCACATCTCACCCACACTGGTATGGGACAAGTATCCCAAGAGAAAGAAGATCCCAAGAGCAGAACTGTGGGCCAAGTAACATTGTAAAGTAGTGACATCCCGACAATCAACACCAAAAATCTATATCAACAGATTGAAAAATTATCTTCATGCCAAGTATTACTCTGGACCAGAGAGACGAGTACAAGCAACTGGTGGGGATGTATGACCGCATGGTGTTCAACCTAGTCAAGGTGTACCTCTACACTAATTAAAAGTATCCTGATACTCATATAAGTAGGTAAACAACAACAAATGACATATTGCACCGATGTAAAAGGAGGCAGGGAGAGGTTCGTATTGTTCAATGCAAGTACAGAAGAGCATCATGTGCAGATCAGATGAGCTTACTGATTTTCACTGTGATGTATTCATTGTTTGTCACATGAGTAATAAATTTGTAAGAGACCTAACCTTGTAAGGTGTGCCCGAATCGATTGTCAGTAATGTACAGTAGAACCTGGAGGAACCACATCTCACCCACACTGGTATGGGAGAAGTATCCCAAGAGAAAGAAGATCCCAAGAGCAGAACTGTGGGCCAAGTAACATTGTAAAGTAGTGACATCCCGACAATCAACACCAAAAATCTATATCAACAGATTGAAGAAATTATCTTCATGCCAAGTATTACTCTGGACCTGCGAGACGAGTATAAGCAACTGGTGGGGATGTATGACCGGATGGTGTTCAACCTAGTCAAGGTGTACCTCTGCACTAATTAAAAGTATCCTGATACTCATATAAGTAGGTAAACAACAACAAATGACATATTGCACCGATGTAAAAGGAGGCAGGGAGAGGTTCGTATTGTTCATTGCAAGTACAGAAGAGCATCATGTGCAGATCAGATGAGCTTACTGATTTTCAGTGTGATGTATTCATTGTTTGTCACTTAAGTAATAAATTTGTAAGAGACCTAACCTTGTAAGGTGTGCCCGAATCGATTGTCAGTAATGTACAGTAGAACCTGGAGGAACCACATCTCACCCACACTGGTATGGGAGAAGTATCCCAAGAGAAAGAAGATCCCAAGAGCAGAACTGTGGGCCAAGTAACATTGTAAAGTAGTGACATCCCGACAATAAACACCAAAAATCTATATCAACAGATTGAAGGAATTATCTTCATGCCAAGTTTTACTCTGGACCTGAGAGACTAGTATAAGCAACTGGTGGGGATGTATGACCGGATGGTGTTCAATCTAGTCAAGGTGTACCTCTACACTAATTAAAAGTATCCTGATACTCATATAAGTAGGTAAACAACAACAAATGACATATTGCACCGATGTAAAAGGAGGCAGAGAGAGGTTCGTATTGTTCAATGCAAGTACAGAAGAGCATCATGGGCAGATCAGATGAGCTTACTGATTTTCAGTGTGATGTATTCATTGTTTGTCACATAAGTAATAAATTTGTAAGAGACCTAACCTTGTAAGGTGTGCCTGAATCGATTGTCAGTAATGTACAGCAGAACCTGGAGGAACCACATCTCACCCACACTGGTATGGGAGAATTATCCCAAGAGCAGAACTGTGGGCCAAGTAACATTGTAAAGTAGTGACATCCCGACAATCAACACCAAAACTCTATATCAACAGATTGAAGAAATTATCTTCATGCCAAGTATTACTCTGGACCAGAGAGACGAGTACAAGCAACTGGTGGGGATGTATGACCGGATGGTGTTCAATCTAGTCAAGGTGTACCTCTACACTAATTAAAAGTATCCTGATACTCATATAAGTAGGTAAACAACAACAAATGACATATTGCACCGATGTAAAAGGAGGCAGGGTGAGGTTTGTATTGTTCAATGCAAGTACAGAAGAGCATCATGGGCAGATCAGATGAGCTTACTGATTTTCAGTGTGATGTATTCATTATTTGCCACATAAGTAATAAATTTGTAAGAGACCTAACCTTGTAAGGTGTGCCCGAATCGATTGTCAGTAATGTACAGTAGAACCTTGATAATTAAAAACTGGTTAATTCAAAATACTACCTAATTTGAAGAATATCTCATTCGCGGAAACATGGGGTACAGTTTTGCCTGTTATTTGTTTAATTCAGATTACAGGTAATGCGTAATTCTTTTGTATTCTTGTAGTTAGTCATTTTACTTAAATTTTAATATTCAGTTACATACTTCGTAGTTATATTTTCATAATACTGTACTGTATTTTAGTTTTTTGTTAGTTACAGTATTTTAGTTTAGGGCACACTTGTTTTTTTTTTTTTTTGTTTTGTGAGATGGCTAAGTGTTCATATTCTTCCAAGACACTAAGTGAGAGGATAAAAATTATAAGGGAGGTCGACAGTGTATAAAAACAAAACCTGAAATAACTTACGAATTAGGAATTCCTGTTTCATGCTTTCAACATGTAAAAATCTTGAGAGCAGAGAAGCTCAAGAAATGCAGAGTGCAAATACTGCCAAGTGAATGCACATTTGAGGAGCT
Source organism: Anabrus simplex (assembly GCF_040414725.1). Classification (NCBI taxonomy): domain Eukaryota; kingdom Metazoa; phylum Arthropoda; class Insecta; order Orthoptera; family Tettigoniidae; genus Anabrus; species Anabrus simplex. Next base: position 241,156,451 of record NC_090271.1, read on the forward strand.
AAACTCTCCTATTTGGAAATGGGATTGATAGAGTGGTTTCAGCATGCTCGTGCGAACAGCATTTTTATTGATAGTGAGGTTATGAAGGGAAACGTAAATGAACTGGCGCTGAAGATGGGACTGGAGTTTGTTTTCAAATGGGTGGCTTCAGCATTTTAAGGAACACGGCAGGCAGTGTGCGGCGAAGCAGAATCCATGAACACTGGGAATGCAGACATTTGGCGAGAAAGCATAGCTCATATCATCAATTCCTGAGCACCAAACAGTATTGTCAATGTATCTTGCATTATTTTTAATGCCAAGCCCAAAGAGATTTATGGTCTTAAAGAAGAGAAGTGCCATGATAGGAAATCATACGATTGGGTCACTCTCCTCTCGTGTTGCAATGCAGACAGGAGAGACTTTTCCCCTTTGTCATAAGGAAAGTTCCATAAGCTATGATTTTTAAGGGTATCGGGCACTTTCCATACAGGTACAAGGCATTAAAAATGCTTGGATGATGGCCAAAGCTTTTTAGGAGTGGCTATGTCCCTTGAGCACAATATGACATGCCAGGGCAGAAAAATACTTGTTTTGTTAGATCAGTGTGCTGCAATCAAACACAATTGAATTTTAAAACGTGTGCATCTTTTTTCTGCTGACCAACACTGCGAACTACCTTCAGCCCCTAGATAGAGGTATGGAACGAGGCCAGAATCCACCAAATCAACATCTGAATTCATTGCCGGCCCCAATACTGTTGTGAAGGTAGACGAGAGTAAATTTGGATGAGGGAAATATTGCAGTGGACAGTTCATAGAGGGGCAATGGATTTTAGGTGGAGTTGAGAGAGGGTTATGGAAGTGTGTTTCACGACCATGGAAGACAGAAATGGCATAATCCCTCATCTCCACCACTGTAAAGCAGGGGATCAAACCTGGCACCACAATAATAACAGACTGCTGGAAATCTTACAGCACCCTGAAAAAAACATGGCTAAGACCACTTGACAGTCAACCACTCCCTAGAATTTGTTGAAAAAAGTAACTGGCGCTAACACCAACAAAATAGAGTCTATATGGCAGCATGTAGAGGCATCCATTCCTGAATATAACAGAAGGAAAAGCCTGTACACTGGCTACCTCACCACATACTTGTTCAAAAGACATAGAAAGATTGCTGGAGAAGACACATACAACAAATTGCTAGAAATAATCCAGAACATTCAGTGGTGAAACTGAACAGGCCCGCCATCATTCATCACTCCCTTCAATCTATCTTCCTTGAACCTGATCTCTCAGTGTAGGTCTGTGCAACGATTGTAGAATTTCATCTTTCAAACATGCCTACAGAAAGTGACTGGGGTGTTACTTTCTCCATGAAGTCTCTAGAAATGTTCTGGCAGGAGATTTGTGCACAGCTGGAATGTGATGGCTGCTGTGAGGAGTGTGACATTTGCCTGGGACACTATTATTGAACTTCACAAACTGCTTCATCAGATGTGGATGTGGTTTCTTGAATGAAACAGAAGATATGGCACAGCGGACAATTATTCCGTAATTTTTTTTTATATAATGTATATATACTTGCCGCTCTAACCGTGTTGGACTCTGTGATAAGTGCAAGTGGTGCTGACGAAGTGACACTTAATGCTATGGAAGGTATGGAGCACTTCATTGCTGAGATGAAGCAACCCCTCATACATACTGTTTTAAAATCAATAAGCCTAATGTGTGACCCAAAAAACTACTGGACCTTGAAACCTTTTTTTTTTTAGGTACTGGAAAAAGATATTTAATGTTCTTGCCATTTGTGTTAAATAAAGTTTGTTTTGTTGTGCCATGTATTTCCAATTGGGCAGTGTAGTTGGCTCCCCTGTGCAAGTGCTTCATTCTTTGGATTACTGTATTTTTATTGTGTTATGTATATATTTCTCCTTGTCTTTGAATTGTGATGGGTTTTTTTCCCTGATGTAATCAATCAATCAATACTGATCTGCATTTAGAGCAGTTGCCCAGGTGGCAGATTCCCTGTCTGTTGTTTACCTAGCCTTTTCTTAAATGATTTCAAAGAAATTAGAAATTTATTGCCATCTCCCTTGGTAAGTTATTCTATTCCCTAACTCTCCTCCCTATAAGTGAATATCTGTCCTCTTGAATTCCAACTTTATCTTCATATTGTGATCTTTCCTACTTTTTAAAGACACCACTCAAACTTATTCATCTATTAATATCATTCCACGCCATCTCTCCGCTGACAGCTTGGAACATACCACTTAAAAGGAGAACAATAAAACTTTGAATTTCACCTATTCAATACATTAAAAGCAATTATAAAATTAGGATCTCATCCTTATTTTATTATTTAATTGTTAAAACATAGGACATGTTTCGTTCATATTTTGAACATCTTAAGCTATGAACATTCTTACAAGGTTAAATTGGTAATTTTGTTCTAGAACTTACACTTATGGTTTGACATTAAACTTATCTATGATAACACTTTTTTTAAAAAAAAAAAACATCAAATATAAAGCGTTTATATATTACGTCGCCTTGCCGCGGTGGGGAGGCTTGTGTGTCCCAATGAAGCAGATAGCCAGGCCTCAGGTGCAATCATATCGGATGGGTGTCTGTTGAGAGACCAGACTAACGAATGGTTCATCGAAGAGGGGTAGCAGCCTTTCGGATGTTGCAAGGGCTGCAGTCTACATGATTGACTGACCTCTTTCTTCATCCATACCCTTTTCCAGATTCTCTCCGAGTAGGATAGTGTACCAAAGCCCTCCACCTTACTCGATCTTTCCACCATTCCTCGTCTAGTACTTTATTGCTATTGACTCCTCTATTTGCAATACAGTCCACAACAGAGCTCATTCTAGGACGGCCCCTTTCCAGTGTTTGGATCCATAAATGTTCTCTTTGGTATTCTCTCCGGGCATTCTCATCATGTGTCCAAACCATTTTAGCTTTGCTATATCAATCTCTTCTTGAAGTTAACACACCCCCACGCTTCTCCTTATTTTCTCACTTCGTATTTTATCTCGTCTTGTCTTTCCCTGTATACTCCTCAAGATCCTCATTACAGCTGCTTGTATCTTACTTTGGTTCCGCTTAGTTAACGTCCAGTCTGCTGAAGCATAGGTCAGTATTGATTGACTAATATGGCCTTGTAATAATACTCAACATGACTTGACTACAACGGGAAACTACAGCCGTAAGTAACTCCCGAGGAGATGCAGCTCTCTCTGTATGAATGATGTACTGATGATTGCTTCCTCCTGGGTAAAATATTCCGGAAGTAAACTAGTCCCCCATTCGGGTAAGCTACTACGACCAGCATAGTGAAAGAATTATTCTCTTTCAGATAGACAAAACCAATGCCCACCACAATAGTGCAGGTCTATGTGCCTACTAGTTCAGCAGATGAGGAAATCGAAAGAATACATGAAGAGATAGAAGATTTTTATGTAATATATAAAAGGTGACGAGAATCTAATTTTGATGAGAGACTTGAATGCAGTAGTAGGCCAAGGAAGAGAAGGTAATACAGTAGGATCATAATTTAGTCCTTGCCAATACTTGGTTCAAACGACGGTTGTATACGTGGACGAGATCTAGAAATACTGGAAGGGATCAAATAGACTTCATTATGGTTAGGCAGAGATTGAGAAACCAGGTGTTGGGTTGCAAAACTTTCCGAGGAGCAGACGTGGACGCTGACCACAAATTGTTGGTCATGAAATGCCATCTGAAGTTGAAGAAAGGAAGGAATGCAAGGAGAGGGATCTATGCAAGTTGAAAGAAAAGAGTGTGGGGATTGTTTTAAGGAACATGCTGTGGAAGTAATAAATCAAAAGGCTGAAGTAAACACAATAGAGGAAGAAATCAGTAGGGCTGCTGAAGAAATGTTAGGAAGGTAGAAAAGATCAACTAAGAATCAGTGGATAACTCAAGAGATACTAGACCTGATTGATGAATGACGAAGGTACAAGAATGCTAGAAATGAAGAGGGAAGAGAAGAATACAAGCAATTAAAGAATGTAGTGGATGGAAAGAGCAAGGTAGCTAAGGAAGAATGGCTGAAGGAGTAGTGCAAGTGTGTAGAAGGTTCGATGGTCCTAGTAAAGGTAGATGCTGCATACAGAAAAATGAAGGAAACCTTTGGAGTAGTTACAGACATTTTTTTAGATTGCGCTACGAATCGTTCACAGCATAAAGATAGTTGTAGGCACGATCTGTAGATGGCGAGCAAGTATGCATGAAATGAGAGATCTTATTAATTACAGGGTGTTTGACTTGGCGTGAAGTATTTTAAAGTCTAACCTCAATCACTGGGCCCTTCTGACAAAGGATTAGTAATACAGTATAAGTCCGCTATAGCGAGTAAGGCCTATAACGCCAGTTTCTTTACGTCCCTTCAAAATCCCTATATTAAACTGTGTATTATCGTTCGGTTATAGCGAGAGCCTTGTTACTGACGCGTCCATTATTACGAGCGATTTTACCAATATTTATGCAGCCATCCATTATATTGCATGCGATCAATCATCTTCGTTATCGTTTCCTCACTATGTCCACTAGCAAGCTCTCTCGTCGACATTCGAAGACGATGTCGGAGTCAGTTAGTAATACCCGTCAACTGCTGTTCCGTAGAGAAAAATGGAAATGAAATAGAAAATGTTCTCGTAATAAGTGCATAAATACGTGTCCGGGAGCAGTTGTTAACTCGTTAAAATAAGGCTGAAGTAAACGATCGCTTAATTTTAATGTTAAATACTGCAGTTAAGTAAGAATGGGATACACCTCAAGAGTGAATACTTGATTTCAGAGGTTAGTTCGTTTTTCGCGTCTGGTTAAATTTTGGAAAGTCTATTATCATGTAAATTTATAGCGAGAAGGTTATCACTTTTCTACTGGCACTTGATATATGTTTTCATGGTACATATACGGTTAAGTATCGTGACACTGGTATTTTCACGACGTGAGTGATGTTAGGTCAGGTTGCTCCCCGAACGGTTTGAGAGTTTAGTTCTAAGGGCCTGGGGGATCCGCTACGTGTGAGAGAGACGGAAGTCGACAGCTTCCCTTATACCTCTTTTAATTGCAGACAGATGAACATATATACAGTATTTACAAGCTTCTCCACGGCCTCAAATGATACTTAATAACGAAGACTTGGCGTGGTCGACATTCAGTGGTATAGACTTTAAGTCCAAACGTAGAGCTTATTATCGAAGACCTGACTGTCAGAGCTTCCGCTCGCAACTCCCGGTAGAAATGTTCCAAAAAGCCTCTTCCAAAGTGTGCCTCCCTGGTTTTATACTCTCTCTACGTTACGCCCTTATTCAAGAAAGGAATCGAAGTTCTCTTTCCTATGGAAACTGACTTCAGCCAACCAGAACGAAAACTCCCCTTTTCGTTCAACATCTATCCACCTTTTCTTGAAGACACTACGCATTTAGGAGGGTGCAGTTTCCTGCTTCATGACTAACCACAACTCGACCAAGCCACTTCTGATTGCACAACTTGCTACCTTTCTACACTCAGTATGCCTTCATATTCTAAGACCCTTATGTTTCTTATATTCCTTTAAATCTGTTCTTAATATTATTCATATTATTTGGCTTCACTGCCATCACATAGAAATAAATGTATACTCATATTCTCCCCTTTAATATTAACTCGCGTCTCATTGACACCACCCTTCCTACGTTCCCGATCAAAGGTTCGATCCTCGGAAGAATTATAGTCCTGAGCTCAAAACTGGGGCGGACACGACATAAGTTGGGTTAGCTGATGCTGTTTGAATAAGGAAGCTGAAGCGTTTGCCATAAAATGCAACCTTTGGTATCGTTATCTCGCTATGAGCACTTGCGAGCTCTCTCGTCGACATTCGAGGACAATTATTACATGTTACAATTCTCATGACTGGTCCTAATTGCAATTTACATTAATTCAACAATGATACAAAAGTTTATTGAGATCCACCTATTCGGTACACATTGGGTTCTTAAAAATTAAGATTTACATCTTGTCATACTAATTTAACGGGCCATGTTTCGCCCATTGTATGGGCATCATCGGCCGTAATCTTATTAAGTTTTAATTTTTAAGAACCCAATGTGAATTGAATAGGTCGATCTCAATAAACTTTTGTATCATTGTTGAATGAATTATTCGAAGGCGATGTCAGAGTCTATTAGCGATACCTGTCAACGACTGTTCCGTAAAGAAAGAAAGAAAGAAAATGTTTTGTAAGAAATACGTAAATAATGTGGTCGAGCAGCTGTAGGTCATACGTGGTGGTAAAGGTGAAAAAGCGACAATCAAGATAGGGGGAGAAATTACCGAACAAGTGAATAAGTTTAAGAATCTTGGAAGTATTGTGACTGAAGACCTTCACTCTATAACAGACATAAAAGCTCGAATTGCCTTAGCCAAGGAAAGCTTCCACAGGAAGAAAATCTGTTTTGTGGCCCTCCAGAGGAAGATCTAGGAAGAAACTTGCAAGGTGTTACACTGGCAAACATAACCAAAGAGGAAAGAATAGGATAGAGATGGAACTCGATAATAAATTTGGGTGCCAAGCCAAATGGCCCTTGTAGTTTCAGTCTGCATTCAGAGATAACATCACAATGTGCATTGTGTGCAATACCTTACTATTATTATCAACAGATAGTGCACAGAAGTAACTTCCAACGTAGTGACGCACATCCAGTTATGCTCACCACAGCTCCTCCCATCCCTTCCTATCCCACCCCATCCCCACCCCTCCATTCCCTGTCCTACCGCCACCCCCTCACTTAATATGACGATTATAATGCAGTTCTACTATTTACATTCCCAATACATTATAATTAATATATTTTCAAGTACTAACTATGTTGTAAATAATGATATGATACCACTAGTTCGTATGGCATACTATACTGAGAGCATAACCTAAGCCATAACCTCGCTACAAAGTAGCTTTACGTTGAAATGAATGATTGACATACTAACACAAAGCTGATATTATGACAAATAATACATCCCTTCAAAAGCAAGACAGCAGAGCACAGCACACACAAGATATGGGTATCACATCAGTATCCAAGTACCCCATGAAAATAAAAATACCAGAATTAAATGCACTGAGACAGAAGATATATAGCAATACATTAACAGAACCATTCAGCTTCCAGCCACTGAGGTGTGGTCAAACAGGGAATACAGGATTTCAGGAGGACTGGTGAAGATATATTGTACCCTTGGAAATAATCAATTGGGTAAAGTTGAATTCAATGCAATCTAGCAACATTATCTCTACAATACTTCACGTTATAATGTTACTTGTTATAACGGAATGTCGTTATATCCGATTTTTCGTAAAAGTCGGGGGGAACCCATACACATTAAAATTGGTATGAAACGACAATCAATTTGTTCAAACCTTGCGTTTTAGTGGATGACACCCACACTACGGCTTACTCGTTTGTTATATTCTGAATTCCAATACTACGTGAAAGTATGTTTTAATTTCATTCTGAAAAAATTACAGTATCACTAGAGACGCCTCTGTGACAAACGTTTTAGTTTTATTCTTCAAACAGCGTCACCTAACCTAACTGTACTTGCATCCTGAAAACATTTCAAGCGCACATACAGACATTATGACCACATTGCTACGAATTTACATGAGAATATTCCGAAACTAGACGCAAGAAAATATAAACTATCCTCTAAAATCAGTGATGTACTCTGTCACATCTTGAGATGAATCACATTCTTACTTAATTTCAGCATATACAACTCACTCCTCATTTTCCTAGTACGCCTCTTCAGTGACACCTAGGGCATCTAAGACAACTTATTGTGAAAATGTTGAGGATCCAACCAGCTTTCGGGCTGAATACCCAACGTATATACACCATTAAAATTAAGCGATCGTCTGGTTCAGGCTTTATTTCTAACGAGTTAACAACTGCTATCGGCCAAGTCATTTACGCATTTATTACGAAAACTTGTTATCCTCTTTCATTTTGAATTTCTCTTTTAGAGAACAGCAGTCAACAAGTAGTACTAATCGACTCCGACATCGCTTTTGAATGTCGACGAGAGAGCTCTCAAGTGTACATAGGGAGAAAAATATACTGTTCGATGATCAATGGCATTTTGCGCCAAATGTTTGTTTTCTTATTCAAAAAGCGTCACCTAACTTAACCTTACTATATGCTAGTTGCCTTACGTCGCACCGACACAGATAGGTCTTATGGCGACGATGGGACAAGGAAGGGCTAGGAGTGGGAAGGAAGCGTCCGTAGCTTTAATTAAGGTACAACCCCAGCATTTGCCTGGTGTGAAAATGGGAAACCACGGAAAACCATTTTCATGGCTGCCGACAGTGGGGTTCGAACCTACTATCTCCCGAATACTGGATACACTTAAGCGACTGCAGCTATCGAGCTCGGTCCGTACTATATGCATCATGAAAACACATTCCAAGCGCCAATAGAGAAGTGATAACAACTCACTATAAATTTACATGGGAATACCTCTCTGAAATTTAACCAGACGCGAGGAAATATTAACTAACATCTGAAGTCGGTGATGCGCTCTGCTACTTAATTTCAGTGTAGAGTATTAAGATTAAGCGACTGTTTACTTAGCCTTTATTTCTAACGACATCACAACTGCTTTCATCATCATCATAGGTTGTTCTGCCATCCGGCAGGTCCGATCATGGCCGTGACCTTCATATCTCTCGATCTTGTGCCCTTTTCTTCACTTCTGCATAATCTTCCTTTCTTTTTCTAATGTTATCTAACAACTCACATCGTCTCCTTCCCACTCCTCGTTTTCCTTTCATTATCTCTTCAACTGCTACTCGTAGTAAAATGTTGTGTCTTCGATTATGCCCTATCCCATTTTCTTCCTGTTTTGGATTGTGGTCAGCATATTCCTCACTTCTCCCACTCTCTTCAGAGCTTCCTCATTTGATATTTTATCTTCCCACTTTACTCCTTCAATTATTCGCAAAATCGACATCTCAAATGCCTCTATTCTTCCTTCCTTAATGTCCATGTTTCAGCGCCATATAGAGCTATACTCCACGTTGCGTTTCGGACATCGTCTTCAAGTTGTCGCGTACAATTCGACACAGTTCACATTGCACTGTCATATATCGAAGTACCTACCTAATTATGACGTGAATACTTTATAGCAATTTAGATTGCACATTCCACTCGTGCGTAATGGTGGTTGCATATGCAGCAAGTCGTGGATGTCGGTTATTTTTTAAGAGATGTCACATAGCACAGCCCACTGTGTTGCTTATTCAAAAGAAGTAAAATACATCGACAGAAATACTTCTGGGATGATCCGGCACTTACAAACGCATAATATCAATGAAGAGGAATCGTCACAGAACACCTGCGGCCCGGTCTGAATTACAAGAAACTACCCTGCTGACAACGATTGTGAGGCATCCAGGTAGGATTACATCCTAATAACAATTATTAACAAATTATACGGGTTATTCAGTTAAGAAGTCCACCTGACATAACTCGTGAACAGTTTAGAATACTGGCATTCTGTATTCACTTTCGTTAATGGTAAGGAGCTCATAGTTCAACATGCAGTGCTTTCATAGGATTTTGACAAAATTTATCGTCACACGCGTTTCCATGTGAGAACTGCTGATGATAACTATCAAGCTTACACTCGTACGTAGTTACTGGGACATCGCACAGCTCGCAGCACACGAGAATCGGTCTCGTTACACTCATACGTAGTTATTGGGACGTCGCACAGCTCGCAGCACACGAGAATCGGTCTCGAGAGCGTTGGCCATCACCCCTGTTACACGTTCCACTCATGTGTAATGGGGGTTGCTTATGTAGCAAAGCACATCTTCCCCGTCTCAGGTTTGAATAATGCACGCCTCTAGTATCCAAGTAGGCGTACATCCTATCTACAGTTATTCACAAATTGCGCATTGTTATTCACCTAAGATGTCCACCCCAAATAAGTCGTGAACAGTTGAAGATACTGACATTCTGTTTCCACTTTCGTTAATGGTATTAAGGGGTTCATAGTTGAACATGCAGTACTTTTCCAGGCTTTTGACAAAATGTATTGGCTCACACGTTTTCATAAGAGAACGTTATTTCACGCAATAACTGCCAATGATATACTGTCAAGTTTACAGTCGTAGTTACTGGTACGTCGCACAGCTTGCGCTACAGGAGGATCGGTCTCGGGATTCTCGCGAAAGTCTCGAGATCTGCGACGTCAGTCTCGAGAGTCTCGAGCGAGAGCGTTGCCCATCACTAACATCCACGACTTACGTTGCGTTTCGGACATCGTCTTCGAGTTGTCGCGTACACTTAGACACAGTTCACATTGCACAGTCATATTTTGAAGTACCTACCTAATTATGACGCGAATACTCTATAGCATTGTAAGTAATTGTTTCCTTCGTCACCAAAATATCGGTAAACACAAGCAGTGGTCACATGTTATTGAATGCGGGGTCTGCTAACGATGTGCACCTGCCTGTCGGAAGAATTGGAGCAAACTGAAGCAATTTAGATTGCACATTTCACTCATGCGTAATGGTGGTTGCATATGCAGCAAGGCGCATCTTGCCTCGTCTCGAGTTCGAATAATGCACGCATCTAGAATCCAGTTACGTGTACGTACAGTAGCCGTCAATTCTGTACTTAAACCACTCATTCGTGTACCTACCAGTGCATACAATGCCCGAATGCGTATCCTTTATAATTATGTTACACTGCGTCAAAATAGACCTTGGTAGAAATGAACGCCCTAGTCGCTTGTTGACACGTATTTACGAAAATGAGAAGGCCCGTGGTTGGCTGTTCGAATATTCAGAACTGACAACATTCAGCTCCGACTAACTGTAGGCCTACGACACGCTGCTCGCCGCACAATGTAGGAACAACGCTCTCGAGATTTCTCGAAATTTCTCGCGAGAAATAATGCCTGCGCTAGTCTCGAGAAATCTCGAGACCTCGTCTCAGACTGCCCATCACTAGTTCATTGTACCGAGTATGCGAATAGCCAACCACGGGCCTTCTCCATTCCATAAATGTGTGTCAACAAGCGACTAGGGCATTAATTTCTTTCATTTCTACCGAGATCTGTTTTGATGCAGTATAACATACTTATAAAGGATGCGTATTCCAGCATTGTATGCAGCGGTAAATACACAAATGAGTACGCTAAGTATAAAAACTGACGGTGTCTGTAGGTACACCTACCTGGGACGGGGCAAGATGCGCCTTGCTGCATATGCAACCACCATTACGCACAAGTGGACCGTGTAATCTAAAATGCCTTGAGTTTATTCCAATTCTTTTGACAGGTAGGTGTACATCGTTATCAGACCCCATATTCAGTATGATATGACCACTGCTTGTGTTTACCGATATTTTGGTGACAAAGGAAGTAATTCCTTACAATGTTATAGAGTATTCGCATCATAATTAGGTACTTCGGTATATGACTGTGCAATATGTAATTGTATCTAATTGTACGTGACAACTTTAAGACGATGTCCGAAACGCAACATCAGCCGTGGATGTAGGTTATTTTGAAGAGATGCCACATAGCACAGCCCACTGTGTTGTTTATTCAAAAGAAGTAAAATATGTCAGCAGAAATACTTCTGGGATGATCCGGCACTTAAAAGCACATAATATCGCTGAAGGGGAATCGTCTCAGAGAACATATCCGGCCCGGCCTGCATCACAAGAAGCTAATACTGTCGACAATAATTGCAAGGTATTGTGGCTACTCCAACCACTACTCTTATACCTTCATATCTTCCACACAATATAAATAACATTTGTTTGAGCGCCAGTTGCTTTTTTAAGAAAAACAACAAAATTCGGTAGAGCATACCTCTTATATCAATTATCTCAAGGCGTGAGGTGATAAACTCACATATCTGGCAATATACAGGGATATGGATCAGGACAATATTAAATTACTGTTGCATTTCCACAATTGAGGATTGTACATGGAACTGGAATCACTTATTATAATTAAAATAAAACTGAGTTTATGACTATAATTTACGTCACAATGAACAATCATTTACGTCTTTTAATTTAACAAAAGAAATATATCGTGAGATTTGCGGTACAAAGAAAAGGAAAATTTAATCTAAACAAAAAAAGCTATTGGCATGAACTTGAAGTGAGATGTGATATCGCCGCTGATTACACTCTTCTTCATGTTATGAATGCATAACATGTCTGATGCTTTAATTACCTGTTGTCTGCATACACTGCTGTTGAACTTGAAATTCTTGGGAAAACCTGTGAGCTGAAGTCGGGAGCCGTCTGTTGTTATTTTCTTATATAACAAGGAGTTGGCCTACATACCATGTACGCGTGTAGGGAGCTCCAATGTAATTACGTCCACTCAATATATTTTAAATAATTGGAAAATATTATGGAGACATCTTGTGAAGTCCATCCTCACAAGAAGATGATGTTTCTTTATCAGCATAGTACCCGTCTCTGCTCGGATACAAGCACCACTTGTAGACCTCCTCGATTATTACCGGACCTCTTGAAAACACAACTCGTAGCTCTTACCATCACACTAAGACCACTTCTTCCATTTGATACATCTGACTGTTACATATGATCTGCACGATATGAACTGCTTATGAACTGAGTACCATCTACTGAATGATATCATCTGCCTCTCTCACTACCGTTGCCTCGACTTATATCACCTCGCGATGACGACTCATCTCCCCACTCACTGTTCATCCCTTCCACTTCCACATACAGTAGCTGGCGAATACTGACACTTGGTCGCAATCACGTGTCCACGCACTGATGTCATCAGTCACGCGCTGTCTAAGCGTACCCAAGCGGACCAAGAATGACTATACCGAATGCGTCACCGGGAAATCTCCTTGTACACAACATTCCCAGTTAAACATAGCCTCGATTGCAAAATACTATGCCAGCTCATCTAGCCAAAGTTACAAGCCACAGCATGACAATATGAAACCAACAAATCTCACTTACTACAATACAGAATAATTACAAACATATTCACTTAACCTATGATTAAATACAATAATATACGCGATACCTAATTATTACAGTCTAAATGATGAGAAACAGAATATATGAAATCTAATGAATCGGGTTAATAATGATAATAATAATAATAATAATAATAATAATAATAAATACTGAATGGAATCTGTAACCATGTTGTACGGTTACAGAACGCCTCCCTCATGAAATAATCGATTAAATAAATCGATTGATTCATGAAATATATACATAACATGTCTGAAATCGAGTACACCATAGATACATGTATAAAAATGCCCTTTACAAATTTGGGTACATAGTATCATCCATCTGGATGTTCGTTGTTACACATATAAAACATTGATCAATTATCATTTTCACTTTGATTATACAGTATTATTTACATACAGAGATTACATTTCTTTCTCACTTCTGTCGTTTCAAACGTTCATTGAGTGTTCAATAGTAATTCTCGAAGACATTTCATTATATACACTGTCTCCAAGCACTGGAGTTTATTGCACTGCCGTGCTTCACTTATTATCACAACACACGCTAATTTCACTGAAGTCCTGTTCGCAATGCCAGCTTCATAAAATATGGTGAATTAACATAATAATGAAATTAATCAACAAACTCACATGATATATTTCTTAAGATTTCTTATATTATATGTGCCTACGATATTTCCTTCCTTGTCTTCTAATGAATAAGCACATTTCCCAATCCGTTTCACTACGGTGAAGTATCCCTGATATAACAAGAAAAACTTAGAAAATTGACCAGCTTCTGCTGATGACGGGAGTGGCACTCTGAGTAAAACCTTGTCACCAAGCTCAAATTTATCCAATGTAGTCTTACAAAAATTATCATGCACAATCTTACAGTGTTATCCTTCTTAGGTATAATAACAAGTGGATTTAAATTAGGACTACATGATGGTTCAATTATATTATAATCTAGCATAATGTCAATCTGCTCTTCAACAGCGCTAGCGTATTTTAACGGAATGGGATATTTCAGTCCTACAAAAGTTGAGTTATCAATAACATTAAATTTGTGTTCGTAAAGATGTGTTCTACCAGGCCGATCGCTAAAAACATCACTATGTGATATCAATAATTCACACAATTCGTCCTTCTGACTTTCCGCTAAATTACATTTCTCCACTGTCTCATACAATTCATCTCTAGAATCTCTCTGTATGGACACATGGCAGACATCAATATTTTCACTAATATTAGGAATTTCACAAGATCCTTCCGTACTAGAACACACTTTATTCGCACTAATTTCTGACAAAACATCATATGGTAAACTGACTTCCCTGCTACTCTTTCCCCAAATAAGATTGACATTACACAGATCAAAATTTAATTTAGCCTTGTGACACGTTAACCAGTCGGTACCTAAAATAACGGCATACACTAAATTAGGCACAACTAAGCATGGTTGGAAAATACATTCTCCACTTATGCTAATGGGGACAGCTATTTGTTTATTCACTCTTTGAGACTTGTTTCCAACAGCTGTTACGATGAACGTATTCCTCACTGGAATTTCCGCTACCTCATACTTCTCTCTTAAAACTTCCTCATACAGCTTGGAATTTACACATGACTTCTCACTACCAGAGTCCAACAAAATCTTAACTTTTCTGCCCCATATCAGCAGTTCAATCGTCGGTGTAACAGTAACACTACTTAAATTATCCTCATTACTTAATATAAGATCACTTAACAAATCTTGCCTTATATCTAAATTTAAATTACACTTATAAAATTTATTGTCTACGATTAAGTCGTCACTTAAAATATTTGAATTATTGCTACTTAGGTCACAATCATGTTCACTTACAACTATAGGCTGGTCGACATTAACATGCTTATCTACCTTATACGTGAACTCACCATTTACGGACTGTCTCAGTGACCTGTTTATACAGTCCGTTGCGCGTTTAAAGTACTTGGTTCGGTTACGACTTGTTGGTTACACACCTCAGTCGGCCTCCCCTGTTGCCTATTTCCTCTAGCGTCATTATTATTATTATTATGGCCTGTATTCTCCCGCCTCCCAGCTTCTGGTTGATTACCATAATCACGCCTCCCAGTCCTGAAATTTTCCGAACTATTTTGATAATTTCTCTCCCTGTGGAAATTATTATTAGGTCTCTCCTGATATTCTCTTCTGTAGTTACGATTATTCATAGGCCTGTCCTGATTATTAGATTGGTTACCCCTTCCTTCTACATTCCTATTTAGTGTCCTATTATTATTCAAGCTACTACCTAAAGCATCAAAACTTTCCAACAAAATCTCCATTTCCTTAATAGTCTCCACTCTTTGCATACAAACAGCTTCTCTTATTCTATCGGGATAGTGCTTAGCCATAAGTCTAACTATATCAGCCTCAGGTCCAATACATTCTAAATTTCTCCACACCAAAACATGAGCCAAAAAGTATTCAGTCATTCTAACACCCTCGTTAGAATTATACCTGCCAAACATTACTCTCTCTCTCTCTCTACTCTGAACACCTTCACTCCAAAATTTAGCCATGAATTTCTCCTTAAATTCAGTTAGACTAGACATCGAGCTTTTATATACTTGAAACCAAGACTTAGTCTCTCCTACGAAAGCATTAGATAAGATCTCCAATACAGTTTCCCAGCTAATAATATTGTCTCTTAATTGAACAGCAAATTTCTTCTCTACTACTCTCATAAATTCCATCGGGTTAAATTCTTTCCCAGAAAACTTAGGTATATCATGATCTCTGGTGATTAAACCATTATTTACAATTATCTCACGTACATTCTTACTATCACGCACTTCTTGCTGGAGTACTCTCTGGCAACTCAGAAATTTTTCTTCCACTGTTTCCTCAGCCCTTTCTTGAATTTTTCTTAATTCCTCTTGCAACTTTTCTTCCGATTCTCTCACCTTCTGTGATAATGATTTTTGTTCACTCTCTAGATCACCTACTTCTCCAAGTTTTCTTTCCACATGTTCTACCCTACTAATACATTTCCTAGTTTGGTTATCTTTTCAAACCTTTCTTCTACTAACTCATTGATTTCTCCTTTATTAGACTCGATCTTGGCGCCTAATTCATCAATCTGTTTGATGCATGTCTCACTAATTTGCTCTATTTCCGTATGGAGATTGCTCCGACCCAATTCCATCTCAGCTCTGATGTCACTACACTCCCTATTTACCTTACTTTCTAAATTATTAATTTGCTTACTTATTTCTAACACCTTATGATCTATCTTATTACTAACATCATCGATCTTCTTATTAATACTAATACCCTGAGCTTCAATTTTCTCACTAATGATATTATTCTGAGATTCAATTTTCTCACTCATAATATTATTCTGAGATTCAATTTTCTCACTCATAATATTATTCTGAGATTCAATTTTCTCACTAATGACCGCTTCAATTTTCTCACTCATAATATTATTCTGAGATTCAATTTTCTCACTAATGATATTATTCTGCTCAGTCATTTTGGACATCAGCAAATTAAATAAACCCAGGTCAATCACCCCTTTACTTTGATCTTGCGTGACAGCGTTTTCCTCAGTTTCTACTATTTTCTGACTTTCAGTAGGTCCCACCTTAGTCACCAACTTCCTATTTATGTTACCACCTTGGATTTCCTTGGACACAATAACCTCAGCCTCATCACCTGACTGCATATTGCTATCCTTGTCCATCTTCGGTTTCCTACTAATTTTTCGCGATCTCAAAGCTATTTCCCCTTGCAATTCCTCTGACATTACCCCTTAAATACAAACTTCAACAAAATGACCTTCCTAACATTACTCGGTGAATTTAACATGTGCGTACTCATTAAAAGAACTGATCCATGTATATTGCCATTCAGAAACACTTCTTCTGAACCTTTCGAGTCCCACGTTGCTGGCGACACGTTGTGGCTACTCCAACCACTACTCTTATACCTTCATATCTTCCACACAATATAAATAACATTTGTTTGAGCGCCAGTTGCTTTTTTAAGAAAAACAACAAAATTCGGTAGAGCATACCTCTTATATCAATTATCTCAAGGCGTGAGGTGATAAACTCACATATCTGGCAATATACAGGGATATGGATCAGGACAATATTAAATTACTGTTGCATTTCCACAATTGAGGATTGTACATGGAACTGGAATCACTTATTATAATTAAAATAAAACTGAGTTTATGACTATAATTTACGTCACAATGAACAATCATTTACGTCTTTTAATTTAACAAAAGAAATATATCGTGAGATTTGCGGTACAAAGAAAAGGAAAATTTAATCTAAACAAAAAAAGCTATTGGCATGAACTTGAAGTGAGATGTGATATCGCCGCTGATTACACTCTTCTTCATGTTATGAATGCATAACATGTCTGATGCTTTAATTACCTGTTGTCTGCATACACTGCTGTTGAACTTGAAATTCTTGGGAAAACCTGTGAGCTGAAGTCGGGAGCCGTCTGTTGTTATCTTCTTATATAACAAGGAGTTGGCCTACATACCATGTACGCGTGTAGGGAGCTCCAATGTAATTACGTCCACTCAATATATTTTAAATAATTGGAAAATATTATGGAGACATCTTGTGAAGTCCATCCTCACAAGAAGATGATGTTTCTTTATCAGCATAGTACCCGTCTCTGCTCGGATACAAGCACCACTTGTAGACCTCCTCGATTATTACCGGACCTCTTGAAAACACAACTCGTAGCTCTTACCATCACACTAAGACCACTTCTTCCATTTGATACATCTGACTGTTACATATGATCTGCACGATATGAACTGCTTATGAACTGAGTACCATCTACTGAATGATATCATCTGCCTCTCTCACTACCGTTGCCTCGACTTATATCACCTCGCGATGACGACTCATCTCCCCACTCACTGTTCATCCCTTCCACTTCCACATACAGTAGCTGGCGAATACTGACACTTGGTCGCAATCACGTGTCCACGCACTGATGTCATCAGTCACGCGCTGTCTAAGCGTACCCAAGCGGACCAAGAATGACTATACCGAATGCGTCACCGGGAAATCTCCTTGTACACAACATTCCCAGTTAAACATAGCCTCGATTGCAAAATACTATGCCAGCTCATCTAGCCAAAGTTACAAGCCACAGCATGACAATATGAAACCAACAAATCTCACTTACTACAATACAGAATAATTACAAACATATTCACTTAACCTATGATTAAATACAATAATATACGCGATACCTAATTATTACAGTCTAAATGATGAGAAACAGAATATATGAAATCTAATGAATCGGGTTAATAATGATAATAATAATAATAATAATAATAATAATAATAATAATAATAATAATAATAATAAATACTGAATGGAATCTGTAACCATGTTGTACGGTTACAGTATCCAGGTAGGTGTGCATCATACCTACAGTTAATCACACATTTTGCAGGGTTATTTAGCTACGATGTCCACCTCAAATAACTCCTGAACCTTTTAAGATACTGTCATTGTATTTTCACTTTCGTTAATGATATTACGGGGCTCATACTTGAACATGCAGTATTTTTCTAGGCTTTTGACAAAATTTATCGTCACGCACATTTTCATATGAGAATACTGATGGTATACTATGAAGCTTACGCTCGTAGTTACTGACACATTGCACAGATCGCAATTCTAGAGAATCTGTCTCGAGAGTATTGCCCGTTCCTACCCTGTTGAAACAATTAGATCAAACTCGGGAATTTTAGATTATACGTTCCGCTCATGCGTAATGGTGGTTGCATATGCAACAAGGAGCATCTTGCCTCATCTCGCGTTCAAATAATGTACGCCTCTGGTATCGAGGTAAGTCGACTCGTTGTCTGAATGGTCAGCCTACTGACCTTCGGTTCAGAGGGTCACGGGTTCGATTCCCGGCCGGGTCGGGAAATTTAACCTTTATTGGTTAATTCCAGTGGCCCGGGGGCTGGGTGTTTGTACTGTCCCCAACATCCCTACAACTCGCACACCACACATAAAACTATCCTCCACCACAACAACACGCATTTACCTATACATGGCAGATGCCGTCCACCCTCATCGGAGCGTTTGCCTTACAAGGGCTGCACTCGGCTAAAAATAGCCACACGAAATTTTTAATCCAGGTAAGTGAACATCCTATCTACAGTTATTCACAAATAATGCAAGGTTATTCAGCTAAGATGTCTACCTCAAGTAAGTCATGATAGTTTAAGATACTGTCATTCCGTTCGTAATCGAACATGCAGTACTTTTCCAGGCTTTTGACAAAATTTATCGGCACCCACGTTTGCATATGAGGATCTTATTTCACGCAGTAACTGTTGATATACTATCAAGCTTACACTCATTGTTACTGGAACGTCGCACAGATTCGCAGCACAGGAGAATCTGTGATATCAGTCTCGAGCAAGAGTATTATTCATCACTAGTTATCAACTCATTTGTAATTCTTTCGTACTGACTACCTTGGATAATCGGTTTAGTGATGACCATTGTGTATACCACATGATAATACTCTTAAGTCATAAAGTAGGCTCTCTAAGCCAATGGTTTAATGCTGATAATGTTCTACAACTGGACTAGCCCGCCCAGAGCACAGACCTAAACCCAATACTACACCTGTGGGATGGTTTAGAATAACGACTTTGTTCCAAACTCCACCGTCTAACATCAACACGGTCTCTGGCTAAGGCTCCTCAGGAAAATGGGATGCCATACCCTCGGAAATATTCCGACACCTTATGGAAAGTCTCCCCATACCGAGTTATGGCTGAGATAAAAGCAAAAGGTGGACCAATCTTGGTTTTTTTTTTTTTTTTTTTTTTGCTAATTGCTTTACGTCGCACCGACATAGATAGGTCTTATGTCGACGATGGGACAGGAAAGGCTTAGGACTGCGAAGGAAGCGGCCGTGGCCTTAATTAAGGTTCAGCCCCAGCATTTGCCTGGCGTGTAAATGGGAAACCACGGACAACCGTCTTCAGAGCTGCCGACAGTGGGGTTCGAACCCACTATCTGCCGGATGCAAGCTCACAGCTGTACACTCCTAACCACACGGCCAACTCGCCCGGTGACCAAACTTCAATCAATCAATCAATACTGATCTGCATTTAGGGCAGTCGCCCGGGTGGCAGATTCCCTATCTGTTGCTTTCCTAGCCTTTTCCGAAATGATTTCAAAGAAATTGGAAATTTATTGAACATCTCCCTTGGTAAGTTATTCCAATCCCTAACGCCCCTTCCTATAAATGAATATTTGCCCCAGTTTGTCCTCTTGAATGCCAACTTTATCTTCATATCGTGATCTTTCCTACTTTTATAAACGCCATTCAAACCTATTCGTCTACTAATGTCATTCCACGCCATCTCTCCGCTGACAGCTCGGAACATACCACTTAGTCGAGCAGCTCTTCTTCTTTCTCTCAGTTCTTCCCAACCCAAACATTGCAACATTTTTGTAACGCTACTCTTTTGTCGGAAATCACCCAGAACAAATCGAGCTGCTTTTCTTTGGATTTTTTCCAGTTCTTGAATCAGGTAATCCTGGTGAGGGTCCCATACACTGGAACCATACTTTAGTTGGGGTCTTACCAGAGACTTATATGCACTCTCCTTTACATCCTTACTACAACCCCTAAACACCCTCATAACCATGTGTAGAGATCGGTACCCTTTATTTACAATCCCATTTATGTGATTACCCCAGTGAAGATCTTTCCTTATATTAACACCTAGATACTTACAATGATCCCCAAAAGGAACTTTCACCCCATCAATGCAGTAATTAAAACTGAGAGGACTTTTCCTATTTGTGAAACTCACAACCTGACTTTTAGCCCCGTTTATCAACATACCATTGCCTGCTGTCCATCTCACAACATTTTCGAGGTCACGTTGCAGTTGCTCACAATCTTGTAACTTATTTATCACTCTATAGAGAATAACATCATCCGCAAAAAGCCTTACCTCCGATTCCACTCCTTTACTCATATCATTTATATATATAAGAAAACATAAAGGTCCGATAACACTGCCCTGAGGAACTCCCCTCTCAACTATTACAGGGTCAGACAAAGCTTCACCTACTCTAACTCTCTGAGATCTATTTTCTGGAAATATAGCAACCCATTCAGTCACTCTTCTGTCTAGTCCAATTGCACTCATTTTTGCCAGTAGTCTCCCATGATCCACCCTATCAAATGCTTTAGACATGCCAATCGCGATACAGTCCATTTGACCTCCAGAATCTAAGATATCTGCTATATCTTGCTGGAATCCTACAAGTTGAGCTTCAGTGGAATAACCTTTCCTAAAACCGAATTGCCTTCTATCGAACCAGTTATTAATTTCACAAACAAGTCTAATATAATCAGAAAGAATGCCTTCCCAAAGCTTACATACAATGCATGTCAAACTTACTGGCCTGTAATTTTCAGCTTTATGTCTATCACCCTTTCCTTTATACACAGGGTTACTATAGCAACTCTCCATTCATCTGATATAGCTCCTTCGACCAAACAATAATCAAATAAGTACTTCAGATATGGTACTACATTCCAACCCATTGTCTTTAGTATATCCCCAGAAATCTGATCAATTCCAGCCGCTTTTCTAGTTTTCAACTTTTGTATCTTATTGTAAATGTCATTGTTATCATATGTAAATTTTATTACTTCTTTGGCCTTAGTCTCTTCCTCTATCTCGACATTATCCTTGTAACCAACAATCTTTACATACTGCTGACTGAATACTTCTGCCTTTTGAAGATCCTCACATACACACTCCCCTTGTTCATTAATTATTCCTGGAATGTCCTTCTTGGAACCTGTTTCTGCCTTAAAAAAGCTATACATACCCTTCCATTTTTCACTAAAATTTGTATGACTGCCAATTATGCTTGCCATCATGTTATCCTTAGCTGCCTTCTTTGCTAGATTCAATTTTCTAGTAAGTTCCTTCAATTTCTCCATATGAATGTCGACTATTAGTGTGTGTTACAAGTAAACTGTCTTCAGTTTGAGGTAGATGTACATAGCCAGATGGTAGTGTTAGTTATCCTTTGGGCACATGGATGTATTGACCAACTGATGAAGAAAGATTATGATAGCACCTCTCCAGAGCTATGATGCCCTACCCAGAGAGAGACCCGAGCAATGGAATTGCAGCTCAAGACTGAAAAAAAAATGACTACGGGACTGACACTAACCAGACTTGAATTTTTTAATATTTAGATACAGTAAATGGATTTTATAGCCAAGAACCTCAATCTAATTAGTGATGCTCATGACTAGGGCTCAGAAGTTGAGGAAAAATCCCTTTTTTTTTTTATCTTTGGGTGTCCGAAGACGAGGCCCAACATAATATATGTTCAGTCTGGGTCATTCGAGGCCAGAAAATGATGAGTTTAATTCGTCCTGTTTTTGCCTTTTTCAGCGTTTTGGCCTATTGGTCCTTTCGTAGGTCTAAATGGCTTTTTTTGCAACTTCACCTTCTTTTGACTAAATTTTTACTGCCCATTCTCAATTCAAATTATCATTAGTTCATCCATTTTACATCCTTTCTCTAGTAAATACATATATTTGAAACATATATGAAAAGAGGAGAAAAATGAAACATGCTTAAAAATTCAGGGGTATCAAATTATGTGTAAGATAAGTGAAATATTGAAAGGAGAAAGTTTTGATGCGAGTGGTTTTGGAAAGGAAGTACTCTAGTATGAACCCTTAACATCCGTTGATGAGGAGAGAAGTTTCTCAAAGTTGTGTAATGTGCTGTCTGAAAACAGATGATCCTTTACACATAAGAACCTGGAGATGACTATTGTATTGTGATATACTACAAAACCAACTGAGATAAGGTTTCCGAATTCCAATTTCCGTAAACCTAATATGGTTAAGCCAAATATGTTTCCAGTTATACTAATTTCAATTTCTTTCTCCAGGATGACCACTGCGGGTTCACTGAATTCATTCTAGGTGGAAAAAATATTATGCAAGTATATTTTTTAACAAACATGGAATTCCGTTTTTAAAATTATGTTCTTATAAAAATACATACTGTCTGAAAGAAGTTTTCACTCATATATTTTGGCACTGTATGTTGCATACCACCAGAATTTTGCATTTTTAAAACATAATATTCCTTCATTAAATATATAATTAAAATTATGAATGAATTTGGATTGCATTTTCATGTCCTTTTTGCCAGGTTTAGGTTCTTTCATAGGTCTTTTTAGGCAATTTATAGGTCTTCAACTTCTGAGCCCTACTCATGACTATTTATATAAATGAAAAAGCTAGCATAATATTCCATCTAGTCAGTAGACTCAGATTTATTCAAAATTGCAAGATCATCAAATTAAAAGTAACAGTACATGTTTCGGCCTTATTAGGCCATTTTCAGCTGCAGAGCAATAATGTAGGCTTAGAATTTAACCCATGAATGCATAGCGTTACCATACGGTAATGCTGAGGAGCAATTGTATAAATTGGCTACAATACAACAATATTAAGGTTTCATTGTTTAGAGCAGAATAACTTTCATTCCATTTTGAAATTTCAGGTGTGATTGTGTGGTGCTAAAATCTCCACAATCTTTTCACACATGGAAAATGGAAGCTAGATTCCAATAAGTGAATTTTTACTAATTGCTTATAAACGTTTTTATTTATTTTATACTGGATGTGTAAAGTAGTGTAATGTAGTCTCCGTGGCTCAGGCGGCAGCGCACTGACCTCTCACCGCTGGGTTCCATGGTTCAAAACCCGGTCACTCCATGTGAGATTTGTGCTAGATAAAGCGGAGGTGGGACAGGTTTTTCCCCGGGTACTCCAGTTTTCCCTGTCGTCTTGCATTCCAGCAACACTTTCCAATATCATTTCATTTCATCTGTTAGTCATTAATCATTATCCCAGAGAAGTGCGACAGACTTCGGCAGCCTGCTCAATTCCTATCCTCGCTGCAAGATGGGGACTTCATTCCATTCCTGACCAAATCGAAGGACTGGAAACAGGCTATGGATTTTTATTTTCACTGGATGTGTACTCCAGAAGCATGATCCCATTATGCTGTGATAAAATTTTACCAAACCACTGGTTTTGCTTCTTGCTGTGATAAGAGAATTAGAGTTGTTACCATGTGGTAATGCTAGCAGGTGATGGGAGACGAATAATGTACATAGATGTTTCTTTATTTCCACGCCGTTTCACTTTAGAAGAGGCCGTTGAGATGGCCTATGTCAATAATCATAACGTCAGTAACATATACATCGTGCCCCCAGATTGCAGTGTTCTAACGGATGAAGATTCTGCATATGAAGATGGCGAAACTCTTCTGGACAATCTCAATGGTCTTCAGCTGTCTCCAAAGATCAGAAATAATTCTTCATGGGAATGAATCTATTGTTTCAACACCATCCACATTGATGATGATAATGATGTCTTCTCAAATCCAGAAGACATTAACGACAGCAGGCCAGGGCTAGAAAATGTCTCATGGATCGAAGGTGATATTGAAGAGTTTCTGAAACCTAGTTACCGGAAATATAAGGACGATCAGTTTAGGAATATACGGGTGTTTTCTGGACAATTATATTATTGAGTATCTTGTGGATTAGTGTACAGAATATGCTCCTTTCTCTAATGATCCTGATACTAAGGTTCCTGTTGAAGAAATGAAATGTGTTATTGCCATTCTTATTTCATCAGGCTATAATCAGTTGCCAAGTATTTATTGGGATTCTCAAAAAAACGATAGGTGTCAGATAGCTAGTATTTAGGCAGGAAATTGCACAAACCTACCTTACCACATTCGTAATAGGACCAAAGTGTGCTGAAAGACCATCAAGGTCAAGCATCACAGAAAAAAAGGATACCCGATAACCTGCGGTACGACAGACTAGATCATCTCCTGGTTCCAACCCTGGGCGAAAAGAGATGCCAGCATGTTGGAGGAGGGTAGTCATCAAACTTTTGAATGTGATATTGGAATATGTATTGAAAGCAACCTTAAGTTCCATACAAAATCGAAAACACTTTAAGAGAGCTTTGTATTACACAAACAGCTAGCATTACCATATGGTAAGTGTGCCATGATCACAGTCTAAAACAAAAGATAAAGAATATGACTTCTTAATATTACAGCTTATAAATTGTTTATTTAATATCCTATACTATATTATAACAACCATACGGCCTAATTCTCTTCCGTATATTTAAACATTAAGTGACGAAAGCTTTGCATCTGTCCAACGATGAAGTTATACCTACTGTCCGTTCTGTTTACCGTTTCGCCAAGGCAAACATGCATTCAGAAACACTGCACAGAGCTGACCATGCTGAGTAGTAGGCTCGCATGTTAGCCTCAGTCGTGAGGCTAACGTAACAGCAATTGCTTGCAGTGTTCAGTGGTGATTGTTATGAGCGTGGCTTTGTTGTTGTTCTTAAAAGGGAAATTTAGTTATGATGGAGGATGAATATGGCTGTGTTATTGAGGACTTCTTAAAAAACATTCATTCTCTAGCATAAATTTTTCTGCTAAGAAACAAACCATAGACAATGGGAGACCCCCTCCTAATATATCAGTTATGGTAACAGCAAAACCAAACTAAACTCCATTGATCAACAGCCTTGAAGGGCCATGGCCTACCAAGTGACTGCTACTCATCCTGAAGGCTTGCAGATTGTGAGGTGACATGTGGTCAGCACTACTAATTCCCTCGGCCATTATTCTTGGCCTCTTAGACCGGGGCCGTCAGATAGCTTCTCAATCGTAATCACGTAGGCTGAGAGGACCTCAAACCAGCCCACAGATCCAGGTAAAAATCCCTGACCTGGCTGAGAAAATTGAACCCGGGGCCTCCAGGTAAGAGACAGGTACGCTATTCCTACACCACGGGGCCAGACTGTGATAACAAAAAAAAAAAAAAAAAAAAAAAAGAGGCAAAGTGTGTCATTTTAATGATTCCTGGTATACAAATGATACGTGGCTTGAAGAAATTAATGTTCCTTGTATTGCTGGCCTTGTTTTTTATGTATTAAAGAAATGACATGAACAGTCTGTTGACCATGTTAATTCCAAAGTAGGTGTATTGAAGTTCGGTAGCACTAGAATAGGATCCTTAAGTCTTTTCTTCAAAATTAATCAGGAGAAACATAAGAAAAAAGTAAAAGCAAACAGGCGTATAGTTAGTTGTTTAATAGTTGCTGTTGGTTTCCTGGCTGAGCAAGGGCTGCCTTTTAAGGGCCACACTGAAAACTACGACTCATTTAATAGAGGAAATTTTGTTTAATTGCTCCATTGTAGAGTCATTTATGGTGAAAGATTTTGGAACCGTTTGGAAATCTCTGCTGCGTTTCTTGGTACTTCCTATGATATCCAAAACAACTTAATTCATTCAGTCTCAGCTGTTTTGTTAAATGAAATAACAGAAGAGTTCAAAGAAGCACCATTTGTAGCTGCGATGGAAGATGAGGCCATGGACTTAACACAAACATCCCAGCTTTCTTCTGTGATTCGTTATGTTACACATATTGATATTCAGGAGAGATTTATTAGGTTCATTGATGTGAGTAATGATCGCTCTGTTGTTTCTCTGGCTGAGCATGTATTTCAATTTAAACAGTGAATTCCAATGTGGTGACAAATTAGTCGCTCAAACGTACGATGGGTGTTCTTTTGTGGCTGGAACACATAACAGTCTACAACAGATTATTTTTGTCAAATATCAGTCAGCCTTATTTGTGCACTGCTATTCACACAAGCTAAACCTAGTGCTAAAACAGTCTGTTTCAGGCATTAGAGAATGTAAAGTATTCTTTCAAACTCTATCTGGCTTCACAATTTTTTTTTCTCAAGATTTTCAAAGAGAAAAGCTGCATTTGAGGCATTTACTGTTAAGCATTTGCCATCAGTTACCCTGACCAGCTGGATGTATACAGAATTGATTATTTTAACCATGTTGGTTCAATCTTGTCTGTATTGACTTATATTCAATTTCTATGAAATACTTTTCCGCCTTGTCAATACTTATCATACTCTAAAAGTGAGAACAAATTGACGGTGTGGATGCGAGGCCAGATAAAATGTTGACAGCTCGAAAATCTAATTCATTCCAGAGGTTTTCACATTAAATGCAACAATGCAAGAATCAGATTTTCAAGCTGTCAATATTTTATCTGGAACAAATGTTAAGGAGCAAGATAAAATTTTATTACGATACCGTATCAGTCAGTAATAGTTAAATAAATTTGATCAGTTCCACCTCTTCAATACCAAGTTTTGAAATGTGTTGACGTAAGTTAATTTAATTTGGTCCTAGTTTTGACCTAAGGTCAAGGTTATCATCAGCTATAACAAAAATTACACAATATATCAAATAGTCCAAAAACAATATATAATACAATGACATTAAAATGAGCATGCATCTATCTAATTTTGATTTGAATTAAAGATTTGAGACAAAAAACACTGTTTCTTAACGTTACCTTTAAGGACATTAGGTGTTAAATTATGAGAGATACACTATTTAAGGAATTCAATATCCTTTCCTAATTTGGCTATCTTGATTCTTAAACCTAACTATAGATAGGCTTTTCATTTTGCCAGGTAGGCTGCATCATTAAGGGATATAAATTTCATGTTAATTGGCCTGTAACATGTAAAATAGGTATGAAAAAATACTTATAATTTAATAACACACTCAATTACTATAAAAGGAATTTACAACAAGCAACAAGCAACAAGCAACTTTCCAGTAACAATCTTGTTCTTCTGTCGGGTAGAATGTTTTGTACTGAGAGAAAGATCTCTCAACATCACAGAAAGTGATCAGACAAAACTTCAATGAAGCCATTTCTTCCAGTTTTAGTTCAACTGCTTCATCTACCTCACCTCACAGCACCCTGGCTACTTTTACCGACGCTTTCCATCATGGATTCTGTTGCAGAACTCTTATGGAACTTTTTGCTGACAGCGGCTACCTTCCCAGAAGTTTGGTCAAAGCTTCTCCTGACTTCTTCTACAACCCTAAAGGACCACTAGGGGAAAGCCACTTTTCTCCAACTTGTTGATTGCTCCCGGCAGCTTGTTAAAGTTTGAAGATGCTCCAGTTTATGCAGGAGGATATTAGCCCCACCATTGCAGTGCATAGGTCTATAGAAAATTGTTGTTGGTTGCTGTTCACAGTGGACTGGTAGAAAAGCTGCATTGACGCAGCTTTCTGTACTTGTGTCAAATGCATTGCAGTATTTCTATGTTGATCTATATGGTATCTTTTCACATTTGATCTGAAAAATAATAAAATTTACTTTAATAACGATGTTCCTATATACAACTGGGCTAATTGGCAATAATGCTTAGTATAAACTTGCACTTATTTCATAAAAAAGGAAATAGACTATTAGAGGTGATGTTTCTAGAAGTATAAAACTTTGCAGTAGAAACAAGATAATTCATAATTTACATTTAAATATGTCCTCAAAAATGTTCATGTATAATCTGGAGTTCACTGAGTGAAAAAATAATAAAAATAACGTGAAATGATACCTGAGTGGCGTAGAGGAGAGATCCTTCCTATATGCTTGCCAGGGACCCAGGTTCTTACTTATATGAAGAATTAAAATGAAGGCACTATAAATCTCAGATTTGTGAACATTTTATATGTTGCTATTCGCTAACTTTGGTCAGCTGTCATTAAGACTATTTTCTGTTGCCTGCAATAGATCCTGCATCATGTGTGCCCACAAGGCTGCCACCCTCATTGAAAATTAGAAAACCGCATGATTTGAAATTGTTGTGGCATGCGCCCATAACCTTACTTTTTGTCACAATTTAGCAAGACTCTAGATGGGATGCTAGAGCTTATGCACCCCCCCCCTCCCCAGACTCTCTTTGCTTCCCCCCCCCCCCCAGCACAACAGTTATTAACCGGACCTCACCAATCCAGACCAATGGTCTTTTCACTGGCCTGTTCTTGTAAAGATAGTCTTTGCAGCCTTGTAAAACAAGCTATGGCATCGTCCAAGCCATGCCATCTTGTATGTCTAGCCTTTGTGACATTGTCCTAGCTGCACCACATTTGATCTTCAACCTATGTTTCGTGAAGGCTTAGCGGAAGCGTAATAGAGTTCATTAGAGCCTACACCTAGCGCTGGTGAAAGTTACTCACGATTTAAAAAAACTGTATTTCAGTTGTAATAGTTAGCATGATTAGCCACCACCCATGGAGGCCCGAGTACAATTCCCGGCTCTGCCACTAAATTTGAAAAGTGGCATGAGAGCTGGAATGGGGTCCACTCAGCCTTGGGAGGTCAACTGAGTAGAGGTGGGTTCGATTCCCACCTCAGCCATCCTCAAAGTGGTTTTCCATGGTTTCCCACTTCTCCTCCAGGAAAATGCCAGGACTTAATGACGCGACCATTTCCTTCCCTATTATTTAACTGTCCCTGCCAATCTTCAGATGCCTTCACAAGGCCCCTGTTCAGCATAGAAGGTGAGGCTTTCTGGGCGGGTACTAGTCCTTCTCCCCAGTTGTATACCCGACCCAACGTGTCATGCTCCAGGACACTGCCCTTGAGACGGTAAAGATGGGATCCTTTGCTGAGTCTGAGGCAAAAACCTACCCTGAAGGGTAGACAAATTATAAAAGAAAGAAAGAAAGGGAATATTTCAATTGTAAATGTCTATTTTCTCAGGAAATGAATCAGAGTTCAAAATACTGATTTTTAATTCTCATCCACTTTGTGACAAGTGACCACTGGGGTTATAACTCCTCATTCAGTACTTAAATGATTATTTACATTTTAGCAATATAAATTATTGAAAGTTCACAACTAATACAGCATTGCAGCAAAACAACTTTCCACAATACATAAATTAATAGGCCTATAAATGCTACAATGAAATGTGATTGAAGTTCAGTCAAAAAAAAAAAAGATAAAAGGAACAAACGAACTTACCTCCTTACAGCAAGTTTGGTAGAAGACTACCCCTCCATCCATAGTGAAATTGGGATACCCTGTGATCCACCACTTGAGGCAGTAGGACTTTGACAATTTTTCTTTGCAATTACAATATTTTTTACGTCACGCTGACACAGATAGGTCTTGTGGTGACGATGGGATTGGAAAGGCCTAGGAGTGGGAAGGAAGTGACCGTTTCCTTAATTAAGGTACAGCCCTAGCATTTGCCTGGTGTGAAAATGGGAAACCATGGAAAACCATCTTCAGGGTTGCCAACTGTGGGGCTCGAATGCACTATCTCCCGGATGCAAGCTCACAGCTGCGCGCCCCTAAGCGCACAGTCAACTCGCCCGGTGATTTTTCTTTGGGCATTGCCATAGACACACTTATGCTTCAGTCAATCACAACACATTCTGAAGATAAAGTGTACGCATACGACATTGTTCACATCAAGAAGGAGGTATACGTGAAATGGGTTGTGCAACATAGTTCGACACTGATTGGTTCTCGCATATGTCTTAGAAGGTTGGAGGGGTTGAAGGCTTCGAGGTCAGATTGTTCCTTGTTTCTCCTGATGGAAATTTCCCAAGAACTATTTCTGGTGACTTCCAAGAATTCTCATTTTTGTTCGTGGGGTAAACCGATCTTGAGAAATGAGAAGATAAGTCTGTCGAGCATATCAGTTACAATATAATGTGCTGGAAGAAAATCAGCTTCCGTAAAATAGATTTAAAAGGCATCAAATAGGCAATTATACTTCAAATAGGCACAAACTGCTGAAATAAGCATTTATAGGCACAATAAAACCAACGAAATCTAGCTTAAAGGACCCTAAAATGGATTTATAACTCAAAAGCCTACGTTTCTGAACACAAGAATAAAATAGACAAATCCCTGTCTTTAATCATCAGCCATAACACAAATTATACATATCAAACAGTCTAATAACAGTGTTCAGTACAATGACATTGAAATGAACATGTGAGAGTTAAAATTAGATAGATTTTGAATTCAAGATTTAAGATGAAAAACGGTGTTTCTTAACGTTACCTTCAAGGAAATTAGGTGTTAAATTGTGAGAGAAACACTGTTAAACGAATTCAATATCTTTGCCTAATTTTGCTATCTTGATTCTTAAACCTAAGTATAGATAGGCTTTTCATTTTGCCTGGTAGGCTTGCATCATTAAGGGATATAAACTTCATGGAAATTTGTCCATATTGAACTGTGATTTCATTAATAGTTAAATAAATTTTATCAGTTCCACTTTTTTAATACAAAGTTTTGCAATGTGTTTACATTACAAGTTAATTTAATTTGGTACTAGTTTTGATCTAAGGTCAAGATCATCATCAGCCATAACACAAATTATACAATACATCAAAAAGTCCAAAAACAATGTACAATACAATTACCGGTACATTAAAATGAACATTTGAGAGTTAAAATTATTAATTTGCTTACTTATCTCTAATACCTTATGATCTATCTTATTACTAACTTCATCAATATTATTATTAAAACTATTTATGATATTACCCTGAGCTTCAGTTTTCTCACTCATTGCATTATTCTGAGTATCAGTTTTCTCACTAATGACTGCTTCAATTTTCTCAGTCATAGCATTATTCTGAGATTCATTTTTTCACTTATGATATTATTCTGAGATTCAATTTTCCCACTAATGATATTATTATGCTCATTCATTTTGTACATCAGCAAATTGAATAAACAAAGGTCCATCCCCTCCTTGCTTTGATTTTGCGTGACAGCATTTTCCTTGGTTTCTACTATTTACTGGCTATTCATGTTATCACCTTGGATCAGCCTCATCACCTGACTGCATATTGTTATCCTTGTCCATCTTCGGTTTCCCACTAATTTTTTGCAATCTCAAAGCTATTTCCCCTTGCACTTCTTCTGACATTACCCTTAAATACAAAATTCAACAAAATGAGCTTCCTAATATTACCCTGTTAAAATATGTGTGTACTCATTACAAAACTGATAAATGTATATTGCCATTCAGAATATCTTTTTCTGACACTTTCGAGCTCCACGTTATGGCGACATGTAACTAAACATACCACTACTCTTACTATTAATTTCCTTCACACAATATACTACAAATTGGTTGAGCGCCAGTTGCTGTAATAAGCAACACAATTCGGAAAGCGTGCCTCTTATCTTAATTATTCTCAAGGCGTGAAGTGATAAACTCACACATCTGGCAATATACAGGAATACGGATCAGGACAATTGTAGATTATGGTTGCATTTCCACAATTGAGGATTGTGCTTGGAAATATAATTACTTATTATTATTATTATTATTATTATTATTATTATTATTATTATTATTATTATTATTATTATTATTACTATTACTATTGAATGAAAACTGAATTAATGATTATAGTTTACATCACAATGAACTTGCATTGCCATACTTTAATTTAATATTATGAAAAATACCGTGTGAGATTTGTTGTTACATAAAACTTGATCTAAATTTAAAAAGCTATAGGCTTTCAGTGTGAATTAATTATGAGATCGCTGCTGATTAAAATCTTCTTCAAGTTGTTTATGCATAACATGTCTGATGCTGTAATTACCTGATGTCTGCAAACACCACTGTTGAACTTGAAATTCCTGGAAAAACTGTTGGCACTTGTCTTCTGTTATCTAATCTTCTTGTGTAACCTGGAGTTGACCTACTTTCCCTGTCCGAGTAAAGTAACCTTGATGCGGTTATGTCCATTCACTATTTATTGTTAGGAATTGGAAAACTTTACTGAAGAACCTGTAATATTCAGGCATGCTATCTACTATAGTTTCACATGTCCTGATAGCTAATATAGAGACTGTTGAAATAAATACAACAGTTGCATGTGATATTAGATGTATCTACATATGATTCAATTCACGAACAACGTTTGCGAATTTCATAGTAGATTTCAATAAAGAATTCAAAGTACACTGACGACTGTTAACTGCATATATCAGTTAAATTCGATGTATATACTGCCACAGCACCAAGCCTCTGGTGAATCTTCTGAAATAAACTTACATTACAAAGTTCTAGCTCTGAATTAGATGCTGCTGCTTCACAATCAGCCCAGTACAAGTCACCACTCATATATGACATATCAGGCTACCACTCAGATCAGACCCCTCCTCTTAGATGACACAGCTATCTTTACATCGACTTATAAATTCGTGATGATTACTCAGATCCCTTCTACCTGGTCATCCCTTCCACATCAACACACGGTAGCTAGCGAATACAGACACACTATCGAAACCACGTGACCACGCACTTTACAAAATCAGTCATGTGTCTAAATAGCTTCTCCACGCATACAAACCATTACCATCTAGATGTGTCAGCAGAAAATATACTTGCCTGATACAACCTCGATTAAACATAGCCTTGGTTGCACATTGTCATGCCAGCTCATCTGCCTATAGTTACCAGTTAAAGTATGACTTTTTTCAAATCAACAAATCTCACTTATTTATTTACAGAATAATTACAAACAAGATTCCCTTATCCAGTGATTAAATGACATAATATGCATGATACCTAATTATATTGCAGTCTACATGATGAAAATCAGAATATACAATCTAATGAATCAGCAATTAATGATAATGATAAATGTTGAATGAAATCTGTAGCCCTGTTGCATGTTTACACTCGTGTCCACACCGTCAATTTGTTCTCACTTTAAGAGGATTTGCATCATTGACCAGTGTACATACTACATACCAGGGGCGATTTCTCCGAGCATGCCACGCTTGCTGCGCAAGCGCAATATTTTTCTAAAGCAGGCGAGTTAAAAAAATTACAATATGTACCGTATCTGTAATAGATCTGCATTATACAAATCGCATGTTGCATATATCTTGGCGAGTCCAGCGAGGCTTGCTCATGTCTTAAGAGCTTCAGCGAAGCTGTCGACACAGCAAGAAATGTATGTGCATGCAGGTTTCTTCTCTCCAAGGCCGGTTGCAAGCTGTTATGTTTGTAATGTGTAGTTGGAAGCTCTGGTCTGAGAGCTACAGAGCTAGTGTGTTGTGTCAGTGAGTAGTGTACTGTAAGTTCCTGATCATATATTCTGAATTATTTGACGTGCTGCAATGGGTTTCGAACCGTGCAATATTGACAGCTTGTTATCAAATCCATTTTCTAGGAAGAATATCCAAGAGAAAACAGACATTATTAAGAATGGCAGGCCCTGTCTGGCGCTGCCAGATTTAAAGACACAGCACAGGGAGAAAAATAGAGAATATGTACATTCGTTCTCTGTATCTGAATATAATAATATGCACTGGTTGACAGAATCCAAGAAACTGAATAGACTGTTTTGCTGGCCGTGTTTACTATTTTCTGCTGATAACGGTGTATGGTGTAAAAGTGGCTTTGACAATTTGAACACCCTGACACTGTCCATTACAAGACATGAGAAATCTGCAAACCATATGAAGTGTTTCTTGCAGTTAAATAGCTTTGGGCGTACAAGGATCGACCACCAGCTGGATGAACAGAAACGCATCAGTGACCAACTTCATAATGAAAAGGTAAAGAAAAATCGTGACATACTTAAACGACTGATTGATGCAGTGTGTTTTTTTAGCAAAACAGGAACTACCATTTCGCGGACATGACGAGTCTGCAACTTCCGTAAACAGAGGGAATTACATCGAACTTCTACAAATTATAAGTGAATATGATCCTCTTCTGGCAGCTCATCTGAAAGACTCCACCATTTTTAGACGGACGTCGTCTGCAATCCAAAATGATTTAATAGCAGAAATAAGTTCAGTAATTGTGAGAAGAATAAAGGAGGAGCTCAAACAAGCAACTTTTGTGGCAATTTATTTATTTATTTATTTAGCGTATGATGAATACAATATTATTTACAATATATACAACTACCATCTCAAGCTCGTAACTAAAGTTCCATGTCAAAATTTAATAGCCAGAGAAGAGCTTCGTTTGAGACACAGTTTAAGTCCTCAATAGAGCCTCTGTAACTACGCAAAAGACACTCAAATGCAAGGTGTTCCACTGTCTGTTCCCCTTGTCCGCAGTCACATTGCGGTGATGTCTTCCATCCCCATTTGAAGAGAGTGGCTCCACATCTACCTTGGCCGGTCCTAATTCGATTTAGCATCCTCCACTGCCGTCTGGGAAGAGAAAAACCATCTGGGCACTTGCATGGTGGCAATAATGTTGGACGAAACGTCCGATATCATTAATAAGTCACAACTCTCTACTTTACTCCGTTTTGTAGGTGAAAGTGGTGAAATTCAAGAGAAGTTTCTTGGTTTTGCTGACGTTAGTAAAGATCACACTGCTGGAGCCCTCTTAAATCATGTTCGTGCTGTTTTAAAAGAGTTCAATTGTGAGGAAAAGATTGTGGCTCAAACGTATGACGGTGCTGCTGTCTTAGCCGGTCATGTGAATGGGCTTAATAAACTACTTCAAGACCAGTATCCATATGCGACATTTGTGCATTGTTATAGCCACCTATTGAATTTAACACTACAGCAGTCTGCTTCAAAACTCAAAGAATGTACAATTTTCTTCCAAACAATGTCAGGACTTGCTGCTTTTTTTTCAAAGTCTACAAAGAGAACAGCTGCTCTTCGAGATTTTGTTCAGAAGAAGTTGCCAACAGTAGCACCAACGAGATGGAATTTTGCTTCACGTCTTATTAATACTGTGAAGGAATATTATGATACGCTGGTGAAATTCTTTCAACATGTACAGGATACTTCAGACGACTGGGATGAAGCCACTACATTGAAAGCACAAGGATTTTTGTTCTTCTTACTTAAGTTCAACACTAGATTTCTGCTGGCAGTGTTCTTCATGATTTTTTCATTCTCCGATACTGTGTTCAGTATTTTACAACCAAAAAGTCTGGATATTCAGTACTGTGGCAAGAAGGTTGAGGAGCTCTTTTTAAATATCCAGTCTATGAGAGATGAAGATTTTGATAGTTTGTATGGACATGTTGATACTGAAATTGATGTTTATGGAGGACAGCCGTGCTCTAAACATCGAAGAATTAGTGATGAACCAGAAAAATCAAAATACAAACGTCTATTCAATGAAATTATTGACAATGTACTTGTCCAAATAGGAGAGCATTTTAAATGCATAAAGAAATGTGTGTTCTTCTCGCTGTTGGATTGTGATTTGTTTGAGAAGCACAGAAATACAGAAATAGGTTTCCAGACAGTGATGTTACTGCCCTAGAAAAGACCTATGGGTCATTTTTCGACATTGTTCGCTTAAATACCGAATTAAGTGTGATGTATTCATCTTCTAATTTTAACGAGAAAAGTGTTTCAGACCTAATGCAGTTTATGCATACTAATAAATTGTACATGGGTATGCCAGAAATTTTCAAGCTCATCAAATTTGTAGCAACAATTCCTGCTACTATATCCTCTGCAGAATGTTCTTTTTCAACACTGAGACGCATTAATACATATTGCAGATCGACTCAAGGTCAGGAGAGGCTATCATCATTAGCTACGTTGTCGATTGAAAAAGGATTGCTTGTAAAAATTAGATTACAGTCCTCTTCCTATGATGAAGTTATTGATGGTTTTGTAAAGAGAAGCTGCAGAGTAGAGTTTGTTTTCAAGTAGGAAGATCTAATAAATAGTTGCAATTTTTCTGTTTACATAGTTTGACGTTGACTTGTTTAAATTATGTAATCACTGGCTTGTTATGATTTGTTAATAATTATAAAATGTGTCTGATTTTTATTCTGTTGGCCATTCTTGAAGGTGTGACGTAACCAGTTTGAATGCAGTTCATGTAACCGATGATTAAAATGTTCATGTGATTTCGCGATTATTGGGTTTATAAATTTTATTCATTCAGAACTATGCATGTCCCAACCCACCAACTTTCACGAATAGAAGAGCAAGCCTGACTTTTATGACCAGCATTCGCCCCTGCTACATACTATGTTAAATTACATCAAATAGTCATTCCCATATGAATCATTGCCGAAAGCATCACCTTCTACATATGAAAATATTACTTTATTATTAGCTATGCAAGAGGAATCCAAACAAAAGGGTATGATATTTGGCCGTAAACTTCTGATAGAAAGTAAATTAGGCCCTCAGTTGGTTCACAGGAAAATCTGAATGTTTCTGAAATACAAGTAAAGAAGGCCTGGCCTCTCATACTTCTGCCCCAGGTTCAGTTCTGGGCCTGATCAGGGAGCTTTATCTGATTTTAAGGACCAGTTTGAGTATCACTCACTCCATGTCACAACAGTTGGGTAGCTATCTGATGGTGAGATAGCGGCCCCAGTCTAGAAAGCCAAGAATGCTGGGTGACAGGAACTGTTATACTGACCACTCATCGCCTCATAATCTGCAGTAGAGGTCTGCAAACGACTCAGTTCGTTCGCTAACGCTAATACGGTCGACTTTGATCTGCTTGGCTAGCACCGTATAGTCTGAGGTAAGGCGTCTGATGCGCTTACAGGCATTATCAACAAAGTTATGATGAACAAACTTAAAATGAGAGTGGCTGACTATGAAATGTTGGACACCATGCAAATATTTTAATGAAATATGCATTAAAGTAATATAATGTAATGACAAAACAACTATAAACACTGTGAGATAACTTGTCATGTTAGTACACACAGAATATTAACTGTACTGTCTTTCACATCATTATAAACATTCACCATTGTTTAGTCTGTTTCAGTATAGAATGAATCGAGAGATCTTAATTTACTACATCTTGGTTAAGCAAGCTCCTTTTGTCACAAATAAAGTTACCAGCTGAACTGAAATTTTTTCACTTGCTGCACTGGAGGCTGGAATGCTAGCAGAGGAAGTCTTGGAGATTCTGTGCTGTCACTTGTCCACTATGCAAGGTGATCGTTTAATAAATAGATTGTTGTAGTAAGAATATTGGCAACATTTATTCGTCTCTAGTCTGCGACAGCATTAACTCGTTTTTGACATAGATCTACAGTAGGAACTTATTCCCGAAACAACCGTAAAGGAACGGAGATCTGTTGCACACATTTTGATGCACTTCTGTGCAATGTTTTGCTTGATATCATGTGGTATTCTATTTGATTCAGCCACACTTCACACATATGTTTCCATATGTGAGGTAGTAGATGCAAATGTCAATAAGGAAGCACAACATTTACAGGGCACATTCTCAGTTGTTACTAGTAAGAAGTATTCCCACATTACATCCTTTCTTAATTTAGTAATCCACATTGCTTCCTCTCAGGTTTTGCTTTCACCCTGTCTTTGGACTCCTGTTCCATGTTTGCAACAAATGTTTTAGCGAATGAAAATCAGTTAGACCGAATGTGGTGCGTTTGCTCAGGCTGTCAAGTGTCAAGTGGTCGGACTGGTCACACTCGCTAGCGGAGTAGGACTTAACTACATGGCTACCTTCGTTCGACCAACCATAAACGGGGAATGCAGACCTTTAATCTGCAGGCCATTGGGATGAGCAGTGGTCACTTGGTAGTCCAAGAACCATCAGGGCTGTAACACCATGGAGTTTGGTGTGGTATGAAAAAGTATTATTGTTTAATGTTGGTAATGACTTACGGGATATCTTTTGATGTTTTATTGTAGTCTTTTAGGTCCATATTACTGGCATTACTCTTCATAGATGCCAGTGGTCTTATGACACCTCATGTAGAAGGAGGATTCAGCCTAGCTGTCACTGTTACTCTTACACCACAACAGCAGTCAACTTATCATAATGATAATAATCCATGTGTGTTCTGTCCATGGATATGACCGGGAGATTTTCAAACAGAAAACACCTGTAGGTATATTATTTTATCAGTAAATTTACTTACCATTTTGCATCACCAGAGACCACATTTTCTTGAAGATTCTTCACTTCTCTGTTTTTGAAGTAATGTCTTGAAAGGAATTCTGAATTAGGATACATTGTTGAAAGTGAATTGCACACTCACTACATTGTTGCAGTAAAAGGCAGATTTATAAAGTGTATTTTTATTTGAGTGAATCTGTGTTCACGTGCACACTACAGCAATAATAAAATAGAAATATTTAGTCACTTAACGTAATATAATAAGCATGTATATGCTGCTCAGGTACATTCAGTCATTGATTCTCCACTCTTCAGTCATCGATAAGCAAGAAAACATGATGTAGATCTTGATTCCCATAGGGAACCTGAAATATTTGTTCTGAATGAGTGAATGCATAATTCCAGTGTAAATTAAATAAATTTTCCAGCAAACTCATTCTTGGTTGCCAGCGTTTCACCCCAGTTTGCTAATTTGGGCTCATCATGCGGTAACTAGCTTACCAACACTGCTATGTAACAAGTTCCATATTAACATTACATCATCCATCACAAAATGAGAGCACGTATAATCTATTTACATAGCACAGCACTGTAAATTTATTTCTCTATGGAAAATGAAAACCTACAACCTGT
This sequence comes from Anabrus simplex, assembly GCF_040414725.1. Classification (NCBI taxonomy): domain Eukaryota; kingdom Metazoa; phylum Arthropoda; class Insecta; order Orthoptera; family Tettigoniidae; genus Anabrus; species Anabrus simplex. Next base: position 241,196,001 of record NC_090271.1, read on the forward strand.
TTTCCAGTCAGTGACTGGGTCAGGGATGGAATGGATGAAACCCCCATCTTGCGGCGAGAATAGAAATTGTGCCGGCTGCCGAGGCCTGTTGCACTCCTCTAGGGCAATGATTGATGACTTATGGATGAAATGAAATGATATTGGAGAGTGTTGCTGGAATGAAAGATGACAGGGAAAACTGGAGAAACTGGAGAAAAACCTGTCCTGCCTCCGCTTTGTCTCACATGGAGTGACCGGGATTTGAACCACGGTATCCAGCGGTGAGAGGCCGGCGTGCTGCTGCCTGAGCCATGGAGGCCACTAAATTTATTTCTCTATGAAGATTCCAAATGTTAGTAAAGTTAAGAGACCTTAATAAGAAATTTTAATATTGTCAAAATTATTTTGTGCAACATTATTTTAATTGTTCTGTCTCCACTCATTCAAGTACAGTATTTGAATTGTTCAAGATGCTGATTTTAAATAGATCAAAATGTAAATATGTATACATAGGTGAATTACAAATTCTTCATTGACTTCTGTATCTTGATCAATAGTGAAAGTTTTATGGCAGATGATGGCTTAAGCAATCATAAGATGTGCCACAATTATGTAAAATAATCTGAGAGATTATTAAATTATATATTTATTGAATAGGTAGACACATATATTCCTTGTATTTTGGGACAAATTTAGTATGAGAACAATAATGGACCTGGTATACAAGATAAGAGAAACAAGAGACTCAGATAGTGATGATTTCAAGGTAAGAGGTAATAATGATAATTGTACGGCCTCAGCTGCCAAGTTGCAGAGCTTCTCAATCTAAGCAGTCTGCTTACAAACTTCAACATTCTGATTATACCGTGGTCTATCAACGAAATCAGAATCCTACTTGATGGATACTATAGCTGAGTTTATTTAATTCTGTCACATGACTCTGAAAAGATCTTCATCATGCTACAAAGTGACATTTTACATTCAGGAGATAGTGGGTTTGAACCCCATTGTTGGCAGACCTGAAGATGGTTTTCCATGGTTTTCCATTTTCACACCAGGCAAATGCTAGGCTGTACCTTCAATAAGGCCACAACAGCTTTCTTCCCACACCTTGCCCTTTCCTGGCCCATCATCACCGTAAGACCTATCTGTGCCGGTGCGATGTAGAGCAAATTGTGAAAAAGAAAATAAAAGTGACGTTGGAGTGCCAAGATTTTCTACCTGAAAGGATGTTGGTTTGATTCCCCGTCAGAGAGTCGAAAAATTTAAGAAACAAAATTTCCACTTCCGGAGGTGCACATCATCTTGAGGTTCACTCACCAAAAATGAATACCAGGTTAATTTCTGGGGGCAAAGGCGGCCGGGCCACTCTAACTCACCAGGTGCCGAGGTTACGGATAGTGGAAGACTTTACCTTCCACGTCTCCCAAGGCCTTCTTGGCCTGTATGGGTATGACTTTGCTTTGCCTTGAGAATGGACTGACTACCTCAGCTAGAATTAAACTTGCAAACTTGAGATCATGACTCGGACATGCTGTCACTGATCTATTGAGGTAGCTGAGTCAAGAGGTGTAGACCTAGATGAGACAACATTGCTAGTTTCAAACAGAGGATTGACGAGGTACTTGCTGCATTTATAGAGACGGGCAGAACGAACACTGACATGCATAACGGTCTGTAATGAAGTTGTGTATATCTTTCAATCCTACCAGCATAGGTTAATATATCTATTTATATTTGAGTCCCAAGGGTAGTCACAGTTTCAACTATTTTTAAAAAACGGTTACCATGTCTCCTTTCTCTCTCTTAAAATTCATAAATTTGCATAATGCAATTAAAACAAGTCTGAAAATTCAAGAGATACATTAGAATATATTGGTATTAAAATTGGCCTTAAGTTTTCTGCTAATATGGGTTTTTTACATATATAAATTTCAGCAAGGATAGTCCCTATTAACTAAAACACAAGATTCAGTTTCTTAAATATTTTCTGAATGTCAGATCAAACTTAAAGCTTCTTCAAGTTGTACAGTATTGACAAATGAAAAGAAAGACTTAACACCTATAAAATCTTGTGTAATGTTATAGAATATCATTGTAGAAACAAAGTCAATTTGTTGGCAACATAACATGGCTCAAAGAAGAAGGCATTGGAAGACAAACTGTCAAATATTTATGTTGCTATGAGGTGATAGGAAGTCTTCCTTCTGTACTTCCTTTTCAAAATGAAATCTAATGAAATATTTATTGGTTCATGAAGACAACCAGTCCTCTTTAATGGCAAGTATTATCTCTTTTCCTTCTTCTTCCTGCACCCCTTATAAGATTTTCCTCTCCAAATATCCCCACAATCTCAAACGGCTGATCCCACCATCAGGGGCTATTATGACTCGAATGTGGGAAACTGGCTCTGTGGTCATCAAGACATCATCTGAAAAGAAGTGTTGTTTGTGAGGAGACAGCTGAAACAGAAAATGAGGTATCATGTTATTATATTTATTTATTCCTAGGGTTACCACAAAATATTCTTCTCAAAGCAAGACACTTTGTAAAAATGGTGGCAACTATTGCATTCTGTGCCTCAATTACACCATTAAGTTAGGTTTACACCTACATATCAAAATATCAATACACTTCATGTGTCAGTGTATTGACTTTTCCAAGGCTGTTGATAGGGTAGATCATGGGAGATACCTGATAAAAATGAGGGCTATTGTACTTGACAAAAGAGTGATTGAATGGGTGGCTAAATTTCTAGAAAACAGATCTCAGAGAATTAGATTTGGTGAAGTATTATCTGATCTTATAATGATTAAGTGCGAGGTCCCTGCAGGGCAGTATTGTACATGTTTTCTCATATATACAGGGTGAACCTGAACTCCACCGACAAACTTTCGGAGGGTGTTCATTGATACCTTCTGAAAATATTGGTATAAGGGACCCGTGATCTCCGGTGGCTTGTTACAGAGTAATTGAATTTAGTTTGGTTTGTTGCCCCAATTAGCTTTGTACATGTATTGCATTAAAAAAGGTAATAATAATGTTATTTTTTTACGTCCATCCTAAATGCTAGTTCTTGACAGTCATTGGGGTGTCAGAATTTTGTTCTGCAGGAGTTCTTTAACATGCTGGAAGCTAACAGCATGGAGTTGTTACCTGTAAGGGAACAGTTCTGCATTTGTTGTGTACTGTGCTGAACATATAACAGGCTTTTTTCACAGTTGTGAAAATAAACAAGGATGATTGGGGTAACAAAATCAATAAATCATTATTACTTTGTAACAAGCCATGGGAGACCACGTATCCCTTATACCAATAAACTCAGTAGCTATCCTTGAAGAACCTCTGAAAGCTCGTCAGTGGAGTTCAGGTTTATTCTGTATATACATGATTTGAATAAAGCTTTATGAGGATGATGTTGTACTGTATAGAGTAATAAATGAGTTAAAAGATTGTGAGCGACTGCAAAAAGAACTCAGCAATATTGTGAGATGGGCAGCAGACAATGTTATGGTGGTGAACGGGATGAAAAGTCTAGTTGTAAGTTTTACCAAGAATAAAAGTCCTCTCAGTTTTAACTACCGTTAATGGAGTGGAACTACCCCATGGAAATCACTTTCTGTAAGTACCTAGGTGGTTTTTTTTTTTCTTTTGTTATTTGCTTTACTTCGACACAGATAGGTCTTATGGTGACAATGAGGCAAGATAGGGCTAGGAGTGGGAAGGAAGCGGCCGTGGCCTTAATTAAGGTACAGACCCAGCATTTGCCTGGTGTGAAAATAGGAAACCACAGAAAACCATCTTCAGGGCTGCCGACAGTGGGGTTCGAACCCACGATCTCCCGAATACTGGATACTGGCCGCATTTAAGCGACTGCAGCTATCAAGCTTGGTACCTAGGTGTTAATATAAGATCTTCTTTGGGTTAAGCACATAAACGGGATTGTAAATAAAGGTTACAGATCTCTTCATATGGTAATGATGGTATTTAAGGGTTGAAGGAGAGGATGTATTAATTCATTGGTAAGACACTAATCAGCAATTAGATTGTGGTTTCATTGTATAGGACCCTTCACCAGGATTACTTGATGCAAGAACTAGAAAAGGTCCAAAGGAAAAAAAACAAACAACAACAACAACAAAAAGCCTATGGCTCAACAGCCCCAAAGGGGAATGGCCCGCCAAGCAGCCACTGCTAAGCCTGAAGGCCTGCAGATTACGAGGTGTCATGTGGTCAGCATGATGAAACCTAATACCAATATAAATGGTCCATTACCGGACATTATAAATTTTCCAGCTAACTCATTCCTAGTTTCCAGCGTTTCGCCCCTGTGTGGTAAGTCAGGCTCATCAGTTGGTAAATAGCACACCCACCAAGACGCGTGGCTAGTGCATACAGTGGAGGCCATTGCGTAGGCTATTTGGAGCCACTGGCAGTGTCAATGCCCTATGAGAGACTTTGTCTCATTACCAAAAATTGATGCCTGCCTGACCATCAGATGATATAGATATAAAAGTAAAAATAGTAAACCTAAGAAAGACGATGCACTTTTTACCTTTAACAACACCCACATCCACTTCATAACCAATATTTTCAAAAGACACAGTCTAAGAATAGCTTACAGAACCACATGTAATAATGCTTCCATTTTACATAATACTAAATCTGTCCATGAAAACAACAAATACAGCCACTCAGGAGTATAGCGTATAAAATGCAATGATTGTGAAGCCAGCTACATTGGGCGCACCGGCAGATGTTTTTCTATTTGCTACAACAAACATATCAATGCCACTAAACATAATCATTTTTCATCCATAGGGCAACATGTCGAGGATCACAAGCATAATTTTTCATCCATAGGGCAACATGTCGAGGATCACAAGCATAAGTTCACTAATATCAAGAATGACATGGAAATTTTAAATATGAACCCCACACGCCCATTAATCAATATAATGGAAGATTTCTACATTAGTATGGACCAATACACTAATCCTAATGTCAGCTTAAAAGAAATCACAGATAAAACAAACATTCTTTTCAACACAGCCATTCCCATTCTAAAAGACACATATCTAAAAATGAATCAGCAAGCACAAATCCACACACACCCCAAAAGACACATCCCACTCCACCCCACCCCCTCCACAAACTACTTCCCCCTCCCCACTACCTCTCAATCTTAATGCTACACGACGTACACGCAAGAGTGTGCAGCACGCTCCCGACTATGCTCAAGGACATCCAGCTCGCACGTAAGTAACACACACACAATAGTTCACAACCCATTTAGCAGGCAGTTATCAGTTATTCAGTTATTCAGTTATTCTACCTTCCTTTTCTTCTTTCTCAGACTTTTTTACTTCACCTGAGCGGAATGCAAGTATGAAGAGGGGAGCACTCACACTTACATTCATTAATTTCAAAATGTCATACACAGCAACTTACGCCTCAACAAGAAGTCTAGTAAAAACTAGCATGTTTATCTGCAATGATATAGACTCAGAATGAGCATAGTACCTGTAAAACAAGTACAGAACCTCATATTCTACTGAACACAACGTTCCCCGCATATTTGCGGCCCAACAATGCACTTTTGAACTACCTTATACAACTGTCGGACTTAATATTGGCATTACAGCATAAAATATTTGAACTTGACACCAGGATGTCAGTGTCTCTTTAGACTCTAAGAATTGTACCCTATTTTTAACATTATAGCAAATATAATTTTTGGAATATGTGGCATTCATGAGACTCTAGGAACTCAAAACTGTACCATATGTATATATCTTAACATTAAGCATATTATTAGAATAATGGCATTCATGTTTAACTTTAGTGGTGTTTTATTCTGTACAGTCGCTATTGAATATGCAGGTTCATCAACAGCTGACGATGACCTATTTAACAGGTTGAAACCAGTACTGTCTTTTAATGTAATTAAAATTTTAGACACTTTGTAGAATAAAGTATTGATTAGATGGAAAACTCTCATCCTTCATACTTGTGTGCTCAAACTATCAATACGGACCATTTAGGTGATTAGATTATAGTGTTTATTTATCAACAAATTTTGAGTGTTGAAGTACTCGACCTTATGATAATGCAGACTAACTTGAACATGGTCCAACTGAAGCAAAAGGTGGACATGGCTAGTAATAGCCGCATGAAGAGGTGGACAAATATGACATGAGAGGAACTACTAAAATTTATAGGCTTATATCTGTTGATGAGCATTGTGCAGTTTCCCACATTAGAATCACACTGAAAGGTAGATCTGATATATTATCATCCAATATTTCATAATATAAACATGTCATACAACCGTTTCTCTTTGATACTACATTGTCAGTACTTTGCGAACAATACACTTCCCAGATTGATGATCTGTACAAAATAAAGCCACTACTAGACATTGTTGTCAACAACTGGAAGAATCTATTGACACCTGGAGAGTGCATTGTCAGTGATGAATCTATGATGCCTTTTAGGAGCAGAATATGTTTCCGTCAATATAACCCATCAAAATCCCACAAATATGGCCTCAAGATCCATGAACTGTGCACACAAGATGGATATGTGTGGAACTATAGTATCTATATAGGACATGACCCTGTAATTGACAATTTGGATAAGCCAGGAAGTGCAGTAACTTAGATCTTTTGTACAATGATTTACTGGAAGCTGGACGGATTATAGTGTGTGATAACTTCTACAGTAGTCTTGGATTAGCTAAATATCTACTACAGAGAAAGATTTGTGTGGCACTCTGTGCATGAATAGAGCAGACCTCCCATGAGCTACAAAACTAAAGAAGGTGGCCCCCCAAAAAAGGTGAAGTTACTGCACGTCAGAAAGAAAATATATCTGTCTTGAAATGGAAAGGCAAACAAGGTATGATTTCAACTTGCCATGGGGCTGAGATGCAGATATCAGCCAATTATCAGCCAAAACCTAAATCAAAGGTTGTGCTAGACTACAATGGCTGTAAGAAAAAGATATGATTTCAACTTGCCATGGGACTGGGATGTAGATATCAGCCGATTATCAGCCGATTATCAGCCAAAACTTAAATCAAAGGTTGTGCTAGACTACAATGGCTGTAAGAAAGGCATAGATGTGTCTGATACGCTTTCAAGCTATTGTGATCCGAAGAGGAAGTCCCACACGTGGTATAAAATAGTAGCACTTGATGTGGTGATATGTGCATTGGTAACAAATGCCACACTGTTATACCAACAAGTACATCCAACCACAAGGAGGAAATAAAGATTGACCGTGCTGCAGGCACAGCAAGAAATAATACGAGAATTCCTGCGACTGTGCAATCAACCTGCGGCAGGTACATTGGTTACAAGACCATCTACATTGGTTAGAAGATTGTGTTTTCTAACTAAAATCGAGTGGAAAGAAGACTGTAAAATTTTGAGAAAATGTTGTTCCAGATGCTATGACAACCTAAGAAAAATGGCAAAAGTTCATAAAATGCTGCTAATGAAGTAAAACAAATTGACACTGAATGTATTATGTGCAAAAAAGTATATTGCCAGTCTTGCTTCTAAATGAAACATATGTAAAACACAATAGATGTACTGTATGTACCTTATTGAAGTTTTCAGATTTTTAAATTTGTGATTTACTTAAGACACAAAAACATTTTTCCAAATGTCCCACTTTAGTTTGGTACTTCATAATCGTCTGGGCAAATACTCACCAAAAACTGTGCCATTCTAGCGAGTTCCGTGGAGATATTAGCCGTAGGAGTTGTAGGTGTCCCGTGAGCCACGTGTGGTTCTCATGCATAGTAAGACATCTCACTGCCACGTTTTGTGAGCCATATATGGCTCATAGGACAGGGGACATGTTAAGATCCCCAACATGACCGGGAATCGACCTTGTGGACCAAAGGTCAGCATGCTAACTATTTAGCCATTGAGCCAGATTCTTTTTATATACACAGCCGGGGTAAAAAATAAAAATGAGTACACCTGAAAAGACAACATCGATTTTGATCCGATGATGGCAGATGCCGCCTGGGGTATAGTAGATGTACTGATAATGGTTTCAACGTCATCCGTCAACAGATAGCATAGTGACATAGCTGCCAGGGTGCCATCTGCATGTACCCCTTAATAGGGAATGTTTACAGCCATAAGGCTCAGTGTGATGTAAAGGTGTGAAGCGAACAGGTGCCATGCCACGGAGATGCACTCGTGCTTCCTACAGCCAACTGAGCGAGTTTGACAGGTGTCAAATTGTGGACTTCTGAGTGGCGGGATGATCCTTTTGGAGAATTGCCACACAAGTTGGACGTGCTGCGACAGTTGTGCAATGATTCTGGTTGCAATAGTCACGTGAACATTCTCACACTCATAGACAAGGTTCTGGACATCCGCCAAGATCGTCGTTTTGTAAAGGCTGCAGTGGCGGATCGTACAGCTATCACAGCACAGATAAGAGGGTTTATGAGCCCAGAAGTGTCAACACAAACTGTTGCCAACTGGTTACTAGAAGTGGGACTACGGGCACGCACACCTCTAGCCCGTCTTCCACTCACACACAGCATCGACGTGCATGGCTCGACTGGTACCGTCGGAGGATCACTTGGAAGATGGAATGGCAGGCCGTGGTCTTCAGCAATGAAAGCAGATTCTGCCTGCATGCAAGTGATGGTCATTTGCACGTACTACATAGACCTGGCAAGTGCTGTCTTGTAGAGTGCATTTGTCCAGGAGACACTGGCCCGACCCCAGGCCTTATGGTCTGGGGTGCGATAAGCTACAACTCTCGTTCACCTTTGGTGTTTGTGGAGGGAATGTTCACCAGCGCTTGGTACGTGCAGAATGTTGTAAGACCCGTTCTTTTGTCATTCTTGCAAAAGGAAGGTGATGTGTTGTTCCAACAGGATAATGCTCACTCACACACTGCGCGTGAAATTCAACATGCTCTGCAAGATATGCAGCAACTTCCCTGGCCAGCATGATCTTCGGACTTGTCTCCCATCAAGCACGTGTGAGATATGATGGGACGACAACTGACACGTGCGACTCGTCAACCCACAACTCTTGCAGAACTACGTGAACAAGTCGAACAGGCGTGGAATAATGTATCCCAAGACAGTATTCACCATCTGTATGATCAAATGGATGCCAGAATCAGCGCCCGCATTGCTGCCCATGGAGGATGCACTACATACTAATATGGGTGTTTCAGCATGGATCGACACCTGGTACCTCAGTACCACTTGAGCTATTGATCTGTAAATGTAATCATTTCATGTACTCTATATGCACTGTTTCAACAATAAATCTTAATAAATTGGAAAACTCTAAAGGGTGTACTAATTTATTATTTTTGGCAGTGTATGACTTCATGGAGCTTGGACATGGACATGATGTGTAGTTTTGGGTCATAAGGGAGGTCACTCTGAGAACAAGTAACATGCGTTAATAGCTCCATTATAACATCCATTTTGACTTGAACTCAAGTGAAATATTTAAGAATACATTCAAATATTCTTAAATGTTTCATCTTGTTCATTCTGGGAACACAAAGCAGGCCTCTTTTTATCTACAAAACATTTTTCTCTTTACCTACAGGAACCTTAATTTTGTTTATACTTGTTTATGTGCCTACTCTCTTGTCTCTCTTTGATACATATGTTTCCACAACTTAAGTAATTACTTTTGGAATCATCATTTTTAAGAAAATGGCACAGTATTCAATTTTTAAAGAATTTTAATTTGCTTATCACCTTTTTTGGTGGCAGAAGAAGCTCCCAGTAGATGCTGTCTTTATCTTTTTGGCTCCAGTTCTTGGTCCCTTCTATCCTAATCGAGTCAGGATAATTCCCCTTGAAGTGGCTAGTGTCCACTTCAACAAGAGTTATATAGCCGCAGTGCCCCAGTTGGAATATGGCCCACTCACAGCCAGGAACTTGGAGTATTCCATCTTCAACAGCTATAATTAGATAGATAATTCTGATTAGGGTTATCATTAGTAAAGATTTTCCTTTTACTCCAATAATCTGAATTAAGGTTTTAGCTTATGAAACATTTTTATAATGGCCAATATAGGTTACTGAAGATGTGCTCTTTTGGGTGTATTGTGTGCTAAGTGTTAAAATTAAGTGGTAAGAATAAAAACAGAAGTTCATCAGCCCCTCCAAACATTAAAAGAAGACAGAACATGACAAGTTTTGATCATTTTAAGAGCAAGTTAACTGAAGAAGAAGAAGAAGAAGAAGAAGAAGAAGAAGAAGAATCAAATAAAATCTAATATCAACCCTCTGTTAGTCACATATGGATCTGACAGCTCTATGGTCGGTTTTAGTTTTAATATCTAACCAATAGATGTGCTCATGTTTTTATTGCTTTAGGACGTCTTATGTCATACTTTGGTGAGTGTTTTCCTGCAGTGACAACATGATGAGATTGGTAAATAACTTCACATGAGCTATTAGTCAGCTGCTGTGTCACTTGGGACTGATAGAACAGGATGCCAACTAATGTAACAGTTTGTCAGTGAACTGCCAACGCGATTGCTTTAGTTTGGTAAGCTGCGTTAGCAGAACTTTATGTTGTCTATAGTATTTTCTTATCATATGTGATTCCTGCCATTTATTGAACATGAGTAAAGAGATATATGACTTATAAAAGCAAGGAGATGTGGATTAAGTACGGTATATCATCTACTTTTGGATGATAATGATTTGCTAGTTGATGACGATTTTGAAGAAAGTGATGACTCCGATACTGAAGATAAAGTTGAAACAAGATCCGTAGACTCAGATACTGAGTGTGAAGTTGATTAGGAGGTTGGTAATGAATAAGAAGAATTAGATGACACTAGTTATTTTATTGGTAAGGAGTAGTACTGTAGTAGTCTATTATTACTGTATTATTATTGGACAGATAACCTTCAAATCAACTATTGTCTTTGTGTTTAGGCAAGGATGGTACTAATTGGATGAAGGAACCAATAAAAGTTACACGGATACGGCCCCATAATATTCTCACGATACAACATGGGTTGTGGGGACTGCTAAGAATCCCAGAATGGAAATTGATTGTTGGAAGATTTTCTTTTAGTGATACAGAGTTAGAGTTGATTGTTGAACATGCAAACAATTACATAGATAGTATGAAAGAGAAATTTAATAGTGAGTGAGATGGCAGACGGGCAGATGTCATTGAAATTAAAGCATTCTTGCCTTTATTGTACCTTGCAAGAGTATTTTGTGGTGTATGTCAAAATATTCATGACTACTGGATAACAGATGACCTGGGTATCAATATGTTTAGACAATGTAAGAAAAATGATTCCAATTCCTAATGGGATGTACAGTATTTGTTTTGATGACAGGACCTCAAGAGCAGAACAATGAAAGAGATAAGTTGGCAGCTGTGAGAGAAAGGTTGGCAATTTTTGTAAACTATTGCAAAACACATTATTCTCTTAATCAAAATGTCACTGTCGACGAACAGCTTCTAGTATTCCATAGCCGCTATGGATTTTTTCAGTACATACGATCAAAGCTAAGGAAGTATGGTATCAAAATATTTTGTTTGTGTGATGCATTGCTGATCTACACATATAGCATGGAAATACAGTATATTGTGGAGAGCAACCTAAAGGACCCTATTGAAAAGCAAATGTGGATGCAGTCATATTGAGACTTACAGAACCAATTTAAGGTACAGGAGGGAACATTACAGCAGACAATTGGTTTACCGGTTTGAAGTTAGTAAGAGACTTAGAGGAAATAGAACTATCTTTCATAAAGACAAAGCAAGAGGGAACTACCAGTAATTTTCACTTCTCCCAAAGGCTGTCAGCAATATGATAGCATCTTTGGTTTCACAAAAATTGAAACTCTTGTTTCGTATGTTCCAAAAAATGTAGAACTGTGGTTCTTCTTTCAAGTCTGCATATGTCATCAAATGAAGTATCGGAGAGTGTAGACAAGAAACCTGACATAAAATCCAGAGTTGACGTTGTTGATAAATTTCGTGCTATGTACGACGTGACTAGATCAACAAGAAGGAGGCCAATGGTAATCTTTTTCCCACATCCTAAGCACTGCAGGTATAAACTCAAGAATTAGCTTCCTAGGAAATAAAAATAAATACTACGACAGACGTATGTCAAAATGTTGACTCGTGGTTTACTATTGGATCAGCTGCAAAGGAAACCACACGTATAAAGTCTGCCAAATTAAATTAAATGTCTGATGGAGAAATTCAAAATTAAAAGGTAATTAAAAGATGGCGTGAAAGATATTTCAGAGCCCAGCAGCAAGGAGAGGAAAAGATGTCAACCATGCTCGAATGAGACAAAAAAGGATTTGCTGTAGCAAACATGTGTGTGAAAAGTGCAAGACCTACTTATGTCTGAACAAACCTGCAGAAGTCATTTGTGAGAAATGTCTTCTCATGGACGGTACAGAAAGAATCAGGGAGTCTGAATGAATTAAAGAGTATGCCTTAAACAAAAAAAATTTTGGCTGAAGATATCTGCTAAGAAAAATATGAGCAATTATGAATTACTTGGATATTATAGATACTTTATAAGATATTATGAACTTTAATTTTGATTTAAATTTTAATGCTTATTATGTATATGTGTGCAAATTAGCAACAATATATTCCCATAGTGGTTCATGGTGTGGGTTACTGCAGTCATTTCCTGGTTCATGAAACATGAGCAACGGCTGAGTGGCCTAGTAAGTGGTCCTGAGAGTCGGGATACTAGTTGCTATGGAATAGATGTGGGCATTTTGGACATATTCTGAGTCATGGCCATCCTTGTGCTTGGGTGGCTAGGACTGTACAATCCACCAGTGGTCCCTAACCCATTAGAGGAGAGATCCTAACTTGGGCTATGTGTAAGTAGGGTAGTAACCTGCTTCATGAATTCACCGAGCTCAAAACATTTTAAGCAAGACTTAGACGTATAGCAGTAACAGAGTCCTCCCATTTGACAGGCGAGTGACTCCTTGGAAACAACGTGGCAAACGAAATGGAATTCAATGGGAAGCTATCAATATTAATGGGGCTTATGGAAGAAAGAAATTAGAACTGGCTGAGTCAGCAAAGAGAATGCATCTGATGTGCTAGGAGTAAATTATATTTGGGTAAGGGGAGATAATAATGACAAGACAGGACACTATAATGTGTACTTGACGGGTGTTAAAAAGGGAAGGGCAGAGTGTGAGTAGGGCTTTTCATCAGGAATACTATTGCACGCAACATAGCTTCTGTTAGGCATGTAAATGAGCGAATGATGTGGGTAGATTTGGGAGTTGGAGGAATTACAGTAGGATGAGAACTATCTCAGTGTATTCACCATGTGAGGGTGCAAATGAGGATGTAGTTGACAAGTTTTATGAAGCATTGAGTAACATCGTAGTCAGGGTCAACAGCAAGGATAGGATAGTGCTAATGGGCGATTTCAATGCGAGAGTTGGAAATAGAACTGAAGGATACAAAAGGATGATTGGTAAATGTGGGGAAGATATGGAAGCTAATGGGAATGGGAAGTGTTTGCTGGACTTTTGTACTAGTATGGGTTTAGCAGTTATGAATACATTCTTCAAGCATAAGGCTTTTCACCACTACACATGGGAGACTAGGGGTACCAGATCCAAAATAGACTATATCTTAACCGACTTTGAATTCAGGAAATCTGTTAGGAATGTACCGGTTTTTTGAGGATTTTTCGATGAAACAGACCCCTATCTGATCTGTAGTGAACTAAGTGTCTCTTGGCCTAGGATAGAGAAAGTGAAATCTGTCTGGAAATGAATAAGGGTAGAAAATCTCCAGGATGAGAAAATTAAACAGAAGTACATGGATATGATTAGTGAACAGTTCTGAACAGTGGTCAGTAAACAGGTTCAGGATATAGAAAGAGAATGGGTGGTATACAGGGATGCTGTAGTAGAAACAGCAAGGTACATTGCCTAGGAACAGCTGTGTGAAAAAGTGAACACGTTGATTGAATGATGAAGTGAGAGCAGCTAGGTTTTCATTCATTATTTATAAAGAATTTATTGCAGCTGAATGGCCATAATGATACATATATGTCATATTCCTTTTAGAATTTGTCCTACATAGTAATACAGCATATTTCCTAGTTCTGAACAGTCATACCACTCCTTGCTATATTCCACTATTGACCTGGTTCGGTTTGGGCACGTGGTTATGTGATAAGTTCCACATGTATTGTTACATTTTCATCTGGATCATGAAACACTTTTCAGGAGCAAATCTTGTGGTGGAAACCATGAACTGTAAGGCTTCGGCCACAGTGCAGGCGGCGAGCGGAGCGTTGCCGCTGTCGAAAAGTTGAAGAGTGGGGAGGAGAGAGCGCCTGTGTGGACATCTAGCGAGAGTCAGTAAGCGGCGCGGTGTCTCCCCTGCACGAGGTGATTAGATAATGGCAGTTTCAAAGGTTTCTCGTTTGTCTCTGCTTTTAGAATTTTTTTTTTTATCTAAACTGAAGAATTCGACGCAGGACTAAGAGAGAATTTCGTAATCATCCAGTAGGTAAATAAATAACGTGAAATGCATGGGGAATTTTATCATTTATATGGAGAACTGAATTGATTTCCTGCTAAGATTTTTCAAATATATAACTTCTATGTCCATTCAAACTTTTGACTTCTTTGTAAAACGTAAAGCGCGATTGCAGAAGCAAGTCACCAACTTCCAGAGACCCATAAAAGTCAGATGTAATGACGAACACAAGTTTTCATATCGGCAATATATTACAATGGATAATAATATTAATTAAACAATAACAATAGGACGTAAAATAATAATAATAATAATAATAATAATAATAATAATAATAATAATAATAATAATAATAATAATAATAATAATAATAATAATAATATGATGCATTAAAGACAATATTGTTTATGTCCATAACCGTGATTAATTTTTAACTGAATTTATCTGGTACATTTAAGATCGTTCCAATCTCTTTACAGGCTTCCCTTGTCGCTGTTAGGTTTTCGAAGTTGTTCTCTCTGTCATTCCATAGGAAAGTTCAGGTTTGAACTTCAGAAATTAACACTTTCATCTCCTCTCCTGTTAACTCACGAACAGTCATTGCGAGCGGCGCAGCTGAAATCTCAAACAGGAGTGAGCGGCTGGCGGCAGGCAGCGTTGTCCTTGAGCCAACTTCCCCTCCAAAATGACGCGCCGCTGGCACTATGGCCACATGCATTTGCTAACGCAGGTTTGAGTCTTATCTTTGCCGCCACACAACGCAACGCTCCGCTCGCCGCCTGCACTGTGGCCGAAGCCTAAGCCTGGTCACGACTTGCCTCATTTCACACAGAGGTTGCGTCCATCTTCTGTCTAGTATTGCATTTGTTGTGTAGAATTCCATCAGTATATACCGCTTTTTATTCTGTAGAACTTGGAGCAGCTTGTTGTAACTTTCTGTTGGAAGGAAGCGGTCATGGCCTTAATTAAGGTACAGTCCTAGCATTTGCTTGGTGTGAAAAATGGGGAAACCACAGAAAACCATCTTCAGGGCTGCCGAAAGTGGGGTTCGAACCCACTATCTCCCGAATACTGGATACTGGCCGCACTTAAGCGACTGCGGCTATCGAGATCATCTGAGATGGCTGTCATCATGTAGGAAGATATGAAGATAAAGTTGGAATTCAAGAAGACAAATCGGGGCAAATATTCGTTTATAGGAAGGGGAGTTACCAAGGGAGATGTTCAATAATTTTCCAATTTCTTTGCTATCATTCAACAAAAGGCTAGGAAAACAACAGATAGGGAATCTGCCACCTGGGCGACTGCCCAAATGGATATCAGTAGTTACTGATTGATTGAACTGAAGACCATTGTATTAGACTCCCTTGGACTAAGAATAATCAACATACCATAGTACATCAGTAAAGCATTTGCTTTGCTTTTCTCCATGTGGTTTACAGAGCAAAATTCCAAATATAATTGTTTAAAAATGTATCCATAGTAGTTTTCAAATGGAAAGCTGTGCAGTTCTGCAATGTTAACTTGAATGCAGATGTAGTCAATGGTTAGAATGTGAAAGTATTGTCAGTTCTTGTTTTTCTCTAAAGTGCTGTCAGGCAGTAAATCTTTGAACATGCACAGTCATACAAGATGTTTTCAGTTCTATTTTGTGCCTTGCTGTGCAAGATCCTGCCTATATGACTTCTTCTATTGAATTCTATTTGATACACATTTGATGTCTATTCTACAGTGTCTTTTGTTATATTCTCCACCTCATCTCGTTTCATCCTCAAAATGAGAAAGGAAGAAAGTAAGAGGAAGTAAGATATGATTTTATCACTTTAAAAGCAAGTGGTGTACACTTTTTGTGTTACACCTAGCTACAATGCCTGAGCAAACACAGAAAATTATAGCAGTACCACCAATAAACTAAACAGTACTTTGTGTAGGTTATTTCCTTCTTTAAACCTCAGTTTTCAACTTCCTGGTGAAGTGAATGGATGATCTGAAATTTTTTTTTTTCAATTTTCTTTACATCGCACCAACATGGATGGGGACGATGGGACAGGAAGTGGCTAGGAGTGGGAAGGAAGCATCCGTGGCCTTAATTAAGCTACAGTCCCAGCATTTGCCTGGTGTGAAAATGGGAAACCATAGAAAATCATCTTCAGGGCTGCCGAAAATGGGATTCGAACTCACTATCTCCCGAATACTGGATACTGGCTGCACTTAAGCGACTGCAGCTATCGAGCTCGGTGATCTGAAACATTCAAATGTTACTTCTATGAGACCATAATTTTACAAACTATTTTTAAACAAACCAGGTTCAAGCAGGAATTTCAAAGAGACATGTATTGCAGAGTCAGGTGTGGAGAATTGTTTTCAATGTTTACTTTATTTTATGAGAGAAATTGGTCATGGGTCTTGGGAATGTGGGGTAAGACCCTGAGGACCCCTAGCCAGCCCTGGCATTGCTTCCATATAGTTGCAGCAGGCTCCTTGCTTTCACATTTCTTGTTCGATCTCCCTTGGGCAACTTCCATTCTCATTTGGCCCCACTGGTATTAGAGAGTCTTCCATTTGCAAACCTTTCAACACTCTTTACTTTCTCTGAAATGTCAGACGTCTTCCACTTTGGGTTATGAGGAGATAATTAAGACACTGCAGTTTTATTTAAAAGGCAACTACCTGGACGTGATAGAATATTACAGGCTATAATTATAATTTTACAAGACTGAATGAAGACAATGAACAGTGAAATTGCCAAGGAGGTTCTGGCTGTTCCACAGAAGTAAGGAAACTTGGCACTGTTCTTTTCATTATTTTTGTATTCTTAGTATAGTGACAATATTGTGGCAGGTTATCGGGATTCTTAACTTAAATTATTACACATACAGATAGCATATTTTACTATCCACTAAATTTGTCTGTCTGTTAGGTCATCAGCCCAGAGGCTGGTTAGATCCTCAAATAGCATCACCAAAGGCTATGCAGTTATAGGGAAACCACAAAAACCAATGGCAGTACCAAAATCAGGCGTACTAGGCAAGATGAGGAGTGAGGTAGTTTGCCATTGCTTTCCTCACTGGGCCAGACAGTGCTATTGTAGCACAACTAACCCTATAAGCAACACCTTTCATGACACTCAGACACACTGGTTGTGCTCTGAATATCATTAATCAGCACCACCCATACCCCAGCAGCTTCCATATTGTCACAGCCATGGATGAGACTGGGACTTCAGTGGAAGCTACACTTTACTCTGGCCTGTGCCAAGAGATGGATGCAAAAGTACTTTATCCATCAAGAAATGACAGCAGTCAGCCACTAAATTTATTGATATAATATTTACAATTAGTCATAAGTTCACTCAAGTTTGAGTTTTCCATTCGACACAGTGACCATACTGCACACTGGTACATCGAATTCTTGCTTTATAGACTACAGTGTCATTGCACAGCAGTGCACAACTAGCAACTTTGACTGAACTCTGCGTTAGCTGCCTGACAGACTCAGTCCCGATAAATGACTCATCACAGACTTGCGACTGTTTTGTATTGCTTACTTTCACTGGCAGTTGAGCAAGGAGTTAGCGCAAGTTGCGATCACAATTATAGTTGAGTTGTGGTTGTATGAATATATTTGAGGTGCTGATTACAAAAATGCACAAACTAAGTGCCATAGCCAATTACACTGTAAGCCACAAAGATTCAATATTCCGCTCACAATGGACCATACCTAACATGATATCATGACTTTAGTAACTTAAGTCATCGTAAACATTTTTTCTCTAGCTAATATAGTTATTTGCAGTGCTATGGTCAGCACGCCGCACCGTACCGAAGGTCCCTGACAAAGATTCCGATGTGACACGACACATAAGAGCAAGGAAACAAGTATAATAGTGACTCCCGTCTGTGTTGTATCAACCTCAGCAGTTAATCCATGTGTTTGTGGTGTTACCAATTTTGTAGCAAGTCATGTTACTTTCACTGTCAGCATAATTGTGTAATAATGAATCCTGCAGATATAATGAGCATGATTGTTAGCAATTACAAACACAAAAGAAGATCCACAGAAATTACAGTGAAGGAGAGAAATGCAGCTGCATTCATAATCAATGTGATGAAAAAGTGGCAACCAGTGGTAATAATATACATCACAAAAATACAATAGACTATATTGAAGAATATGCAGAAGAAGACTTGTCTGATTGTGGAAAAATTTATGGATGATCCAGAACCTGACAGTGAAGAAGAGTTGTTAAGAATTGATGGAAGCCAGTTGTCTGCTTTAGCCCACTGAAGAGGAAGAAGTAGGGTGATATATATTTTGAAAAGGCAAAGGAGATTATTGCATTCCAGGATTCTGGGAAAACTAAAAGATTAAGCTTCAGTACAGTACAAAAATGATATCGTATGGTGCAAGACATACATCATCTACAATATTTATGTCACGTGGTAGAGAAAGGGGAGAAAGGCCAGTGCTTGATGATTATGTAGATGAAAAATTCAGGTTGGCAAGAACTGTTGTAGGTGCTAATGTTCACGACAAGGATATTCGTGCTTGGAGTTTGGAAAAGGCCCAAGATATAGGACTGACTCGATTCACTGGATCTATCCATTGATGGGTTGCATGGTTTAAATAGAAGCACCATCTTGTCAAAATGTGTAACCACTAAAACCTAGAATACAGATGGTGATGAGTTTCGCAATGAGGTATTTGCCTTAATGAACAATATCAAACGTATACAGATTTATAATACTGATCAAAGTGGTATACGGAAAGAACTTCACTTATCACGAACTCTGCATTTCAAGGGACAGAAGTCAGTAACAAGTTCAGTGCAGAGTAATCATGCAACAACTCATTCTTACACAATCCAACCCATTACATTGGCAAAGATGCTGGTGATTTACCAAGAACCTATAGGTCAGTTTGGAGTGCGAGTAGTGCAACACATGTGGAAACTGCAAAATCTGATTCAAGTTGCTTTGGATTCCAGCCTAATCACAAAACAAACCCTGTCACAATTCTTTCAAAATGTCTACTTCCCATATGCAGTGAAGGAGTCTCTTCTTCTTGTTGATTTGCTTGGGATACATTGTGATAGATCTCACATCGATGCTATCCAACCTCAGAACATGGTGTATACAGTCAAGACGATCCCTCCTGGGTTCACACCTTACATTCAACCACTTGATGTGGTATTCTTCCGACAGTTCAAGGCGGTACTGAAGGGGATTGAAGATCACAGTATCGTTAATGACTATCAATTCACATCATTGTTGAGAATTCAATTTCATTGCTGATGAATATTCTACAGAGTCAGTTCTGTTCTCCAGTCTTCACAGACTTTGTTCAGTACTCCTGGACTGTAGGTGGATATGATGACTTCAGACCCGAGAGGTTTAAAACACCGCCCGTACATATTTTTTATGTTCGAAAGTAGTGTGACTCAGAAGACTGCTTAATGCAGGCATTCATGAAGTGCTCCTACTGTGATAAAGAACTCTGTTTCTGGCACTTTATACCCTGTGGACATGTTCATCCTCATAATATTTTGCCAGAACTATCAACAACCCATTTTTTGAACTCGGTGACTGAACATATGCATGATTATAAAGTGCAGTGTAATTGTAAATGGCAAATATTGTACACATATTTGTCATGTACTGTACATGTAAAACTTTTACATGCAAACCAAAACTTTTTTTGGAATTGCAGTCACAAGTTACACTAACTCCCTTGTGAGTCACTTTCAACCAACTCCAGACCGACTGACGTGTACTAGTTGTGCTCTTTATATTGGACCATAAAAGATTCTAGTAAGCAGTTCCCACTTCTAGACCTGGTCCTTTGTTAATCAGCTTCCTGCATCTTCTAGGAGCTTACTTATCATGAGTCTCAACAATTCGCCAGCACCGTCGTTTTGCTCTCCATTGGCCTTGTTGCCAATGTAATGCAATTACACTGGCATTTTTGCAGGCCGTCTTGTACTCGGTCTTCAGTATCACAATACTATTACTGTAATAGATCTGGCTGCACTGTTATTGCTTGTTCACTACATAGAAAAGAGTGCAGAAATCTTATGATCATACACTGCTACCTGACTGTGACCAGACGGCTCTCCATTTAGAAACTACTGTAGTGCTGACTATTTATCTTTCATGACAGCTTTGTACTTATCAAAGAATTTCAGCTCCATTAGGTTGAGTACATAATATTCTCAAGAAAATTTTCATTCAGGACAAAAGTGGCCAACCAGACACCAGTCAGAACCCAACCCTCCACTTTAGGGTTTCTTATTCAATGCTGTCCAATTGGGCTACAGAGGCCTAGGTCTTTCTTGTTCTCTTTGCAAGGATCTGTTCAAGTACAATGTGTCTTCAAAGCTAAATATTCAATTTGAATGGTCCACAGAGGGCGACTTGTGTACTCTACAGTTTCACTGGCCACAGCTAAAATCCCTGCCAGTAGAACAAGAATGAACCATCAGGTGAACACTGAACACAAAAGTCACAGGTTATGGATTGAGTTCCCAGAGGTGTGTGGTTGGCTATTTTTGTTCTGTATGTAACATCTCGTTTGTGATCTAATAAGCAAGTCCTGTAGTATTGTTTATTTTTCAGCAGTATATCATCCTCAGTAGAATTCTCCATTCCTGTTATGCTTGTTAAATGAATGCAGTAAGTAAGATCCAGGCACAGTTCGTTCTATTTGTTCAGTGGTTGAGTGAACCCTCTAGAAATAGGTAATAGGTAAGTCTTAGTAAAATGCTTTATCAAGAGCCTACTCCTTTAATTAGCTCTGCATATTCATGTACATAGTGATAATTTTGACTCAATTTCAGGACTGAGGGAACGGGGCTGTGGGACGTAACGAGGGTACATAAGGTGAGGGTTATGAGGAGCAAGGAAAACATAACTGAGGTTTCACTGGCAAGTGAACCAGCGACAGACACGAGCAGTCCCGAAATTAGCTCAAGCACTGTCAAAGCAAAGGGTTAAATTTTGCCGTGTGTGGTAGGTTTTGAAGGGATTTTAATTTCAAATTTTTGTGGTTCTTATGCAATTAACTACAATGAACCAGAATATAGTGGGTTCAAACCCCACTGTCGGCAGCCCTAAAGATGGTTGTCCATGGTTTCCCATTTTGATGCCAGGCAAATGCTGGGGCTGAACCTTAATTAAAGCCATGGTCACTTCCCTCCCACTCCTGGCCTTTTCTAATCCCATCGTCGCCACAAGACCTGTCGGTGTCGGTGCGACATAAAGCAAATTGTAAAAAGAGAACCGGAATATTTTGGTAACTTTTATTTGTATAGCATTAATGGACATACATAGCCTAAGTTTATGTAATTAATGACACTTTTAATTAGTAATATGTGTTTTATGAAAAGTAAACATTGAAATGCATCAAGACATATATAACAGTAGTCTGCTTAACATGTTCTTGAAGCATTTATTCCTATGGAAGCAACGTCTTCAAAATCAGAGGAAAGTGAATCAGTTAAAAGTAATTACACTTCATATTCTCTTTCTTTCATTCCTCATTGTTTTGGTCATTTCTTCAAGCTGCAGCCATATGCCTTAAAAGGAAAGTTGCATTGCTAATCAAACGATGTCACTATTCCATCACATTATTTTACAAAGCAGTGAACCCCCAGATGTTTCATCCATGTGCTGCCACTGGTAAGATCAGTATGAAAGGTTCTGAATGTTTGAAGTCTTTGAAAATAATGAGTATAAAATGAGGTGTAATTCAAAAAATGTAATCACAAAAGCAGTCTTTTGTAGAAAATAACACACTGTAATTTTGAATCCCAAGCCTCATGCACACAGAGTCGTCTATCACAAAAGCAATTCTACCAATGTTTATCATGAGTACGTACCTTCTAGAATGCAAGGTCTGTCCAGCCTGCGGGCTGTCTCCCAGCCATCACCCATGTTCACTCCGATACCTGGACGGATGATGTTCCTTGGGTGACCATAATGAGCATCACTGTAGCCCACGCACAGTCCTCCATTCATCATCGAGATCAGATCGACAGGCTGGAAATTCACTGACATACAATGTTATTTCCAATACAAAGAGGAACACAAAAGAATGAAGAAACTGTTTTAACTACAGGTATTCTGTCACAGTCAGTTACATGAATTGGATACTATTCTAGGGAAAAAATCAAGTAACTTGCTTCAGAAGTATTCACTGAAATATTAAATTCAAAATTTTCTTTCATAAAATATGTAAATGGAGGTAACAGTATTGTGACAATAAATGTCAAGAGTGCTGTGGGGGGGGGGGGGGGTCAGAAGAAGGCTACAATCCCGGTGCAGTGGCAACAATGTGTGTAGACCAGCAGCAGACAACAAAATAGTACCGCCAAATTATTTATGCTCACGATAAGGCAGCTTCTTGGAAGAAGCTGGGTGCTGGCTAACAATGCAGAAGACTCTCAACATTATCTGGAAGTGGAAACTGCAAGAATCTTCTACTGGCCTACATCAAGAACAACACTGGTGAGACATGTACAGATAAGAAAGGATTTCCACACTATCAATACTGTTTATCGTAAAAATTAGCTTACAGTACCGGTTTCGACCCTAATTGGTCATCATCAGCTGAACATAAATACGTTTACATATATATCAAACAATAATTGACATTACCCTGTCTAAAGGAGGATGCTGTAAGGAAACACCGTATCTGATTGTGTCCAAATTGGGCATGTTGAGTGTGAGTTAGTTATGTGTTACGATTTGACTTTCAGGTACATGGGTATAAGCTATCTTCTTTGGGACTACAAATTTGACTTTAAAATCTATCCTAAGCTTAAATCTAAGTTCTATACACAAATACAATAAACACACTAAAATACACAGAACATATTAAAATACATTAAAATAATGAATATAAAACATTTCATGGACTTGATAGTGCATGTCTAGACTATATCTTCATTCCCGTCTTTAGAGTCCATAGTTGTGCGGTACATAATCCAGTGCATGCGATCGTTGGTGAAGTTGTCTCTTAAGAAGTCTTATTGTTTGCTTAAATGATGTCTTCATATGTATATATGATAAACTGCTTTTGTTGTTAACAAATCTGATTATATAGACAGAGGTAAGTATGTGCAGCTGTGAGTGGAGTCTTATTCTTTGAGTTTGGAAGCAGATGATATGGACTTGGTCATTCGTGTATTTTTCTTGATGTTAGGCTATTGTGGTGGCTCCTTCCTCGTCTATATCTGTGTGCTGGTGTTATAGTTGTTGTTGTTGTTGTCGTGGCTGGGTTGCGTACGATCTGAGAGCTGTACTGTAAGCTAATTCTTACAATAAACAGTATTGATAGGGTGGAAATCCTTTCTTAACTGTTCATGTGTAATCTGTCAATACAGAAATGAAACTCATAAATCAAAACACTGGCGAGAGTCGGTCAGTCTTGAATGAGTTCTGAGACAGTTGTGAGTCATTGAGAAGTCATTCAGGAATGCTTGAGTGAGTAATAAGAGGGTCTCAATTACTTGAAGTGCTGCAAATAGTGAAGTGTACTGAGTGAGTGGCTGCGTGGTTCGGGGCACATTGCTGTCAACTTGCATTCGGGAGATAGTGGGCTCAAGCCCCACTGTCGGCAGCCCTAAAGACGGTTTTCTGTGGTTTTCCATTTTCACACTAGGCAAATGCTGGGACTGTACCTTAGTTAAGGCCACGGCCACTTCCTGCCCACTCCTCACCCTTTCCTATCCCATCATTTATCTGTGTCAGTGCAATGTAAAGCAAATGAATAAAAAACAGAGAGCTGTGTGTACTAGAGAAGGGAATAATTGATATTTTGTAATCACAGTTACAACTGATTGCTATTTTACGGTATCTGTTATTTTTAACTGTCACAGTTTTTTTTTTTTTTAAGGTATTTGTTTGGGGCGTTGACCTAGAAAGATCTTTTGCTCCTATTTGCACCATATGTGAGGAACCTGCATGTATTTTGTAAATGGTGGAAGTGGGAAGTGTTGAATGAATGTGAGGAAAGGAATGTTAAGGATGACACAAACACCCAGTCCCCAGGCCAGGGATATTAATCACTTATGATTAAAAACCCCTGACCCGGCCGGAAATCGAACCCGGGGCCTCCATGTGACAGGTGGACGCATTTCCCCCTACACTGTGGGGCCGGACTATAATAACAGTTACAACACAGTGGCTGCCATTTGATTATGTTATTTCTTTTACTGTTCTAAATGCTTTATATTTAGGCTTTATTATATCAATAGGAGCATAAACAAAACATATTTTCACACCATTATTTTTTAAATAAATAAAAATAACTAAACTAAATAAATTAAACTAATAAAAATAACTAATAAAAACAATGGCCATAATTTTATTGATTAACTTATATTTTTCTGTTAATTTTTTTTTTTACTGCACTGGTGAGGGAGAAAACAATTTGTCTTGGCGGTAGTTTACCCTCCAAGTCAGAGAAAAGACCCCTTATTACTGAATTAGTTTGAAAGTAAATAGTTTAGAATTTTAATGAGAGTAGAGGGGAAATCTCTCTTCTTAAGAAACAAATTTCTAATAACTTAGCAGTACAGTATGTTTAAATTTAGGAAAGGCCAAAATAGAATGTATTAAAAGCAGGCCTTAAGTGATCAAGTGCCATGATATTTACATCTTGAGTTTCGTTTCTTGGTCCTTATGACCTGTATAACAGGTATAAGAACTGCTTTCCTATTGGCTGCACAGTGGCAATCACAACTACGTCAGAAGGTAGGAGTCTCAGGCTCTCAGCTAAGTTAACTCTTGTGCATGTCACAGAATAACAGTTCTTAATGCTGCCTCTAGAGTTCATAGCTGTGAGAATGTCTACAAATACTCCAAAACAGTTCACTTTACTGTATATGACTACATCAGCATTTTTGCACACCTTTAACACAAGATATTTTTAATCAACTTACTGGACATTCTACAGTAATTCATTGAACAGGACAGAAAAATGGTAAATCACAGATATTTTACTCATCAATCACATATTATGATTGCTACTGTTCGGTACCTCGCCTGTGAACCATGTGACCTTGGTGTCTCAGTGAAGCAGGTAGCCGAGCTGTAGGTGCAACCATATCGGATGGGTATCTGTCGAGAGACCAGACTAACGAATGGTTCATCGAAAGGGGGGTAGCAGCTTTTTGGAAGTTGCAAGGGCGGCAGTCTAGATGATTGACTGATATGGTCCTGTAATAATACTTAACATGGCTTTGCTGTGTTGATACTGCTACACGGCTGAAAGCAATGGGAATCTACAGCCAAAACTAACTCCCGAGGACATGCAGCTCTCTCTGTAAAAGATTAGCACAGGATAGGGTGTTATTGAGAGCTGTATCAAACCAGTCTATGGACTGATGACTCAAACATACTGTTTGGTATCTGTGACTAAATCATAGTTCGTGATTGTGATGACATCTCTAGTGTGTACAACCTCGTTAGTTTCTGTGTTTGATAATTCCTGCTTGATCTACAGCAAGTTGCATTACATTTTACTCCCAAATCAAGGGACTGAAGTAATTTTCATTTAAAGGCAAGTTTCTGCTTAAGAGAGGATCCATTTTACACTGTTTTACTGTACCTACTTCATTCTTTTTGTCTCATGCAACAACAAGCACTCCATCTGCTCGTTAACAAATGTGGCAGTGGAATGTGTTATTTCTCTGATATCATTGACCAGCATCTGACAGTTGATCTTACAAGTCTTTTTGTGATGTCATGGAATCCATACCCCAACTGATACTTCTAACCTTATAAGAACACAATAGAAGAGTTTACTCACCTTATCAGCGCTGATGGTGGCCCAGTCCGGCCTTGCCACTCCATACACCCTTAGCCGAGCAATACCACCATCAGGATACATGTTGAGTCTCAAGTGTGTCCAAGTTTCATCACTGTCCACTGCAAAATAGTTGTAACGTGTGTCCTTGTATCCTCCCTGAAGAGTAGACCGGGGCACCAGCTCTACCCAGTCCTGTGGAATATTAAAGCAGTAATGTATTAGGGGCTGACTTAGAAAAGAACATCTGCTAAAACTAACTTGCACAGTTCTAGTGCTGAGAGAGAATAGGAACAGCTCAGTCAGTGATCTTCTTGCTGAATGACAACTGTAGAAATCTGAATGTATACATCACAAGAAAGAGCCAAAATGCACATCGAGCTAAGCAACTGACAAACGATGTTCTTCTTAGTCATCGTCTGCAGGTTCATTGGTAATGTGTAGTACTGTAGTAATAGATTCAAAAGAACTTATATTTCCATTATACAGGGAGCTCCGTGTTGAACGATGCCTGTCCTTATGGCTAAATGGTCGAAGGAGACCCCAGTTTGACTCCCAGCTGGGTCATTGATTTTAACCTTAATTGGTCAATTCCTCTGGCCTGTGGACTGCATATGTTTGTGCTGTACTCATCATTAGAATTCACCATAGATAGAGCCCCATCCTCAAATTCACACAGGTTTCCCATAGGCATCAATTCAAAAGACCTGCACCATGCCTCCCTGGAGGCCATACATTGTCATCATCATGATACGATGCTGGCATGTAGAAGATCTCTGGTGACACATTTGCTGTTTACCCAACAATAATTACAACTCAGCCACACTTCACCTAACACTGATCTGTTTTACTCTGCCATCTCAGTGAAACATCGAAATTGACACACAGGCAGCCTAGATGGCATCAAATCCAAATGCCTGCATGTAGCAGCTGAGATTGTACAATTATTATTATTATCAGACAGTTTAATCTTGAGTAGTTTTCTCTTGATTGTGGGGCTGGGTGTTTGTGCTGTCTCCAACATTCCTGCAATTCACACACCACACTCTAAACTATCCTAGAAATGTTAGAAGATTTTATTAATCCCCTCATTAATGAAGACATTGAAAATCAGGAAAATGAGAATGGTAGAATTCAGTGGCGTGGCATTTTGAAAAGTGTTACACACTCTTTCTGAGAGTATATTGTCGCTTGCACCGCGGCATTTTTATGAGCAGTACAGATGTCATTTCATAAAAGTGAAAGACTTGATAATTGATATTACTTTTGTATAAGATAACATCATTTGAAAATGATGAAATGGCACATAATATATTGAACACCTAAAGTATAAAATTAATTTCTAACAGAGCTTCAAGGCTTACCTCAGTATTTCCTACTTGTACTTCAGCTTGATATGATGGCATGTTGTGGCATCAAAAATATCTATCACAGCATTGTAGAAATTAGGTCTCTTCATTATATCACTCAGAAATTTCTTCTCAATCACAATCAAAGAAAGTGCAGAGAGCCTGTTCTGTATTGAGAATTTTTTTGGAAGGTGTGCATCATTTTCAAGGCCGAGAAGCTTCTTTCAGCAGAAGTGCTAGTTGCCGGGATGGTGAGAATGAGGTCAATCAATTTCATTACTTCTGAATATGATTTTTTAAGACCACTGGTGTGCAAATATTGGTAGAGGTCATATGCATTATTTTTCACAAGGTCCGGCTTTGTATAGAGGACAGACAGTTCACTTTTAAGTTTCAT
Organism: Anabrus simplex; assembly: GCF_040414725.1. Taxonomy (NCBI): domain Eukaryota; kingdom Metazoa; phylum Arthropoda; class Insecta; order Orthoptera; family Tettigoniidae; genus Anabrus; species Anabrus simplex. Next base: position 241,224,059 of record NC_090271.1, read on the forward strand.
GCAGGCAAAATTTCATCCATACGTCTTCACTAACAACTAATAGGCACTGTTCGGGACCTCCTTTATGAAATTGTTAAACTGGTCAATATCAATTAACTGAAGGAACTCCAGCTTGTTAATATCAGAAAATCTATCTGATAGTTGCACGGATATGATGTCAATTATTTCCAAGTACAATCAGAGATGCGATGTTTTCTTAGTTCCTATAAAATAAATTCTCTGGCACTTTTGGGGGTAATCTTGCCTCCCTTCATTGTCTTGCAACTTTGACCACATAATTTCAAAATTATTTCTGGTTGTCTACAAAAACGCTTACAATTGCTTGATCTCTTTGGAGCAGAAGGCAATATCACATATTTTCTTCTGAAGGATCTGATATGGAACATCAGATCGAGGAAGCACTTCAGCAAATAAATTTCATAGGAAATAGAAATCAATGTCTTGCAGGGTAACATAGTAACACTTAGCTTGAATTATTGTTCCACCGTTCCATTTGTCTGCGTTATCTTTAATTCCTCTGAAGAGTTCAAGGAAATCTGTATGGAGATGGAGAGAGGACACAACTTCAACGAGCCTACCAGCATATATCCATTGGGTAGGTGCTACTCCTTTTAATTGTCTCTATATTACTTTGTTAAGAGAAGTAGCCCTTTTAGGGTATGATGAAGAAAAACCCTGCTAACCCGGAGAAGGTCTGAAAAAATAGTTTGCATTTCTTGATGTGGTTAAAAGATTGCTGAAATACCAAGTTGAGTCTATGAACAAATGTAGTCTGGTCATATTTATCCCTGACTAACTTCTGCAACCCATTGTGCTGTCCTGCCATCACTGCTATGCCATCAAATGTTTCTGATACTAACTTTTCATCACACTGAAATTCTTGTAACACTCCAAAGAGATATTTAGAGAAAGAAACAGCAGAACGGTCACTGCTTACATCACTGAATCTCAAAAAACTCTCTTGAATTTTGCCTTCAGGCCTAACATATCTAAATACAGTTGAGAGTTGTGCTTTGTTAGAAACTTCTGTACTTTCATCCAAAATAACTGAAATAAAGTTCGCTTTCTTAACCTCGTCTTTAATTTTGCTGGTCATAAAAATAGCTATAGCTTCAACAATATCATTTTGTATATCACATGAAAGTCCTGAGGAAACTGTAGATGTTTCTAAGTGGTGCCAAAAAACGTCATCTTTCTTAGCAATTAGTGCTAGTAACTCCCTGTAATTACCTCTGTTATCGGATTCTTCAGTTTCTCGATGACCCCTGGAAGGTAATCCTTGCTTTGAAAGAAAAAACACAGTATCTAGTAAAGTGCTGACAATATATCAGTTACTTTTTAATAGCTTATTATGTTTAAAGTCAAGAATTTCATGTTTGGTCCATATTGAATAGAGATTACAAAAGAATAAGTGAAAAGGTGGACCTTGTACAATTTTACTTATTGTTTTGTAGCTTATTATGCTTGTCAATTTTCTTTCTGTAAGCTGTACTCAAACAGAACTCTATTCTAAACCTCCCGAACTGAATCATATCGGCAACAGCATTGATGTGTGCTTGAGACTCCTCATGGCGTCTCTTTAAAATGCTGAAACTATCTAAATTGTCCACACTGTCTTCATCCAAGCATTATTTTGTGTGGAAAATAGAATACATGGCCAACAGTACAGTTTATTCATTTTTGCACAACCACATAACCAGTCCAGATTTATGTACCATGAGTCATGAAAATATCGTACTGTTCTTTTTGATTCCTTGAACAAATTTTTAAGAGAAGGCATAGGTCTACCTTTTTCAATTATGTTTTTCTTTTCTTGAAAAGTTCTCAATGAAAATGGCATGTTCATTAAGCTTTCTATTATACATGAACATTCTGGGCCTGCCAACTCACTTATTTTTGAGGTAGAAGAGACAGCACTCATTTTAATGTTTAATATGTTGTGCAGTCCTATAGGCTATCTTTATCTAACATAAATTAAATATAAATTCACACTTTAACAACAGAAGTCACATCGTATCATAATAGAAAACAATAACAAAATAATATAACATTGCACTGTTGTGCGTAGTGGAACGAATGGACGGAACAGCTCAGCACCGATGTTATATGCTTCTGTTTCCACTTTCCACTGCGGTAACATGAGTGGAGAACATAGTAGGATAATCCCAGTGTCGAGGGGAATGGGGCCTTGCTTGTTGCAGGCACAGTAATACTCGCCTAGCTTTTAGAAGAGATTCAACGCGTAACCACTGCATGGAGTGGTAACAGCCTCTCGCTCAGCTTTGACGGTGGCAGACTGCTGCAATAGAGTTCTCGCGACATATCCAGGTGAAGGAACAAAAATATTACTATTAAAGAATATTAGATTTTTATATTTTCAAACTGTTACCAGTGGTAACAGTGGATACTAGCACGCTTCGCCACTGGTAGAATTGCTTTAAAGGCAAACTACCAGCATGACTGAGCACCATCACCTTAAGTGGAGAATGTTTGACAGTGGTTCAGTAATACATTCCCAAATAGATGAATTAGTGGAAGAAGAATACCAAATGGCCTGCAAGTTCGTCTGATTTAAGCCCCTTAGGTTTCTTTCCATGGGGGCACTTTGGATCAGTCATCTGAAGAACTACAACAAAAGATAATCACAGCTTGCAGGAATACTCTTAAATGAGTGTTTCAGAATGTTAGACGGGCTTTTGAAAATAGATTCTATTTTTACGTGAAACAAAAACATTAGAGCAGTTGATGTAATTCTTATTGTTTTTGTTGGAGTCATCAGTCCATAGTCTGGTTTAATACAGGTCTCCGTTCCACGCTATCCTCCACCCACCTTTTCATTTCTACGTAACTACTACATCTTACATCCGCTCTAATCTACTTGTCATATTCTTACTTTGGTCTTTTTTTTGCTAGCGGCTTTATGTCGCACCGACACAGATAGGTCTTATTGTGACGATGGGACAGGAAAGGGCTAGGATTGGGAAGGAAGCAGCCGTGGCCTTAATTAAGGTACAGCCCCAGTATTTGCCCGGTGTGAAAATGGGATACCATCTTCAGGGCTGCCGACAGTGGGGTTCGAAACCCCTATCTCCCGAATACTGGATACTGGCCACACTTAAGTGACTGCAGCTATCGAGCTCAGTTACCTTGGTCTACCTCTACCAATCTTATTATACCTACACTTCCCTCAAAAAACCAAATGACCAAGTCTTGGGTGTCTTAAGATGTGTCCTGTCATTCTACCTTTTCTTCTCATCAAATTTAGCCAAATCAATCTCCTCTTATCAACTTGATTCAGCATCTCTTCATTCATGATTCGATCTACGCATCTCACCTTCAGCATTCTTCTGTAATACCACATTTCAAAAGCTTCTATTCTCTTTCTTTCCCAGCTAGTTATCATCCATGTTTCACTTCCTTACAATACCACGATCCAGACAAAAGTCTTCAAAAATATCTTTCTAATCCCTATATCCATGTTCAAAGGGAGTGAATTTATTTTCTTAAGAAAGGTCTTCTTTGCTTGTGCTTGTCAGAATTTTATGTCCTTATTTTTTCTGCCATCGTTACTTATTTTACTACCCAAGTAACAATATTCATCTACATCCTTTAAGACTTCATTTCCTAATCTACAGTAATATTTCCTGCATTACCTGACTTTGTACGACTGCACTCCATTACTTTTGCTTTGGACTTATTTATTTTCATCTTGTACTCCTTCCCCAAGACCCTTTCCATACCATTCAGCAATTTCTACATATCTTCTGCAGACTCAGGTAAAAAAAAAAACAATTTTATTGGCAAATCTCAGGGTTCTGATTTCCTCTCCTTGGTTTGTGATTCTTTTTCCAAATTCCTCTTCGAATTCCTTTACCACCTCTTATATATAAACATTGAAAAGAAGAGGGGGAACAGACTGCATCCTTGCCTCACTCCTTTTGGATTTTCTTCTTCTTCTTCTTCTTCTTCTTCTTCTTCTTCTTCTTCTTCTTCTTCTTCTTCTTCTTCTTCTCCAAACTGCTCAATTCTTATCACTGCAAACTTTTTTTTTTTTTTTTTTTTTTTACAAATTGTAGGTAATTCTTCTTTCTCAGTATCTGATCCCAATCACCTTCAGAATCTCAAATAATGTGGTTCAGTCAGCATTATCAAAAGCATATCTAGATCTATGAATACCACATCGGACATAAAGTTGCAGTAATTCTTATAACATTGATTATCGATGAACAGCTACTACTTTTAAAGCAATGTCCAATTTATGTTGGGGTATTACAATTATGAGAAAGGTAAACAAAAGGATCTTAACTGTATTTATTTTTGTTAAATGAACAAAAATGAAATTTAAGTTACTCTTGCAAAGTGTTAGCATGTGATACTGGTAATGTTGTTTAAATATCTGAAATATTTGATAAAATTGTGAATTGTTTAATGTGTGATGGTGGAAAATTATTTTAAATTATTTATGAACACTAATTTATTTAAATATTCATCTTTTAATTTTGGTATAAACTTTTTGGGTATCCTGTAGTACCCCCGTCATTTTCTAGGAGCTTTATTTTTTTTGTTTCAATCGGCAAGAAAGAAGAGCTATATGACTGAACAATATAAAAGAGTCTTGTAATTGGTTAACAGCAAAACTGGAGCCTTAACTCTGCATTTCTGTTGGTCCTCTTTGTGGTTACTCCATTTCCTGTTTCTCGATACCCATATCTTGGTAGGAGCATGTGGATGCACCTCAGCTTTTCTGATTGACCGTCCCAGCGGTTGGACGTGGTGGCTCTGAGCTCCACTCACATGGAGGGTGTGGAGAGGATGTTCAGCTCTCCTTTGGGGTAAGCACTCTTGTTCTTATTAACTTTCATTTGTAACTTCACTTAAATTTCTATGTCAATTTTTTATTATGCAGGAGTACACCTTTGGATTTTACATTAACCATAAATTGTAATAGCTTATGGTGATGTAATTTTTTCAATTGCATATATCTTCACTTTGGTTTGAGGAATATATTTTCTGAACAATTTTGTAACATTAGCTTTAATTTTGCTTCAGATTTTGCCTTAATATCAGTAGCACTAACTGCATGTAACTTTTGTGAATTGATGTCTCTTAGCAAGTTCAAACATTTTGCTATGGTTACGATTTTATGTTTTGAATTCACTTTTTCTTTATTGTAATTTCACTTTGTAACCTAAAACAGAATGGGGATTGCCCTCTCCTAAAAGGATGCAGAAAATCTGAGTAGGATTTTAGGTAATCATACATGCATTGGCGCATATGCATTCTTTAATGTACAGGTCTAGTTTTCATGCAGTGAGAACTTGGTGCTCAAGTTTTAAGTTGTGAGTATGTTATGTTAAACACTTTGTCTTATTACTGATTGTTTCTCTATGACATTTACATAAATTTACCTTGGTTTTTTTGTCATAAATATTTAATAATGAGGTCATGCTAGAAAAGGTTAACTAAATTACACTTTATTGAACATCAGTTCACGAAAGTCCTTCGATCCATACCCTCAGAGAAACCTAGCCTTAGTTGCCATTTATTTTACATTGTTTTATCTTGTTTTCGGGGCTGCCTGTCTGGGGTGGTAAAGGCATACTCAGTTCACCTGGAAGGACGTGGGTTTGATTCTCGTCAGGAATGATATAGATGAAATATTTGTCCCGAATGAATAAATTTATAATACCAATAGAAATGTTCCGTTATTGGACATAATAAATTTTCAAGCTAACTCATTTCTGGTTGCCAGCGTTTCACCCCCCATGTGCTAAGTTGGGCTCATCAGTTGGTACTTAGCACACCCACCAAGATGCATGGCTAGTGCATGGCTAGTGCATGGCTAGTGCATGGCTAGTGCATGGCTAGTGGAAGGCTAGTGCATGCGTCTTGGTGGGTGTGCTGAGTACCAACTGATGAGCCCAACTTAGCACACGGGGGGTGAAATGCTGGCAACCAGGAATGAGTTAGCTGAAAAATTTATAATGTCCAATAATGGACCATTTATATTGGTATCTCATATGGAAGTCGAAAAATTTAAGAAATGAGATTTCCACTTCCAGAGGTGCACATGGCCCTGAGGTTCACTCAGCCTACACAAAAATGAGTACCAGATTAATTCCTGGGGGCAAATGTCACAGGACGTAGAGCTAACCACTCTATCCCACCAAGTGCCGAGGTTATGGATAATGGAAGCCTTTACATTCCACCCCTCCCAGGGCTTTCATGGCATGTATGGAGAAGACTTTGCTTTTTTATCTTGTCAGAAACTTCATCTCACTGGCCTGGATTTTACTCTCATTTCTTGCTGTCAAAGTCCAAGACTCTGATGCATACATTAATGTAGGGGTATTGTACAGGTATAGTACGTCTTATACATTATCTCTTTGCATTTCATAGAAAATTCTCTGTTCCACACCAGGTTCCATACATTCCAGTAGAACATATTTCCCACTTGTACCCTTCTGCTGATCTCCTTATCCAACCTTACATCATGCATTATTTCACTTCCCAAATATTTGAAGTCTTCAACAACCTCCAGGTTTTGTCCCTTGATTCTAATGATTCCTTTTCTTTCTCTTTTTCTCCTCTTGCCATCACCACTGTTCTGCTCTTCTCCATACTGATTTTCATACCATATTTCTCAACATTGTCATTTAAAACCTTTAGTTGGATTTGCACTTCTGTATTGTTGACTCCCCAGATCACTATGTCATCTGCAAATAGCAATATTTTCATATCCCCTCCATATCTTGCCTTTGTTTCCTCTACAATTTCATCCATTACCATTATAAACATAAGTGGATACAAAATACTTCCCTGTCTTAATCCAGTTTGGTTTCTAAACCAATCTGTTCTCCCCACTAGAGTCTGCACACAACTGGAATAATTCTTATACTTTGCTTTCACTAGTTCCTTTGATTGCCTTCCACATCCTTTTCTTTCCAGGATTTCCCATACCTTTTCCCCATTCACATTATCACATGCCTCCTCTAGATCAAGAAATGCCATCACCAGATCTTTTCCATATTCCCAATGTTTTTCCATCAGTAATTTCATGGTAAATAGAGAGTTTGTCATTGACCTGCCCTGTCAAAATACATACTGTTCTTCCTCTAAATTTCTTTCCTCCCTTCCTCTCATCCTCCTTTCCATTATTCTCTACAATAATTTGGCCACTGGTGATAACAGTGTAATTCCTCAATAATTGTCACATACCGTCCTGTCACCTTTCTTAAATACTGGTATTATTACACCTTTACACCAATCATCAGGTACTTGCTTTTTCCTCCATATACACCTTATCAGCCTATATAACCAATGTAGACCAACAGGTCCTGCTGCCTTTATCATTTCCACACACATTTCATCCATCCCTGCTGCTTTTCCTGTTTTCATTTGTTTAACAGCCATTTCCACATCTGCCTTGCAATATCACTCTCCATTTCTGGATAATTCTCATTTACCACCACACTCTCTTCTACATAACTTCTCACATTCAAAAGTTTATCAAAATCATCTTTCCACCTATACATTATTTCCTCTAAGTCTGTTATTACATGTCCACTCTCTTCCTTCATTTGTTTTGTGTAGATTTTTATCAATCCATACAGCATCCTTTTTTCACCATTTACATAATTTTTCACTCTTGTGTGAATCTCGGAACATTTTTTCTTTTCCTCATTTGCCACTCTTTTACACTCATTTTCAATTTCCTGATACTTAATCTTACTTCCTACTTTCCTATCTCTATTCCATTCTTGCCATGCTTTCTTCTTTTGTTTAACAACCTCCTTCATCTTTTCATTCCACATAGATGTCTCCTTTACCTTCACTCTCACCAAAGTTCTGCCACAAATCTTCTCTACACAGCTTACAAATGTGTTTTTAAATTTAGTCCATTCTTCTTCTACACTTCCTATTTCTGATAACTTACAGGTATATTACAAGATATTAGAATCATTCCATATTGACAGTTTTCACTTTACAAAGGTGAAAAATGAGAGTATCCTCCTAATTCAATACAATAAATATTCCATTATTAGACGGAGTAAACAAATTCAAACATATTTTGGCTCATTTGACCCCTCTTCAGTGAAAAATGAGGGGAGTTTGAAATAATTTAAATAATATAAGTTGAAAAAATGCTAAAAAACATAATGAAGGAGCAAATGAAAAAACAAACAAAAGAGATCCTAGACGGAAACAAAATTAGCACAAATATACAATATTTACATCAATATGCGGAGCAAAAAACAACTCACTGCGACAAAATTCAGCAAAAAGGTGTTAATTTAAAATAATAATTGAAACTAAAAACTGTGTTAACCTAACAAAACAAAGGAATGAAAAAACATTGAATTATTTTGTAAACTATGATGTGCACAACCTCACCATGTGCTACTATTGTTCATTTCCATCTGCATCATTTGTTTTTTCATTCCTTTGTTTTCTTAGGTTAACACAGTTTTTAGTTTCAATTATTATTTTAAATTAACACCTTTTCGCTGAATTTTGTCACAGTGAGTTGTTTTTTGCTCCACATATTGATGTAAATATTGTATATTTGTGCTAATTTTGTTTCTGTCTAGGCTCTCTTTTGTTTGTTTTTTCATTTGCTCCTTCATTATCTTTTTTAGCATTTTTTCAACTTATATTATGTAAATTATTTCAAACTCCCCTCATTTTTCACTGAAGATGGCTCAAACGAGCCAAAACATATTTGAATTTGTTTACTCCGTCTAATGACGGAATATTTATTGTATTGAATTAGGAGGATACTCTCATTTTTCACCTTTGTAAAGTTATAGGTATATGTGGTTTTAATTACTCCTGAAATTTCTCCTGAGTTCTTTTATTTTTTAATTTCCATACTTTTCTTTCCTTTTACTGCCTAGTTATACTTCCTCTTAAAAGAATAATCACCACCACCACCACCACCACAACCACAACCACCACCACCACCACCACTACAATCTCACAAATTTACCTATTTTCAGTTTTTGCCACCACCACTCTGTGATCTCCAGTCAAATGCCTCACCTTGTAGTGCTGTTACATCCATTAACTGTTTATGATTTATTTCCTCAACCAAGAAATAATCAATAACTGTTTTTGTCCTTCTTTCACCCCAGCCATACTTAGTGATCTTTCTATTATTCTTCTTTCTAAACCAAGTGTAACCCATAATCATTACTTTTCTCTCACAAAATTCAATCAACTTATCTCCCTCACTGTTTCTTTCTCCATATTCAATTGGACCAATCACTTCTCCTTTTCCAATTCTGCCATTTCCAACCTGCACATTGAGGTTCCTGCAATGTGAAACAATACAGTGAAACCTTGGAATGCGAGTAACTTGGTCTACGAGTGTTTTGCAAGATGAGCAAACATTTTAAATAAATTGTAACTTGATAAGCGAGTGAGGTTCCGCAAAACGAGCGTCACGTGTGCCTACGTTTTCCCCTCCCCTGTTCGTTCGTTGAATGGATGAACAAGATCTTTGATCCTGTAGTGAGGAAATACCTTTCAGAAAATAATCTGCTGCTCAAAATCTTGCTGGTTATGGACAATGCTTCTGCTCATCCTCCAGGCCTTGAGGCCTTGAGGACGTCTTACTGGAGGAATTCAAGTTCGTTAAGGTTAAGTTGCTTCCTCCCATTACTACTCCAGCCTATGGATCAGCAAGTCATTTTGAACTTCAAGAAGCTATACTCCAAAGCACTATTTCAGAGATGCTTTGAAGTGACTGAAGGAACAAACCTTACTCTCCGGAGATCATCGATAAAGTCTGGAATAGAGTCACCAAGAGAACTCTCACTTCCGCTTGTGGAAAGCTATGGCGGGACTGTGTTCTTGGACGTAACTTTGAGGGGATTGTTGGTTACAAGGTGCCGCTGATTGTCGATGAAATTGTGTTCTTAGGGAAGACTATGGGCTGGAGGTGAATGACGTGGACATTCAAGAGCTGGTGGAAGAACATAGATAGGAACTGACCACCAACGCACTGATGGACCTGCATCGCGAACAACAGGAGGAGGTTATGGAGATCTCATCCAGGGATGAGGAGGAGGAAAAGTCAATGGAATCTCTCACTTCAACTGAGATTCGGGTGAAGTGAAAAATGTGGAAACGGTGCAAAATTTTGTAGAAAATCACCACCCGAATAAGGCTGTAGCAGTGCGAACGATGAATCAGTTCAATGACAATGCATTGTCACATATTCGTGAAATCCTCAAAACGAGGCAAAAGCAACAGTCATAGGATAGGTTCCTCATTAAAGTTGCACAAAAAGAAAACAATTCCAGTGAGTCAAGAGGTAGCAGTGATTTCGTTAGTGAAATTCGTGCTACACAGCAACTCTTCTCATGTCATCTCTCGTCTCCCTCACACCAACAATGATTTTGTTGTAAGGAAAAAATGCACTTTAATTTTGTTTTACGTTACATTTTGTTTCAGAAATGGTATGCGAATAAATATGTTTGTGTTGTGGACGAATCATCCACGTTTCAATTGTCTCTTATGGGAAAACTTGCTTTGATATACGAGCGCTTTGGATTACAAGCATGTTACCGGAACGAATTATGCTCACAATCCAAGGTTCCACTGTATTTTCGTCTACTGGAATAAAGATGAAGATGGCTGAACAAAGTTGTTTGAAGGCTCACCAACAAAGTAAGTTGTTAATCATTATCGTCTCTACATAATGAACATAATTAAAAAATAAAAATAAACCAACTTGTTAGTTTGAATTTAACGTCAGGTTTAGATTACCCAGGTCATGTTGGAAATTTATATTTTATTCTCTTTTTACCCAGGTCTTCTGGATAAAGTGAACTGCAACTTGGAAAAGTATAAATAAGATCAGGTTTCTTTGAGTTTGCAATATTTCTATGCGACAACATTAAAGAAGAAAGATAAGTTTCAGATTTTCAGAACTTTGTTAAGTTTATTAATAAATTGCAGATGATTATCAAGTGGTATGTGTTTATAACTGCCCTATTGTAGCATTTCTTATCACAGAAGTTGTCTTCTAAAGTTCACTTTCTAAGGTTTGTCTAATAGACTATTGGAATTTGTTCTAAAGTATGTGGGGTTAAATCATTGTGGATTTCTAGAAGAACTATGTCTGTAAAATGACTGACATTAAGTTACATCCATATTACATAATAAGGCTTTTTGCGGATGATGTTACTCTCTATAGAGTGATAAATAAGTTACAAGATTGTGAGCAACTGCAACGCGACATCGAAAATGTTGTGAGATGGACAGCAGGCAATGGTATGTTGATAAACGGGGTTAAAAGTCAGGTTGCGAGTTTCACAAATAGGAAAAGTCCTCTCAGTTTTAATTACTGCGTTGATGGGGTGAAAGTTCCTTTTGGGGATCATTGTAAGTATCTAGGTGTTAACATAAGGAAAGATCTTCATCGGGGTAATCACATAAATGGGATTGTAAATAAAGGGTACAGATCTCTGCACATGGTTATGAGGGTGTTTAGGGGTTGTAGTAGGGATGTAAAGGAGGATTACCTGATTCAAGAACTGGAAAGAATCCAAGGAAAAGCAGCTCGATTTGTTCTGGGTGATTTCCGACAAAAGAGTAGCGTTACAAAAATGTTGCAATGTTTGGGTTGGGAAGAATTGAGAGAAAGAAGAAGAGCTGCTCGACTAAGTGGTATGTTCCGAGCTGTCAGCGGAGAGAGGGCGTGGAATGACATTAGTAGACGAATAAGTTTGAATGGCATTTATAAAAGTAGGAAAGATCACAATATGAAGATAAAGTTGGAATTCAAGAGGACAAACTGGGGCAAATATTCATTTATAGGAAGGGGAGTTAGGGATTAGAATAACTTACCAAGGGAGATGTTCAATAAATTTCCAATTTCTTTGAAATCATTTAGGAAAAGGCTAGGAAAACAACAGATAGGGAATCTGCCACCTGGGCGACTGCCCTAAATGCAGATCAGTAGTGATTGATATTGATTGATTGTATTTACCTCTGATTTAAGTTTTGCAATTTGCTTCAACATGTCAGGAGTTGCTGCTCCTCCAAGTTCACTTTTTCGGGCAGGTATACTCTCCTCATCTGGAAGAAAGAAATATAAGTAAAAATACTGTAGTTATTTTTATCCGAAGGCTATAAAATATATTCTGAAGTTTATACACATAATTTCACCCTAGACTGTCAGCTGACTATCTGTGTTATTAGCAATGATATATTTTTTAAATGGAGATTTTTGTTAGCGAGCAGTGTTTGATCATCGAGTACTGAGGTCTGATCACCAAGACTGGTATGGCTCTCGAAACATCACTGTTACAATAACTTGGGCCAGTACTGAAATTAATTTATTGTTGAGTTTTAATGATAAATTTCACGCCCCCCCCCGCCCCCCCCGCCCCCCCCCCAATCAGTATGACAGTTACAGTTCAAGATTACGTGGAGTCATGATTCATATCTTAGAAGTGCTACGTATTAATGTGTTACACCCTGGTAACTGGAGTAAATATGACATTGGTACTTAGTAGCACAGGCAGCCAGCAATAATATATTACAGTATTACTGATATCAGTAAGTATTGATTTTTTAAATTCAATATTTGCAAGAAACCAAAGTCTGAAAAGTAAAAGATATTTCTTCATTTCGAGTTCTTTAGCACAGATACATTAAGTAGCTATCATCACTAAGTGAAGGGAAAACATGGAAATTTAAAAATGAATTTTCCCCATAATTTTGATTATAGTTAGTGACTTTTGACATTTCAAGTAACTACCCACCTGGGCAGGAGCCCTAAATGCAAGGCAGTGGTGATTGATTGATTGATTGATTGATTGATTGATTGATTGATTGATTGATTGATTGATTGATTGATTGATTGATTGATTGATTGATTGATTGATTGATTCAAAGTATTACTTTACCTTCTACACTGAGGCAAGCAGCTTGAAGTGAAAATCTTGGAGCATAGTTCCCTGTGAAGAAGGCAGTATCTATCACTATACCTCGCACCACACCAGGTACCCCTGGAAAATAGTAATGGAGATAAACAAAATCAAATCCCATGGCAGAAAAGCCCCGAAGGGCCATGGCCTACCAAGAGACTGCTGCTCAGCCCGAAAGCCTGCAGATTATGAGGTGCGTGTGGTCAGCACAATGAATCCTCTCGGCCGTTACTCTTGGCTTTCTAGACCGGGAATCATGGAGATACATTGAGGAATAAAACAAAAATATTGATCTCTTAGCAACTAGACACAGACAAAGCCTACCAGATCTCAACCTTTCTAGGAGACAAGAGAAAATAGTGCCTTAGTGTTCAGGTATAGGCCTAGTATCTTAACCAACATCACATTGATAGGTCTTATGGCGACAATGGGATAGGGAAGGCCTAGGAGCGGAGAGGAAGCGGCTTTAGCCTTAATTAAGGTACAGCCTCAGCTTTTGCCTGGTGTAAATGAAATGAAATGGAGTGTGGCTTTTAGTGCCGGGAGTGTCTGAGGACAAGATGCAGGTCTTTCGATTTGACTGCCGTAGGTGACCTGCGCTTCGTGATGAGGATAAAATGATGATGAAGACGGCAATACACCCAACCCCCTTGCCAGCGAAATGAACCAATTATGGTTAAAATTCCCGACCCTGCTGGGAATTGAACTCGGGACCGCTTTCACCAAAGGTCAGCACGCCAACCATTTAGCCGGAGCCGGACTTTGTCTGGCGTTAAAATGAGAAACCACGGAAAACCATCTTCTGGGCAGCCAACGGTGAGCCTCGAACCTACAATCTCCCAGATAGCTGTGCGCCCCAAATGCACGGCCAACTAGCTCGGTCCGATACTTTTTAATTGCTAATCTGTTATTACATAAACTTAGCTTATCGTCCACTTTGGATTTAGCTTAACGTCTAATTAGTACACGTTTCGTCCCGATTTGAGGGGCGTGCCCGTGCAATCCCCAAAACTGAAACAGACAATAAAATATTGGGTAATTTAAAAACGTTTGTACGTTCAACAATGACACTCAAGAAAGCATAGTAACATTCCAGTCTATGATGAATAACGAGCGCTATGTATCTTTTACCTTTGGTGTCTTGCCTGTCTTTTCTTGTTCTGTTTGAGTTCTTGTAACTGAAAAGCTACAGGATACATTTCAACCAAATTTCACACTACGGTTCCTTATCTTAAACTGATCCATTTGCCATCCTCCATCATTCCTGAAAATTTGTAACATTATCACGGATATGCCCTGTACAAATTCATCCCAACTCATTCCCTACCCCATATCAAGAAACAAGACTGAGGGGTAGACAAACAACAAAATCTTTAATCTCTGTAATTATGCTGTGTCCGACTCGTTGGCTTCGGTTCAGAGGGTCCCGGGTTCGATTCCCGGCCGGGTCTGGGATTTTAACCTTCATTGGTTAATTCCAATGGCCCGGGGGCTGGGTGTTTGTGCTGTCCCCAACATCCCTGCAACTCACACACCACACATAACACTATCCTCCACCACAATAACACGCAGTTACCTACACATGGCAGATGCCGCCCACCCTCACCGGAGGGTCTGCCTTACAAGGGCTGCACTCGGCTAGAAATAGCCACACGAAATTATTATTATTATTATTATTATTATTATTATTATTATTATTATTATTATTATTATTATTATTATTATTATTATTATTATTATTATTATTATTGCTGTGATTTTTTAGGAACAGGGACCACTTACCTAACTTGAGCAGAGCCCAGTCATGCCCAGGAGTGCGCTTGCGTCTTGTCTCCCAGCCGTCCATCCACTTGCCGCAATCAGTGAACTCTCCTTCATGCCACACTGGCTCTTCAGCCTTTAAAGATAAAGGGACTTAAGATATTCTGGACCACCATTATTATCAACATCTATAAACTAGAAAGACTGTTCGCAATATGATAAAGTGCCTTATTAACAGTGAATATCTGGACGGAATAAAATAGAGCCCAAGAAAATATATTGCACTCAGACTTCACCAATAAGGAATTGAATTTACAAAAAAATATAAGACCTATAATCTAGTGCAATATAGATCTGAAATCTTCCTGATCATGACCATGTACTTTGTCATTACTTAGTAGCCAGTGCATTGAAAGTCTGACCGAACTGATGCAATTTACGGGTTTCAACCAGTACATGTACCGGATATGCAGAATGATGAAAATCATTAGAGGGACACCATAATCTCAGTTGACAATTAGTAGGAAGCTATTTCAAATGACAGATCTTTGCTCTGCATCATGAGATGCTAAGATTTAATGTGTTGTACTTCATAAATACTGCCATTGACGCCAGCAGAATTACTTGCTGAAAACTAAAGTTCCAGGCACTCTGAGGACATTGGAGAGTGGGGGATCTAGTCAAAATGTAAAGATTTGAAGTCAAAATGACATGTTTTTAAGACACATCCTTTTTACTTTAGTAAATTGCGTCTAATTTCTTCAATGTTTTCTCATTTATTTCTTGTAGTAAAAACAGTGTCCGCCTCTGTGGGTCCGCCTCTGTGGTGTAGTGGTTAGCGTGATTAGCTGCCACCCCCGGAGGTCCGGGTTCGATTCCCGGCTCTGCCACGGAATTTGAAAAGTGGTACGAGGGCCGGAACGGGGTCCACTCAGCCTCGGGAGGTCAACTGAGTAGAGGTGGGTTCGATTCCCACCTCAGCCATCCTGGAAGTGGTTTTCCGTGGTTTCCCACTTCTCCTCCAGGCGAATGCCGGGATGGTACCTAACTTAAGGCCACGGCCGCTTCCTTCCCTCATCCTTGCCTATCCCTTCCAATCTTCCCATCCCCCTACAAGGCCCCTGTTCACCATAGCAGGTGAGGCCGCCTGGGCGAGGTACTGGTCATACTCCCCAGTTGTATTCCCCGACCAAGAGTCTGAAGCTCCAGGACACTGCCCTTGAGGCGGTAGAGGTGGGATCGCTCGCTGAGTCCGAGGGAAAAGCCGATCCTGGAGAGTAAACAGATGATGATGATGATGACTATACACTAAGAAACTAACGGACACTAAAGAGACTGCTAGACTGATGAATGCACGCGGCAAGTGAGTGAATCATATCTCACAATCAGTGTCCACGAACTTAGCAAACTATTTACTTCTGCTACCCTTCCTCACAGTACTACTTGCTATGGCATTATACAAATCGGTTAGCCGCGACAAACGACATTTTTTTTCATATTTCCGCTAATAACTTTGTTAATACGAGTAATTAAAGAACATAAATGAATGATTTAGCTGATAAGATAACCAGGCTTGTACAAATTGTTTGTGTTAATTATTATAATTCCTAATTTCAGGCAGCTAAAATGTAATGTTTTCTCCAGAAAGTGTGTGTGTGTGGGGGGGGGGGAGGCGTCGACTGCTTCCCCTCCCCCACCTAATCGCCGCCATTGAAAACATGTTATGAAGTAACAAGGTCTATTTTTCTTAGGTTTTAGTTAAAGATATTTTTGATTTTAATTATGGATGTATAATAATAAGAATTTAAATAAATACTTTGATGTGTTTTACCGGTATATTTTAGTATTTTACAAATATAGCCAACGGCCATACGATGTTGAATACACTGGTCCTCGTCTGATCACCGCGTGCCGTTGGCTCAATTTCCTTTTTACCAAGTTTCCTAGTCTCAGTATGACAACTTACATTCAACTTAGCCTACGGCCGTAGCCGTGTTGAAACACCGGATCCCGTGAGATCTCCGAAGTTAAGCAACATTGGGCGTGGGCGTGGTCAGGAGTTGGATGGGTTGCCACGCGCTGTTGGTGGGGGGTAAGGGAATGGAGGAGCGGAAAGGAACTGGCCACCCTACCGCACGTAAACTTCGGCTCAGGAACACCTCTGCGGAGGTTCGGACCTGCCTTCGGGCAGAACAACCCTTACCTTACCTTTACAAATATATGTATTACACCCTTCCGGGCTTCGAATGGATGACCCACGCATAAGAATGCCTCCACGTAACGGGGTAAACACCCACGGATGAGATTGGATTGAAGAGCGGGTCGAATTGCTTAACGAGCTTCGAACCGCTCCCCTTCCTACTTTCTGTGCCGGCCCGGCAGCATGAGCACTTGGGGGAGTGGTACGTTCGAAAGAAAGAAACAAATACTTAAGATGGAGCCTTATGTCTATAATATGAAAGTAGGATCTCTGGGTCCAAATGCCTAGTGGATACTGCTTAGCACTGCTACAAATGACAAGAATCATAAAATAGGGGTTACGAATACGAATTTATTCAAATACGACATATTAAAGAAGTTGACACAGCTGTATACAATTAATTCTCCACATATGGGAGGAAAAGAAAATAATGATCACTTTAAAATATGAATCGCCCATGGGCGTCGTCTGTATAACGGTATGATTGAGGTTTTTGCGATTTGCTATCGTTCATCTTTCCTCATTAGTTCAGACCGTTCATGAAATTTTTATATTATTCTGTCGGTCACACCGTGAGATGATCTGATGTCCCTATTCACAAATTACTTGTTGTTCTTAGCACGAACATAACCGGGGCCTACGCCACATAATTATCATATTAAAAGAAACATTTGCATGATACACAAACAAACACACATACCATTTCGCTAAACCCCGGACTCCTCATCTGTCACCAAGACCACACAACGTGCACATAGGTTCTGTTTGAACTCAAAAATATATGCACATAATTACGAAACATACACTGATATACGGATAAATACACTTCATGCACAAAAGAGAGCCATTCCTAGAAAGAAACAGCATGGTTATCAATGTCTCCGGCCCAAGGCGCACGACTGGAGCAGCTCGCTCAAGGGCGCCATCATAATCCGGAGTCGAACTGGCCGACTCCCGACCGAGAGGTACTGTGGGTTTCTGTAGATCCCTAGAATAGCTATAGTCTCATATCACCGGATATCTGGGGGAGATCCCTACTCATTTATTAAATACCTTTAAAAATCACCGTGATATTATCATTATACAAGTATTCTTAGCTAAGCCATTTAAACCAAACAGAAGAGCACGAGGTTGACCCAGAGCTCCAAGTCTTAATACGGCGGTACAAAGGGATCCCTCTGTCACGAGGGCGAGAGCCAGGCATTCACAAAAAAAAAAAGGAAGGGCGGCCATTCACTTCGCACGGCCATTTCTCATTCATTGGCCACGCCAGATTCTTCTCTCCCTCACACGTCCACCATTTTCATCTCGGGGACATATATCCATGGCCCACTTCATTTGCTTATTCATATTATCGTGGAATTCCCATGAAATACTCTTTTATTCTCTCCCTTCTCATTATTAACGCCGAACGTCGACTGTGGGCACGATCACTTCTAACTCATCTCATCGTAAATTCCTCGGGCATTCGGCCCTCTCACTACGTCTCATATCGCGTATCTTCTTCCCTTGGGCATAGGGCTCTCATGACCCCTCCAGTCCACCTTTTCACACTCCTCGCTCCTACCACAGGAAATATTCCTATATTTAAATCTTCTGACCAAATATTAGGGACTCCTGCCCCTGGGTCTCACCCCGGCTATAGATAAAAAAAACCACTCCAAACCATTCTGGCCAATTAATCAAAAATCACGGGAGACTTGCACATGGTCCATCACACCTACCTAAATAACACAAAATGTACCTCTCTCGGTCGGGATTTCTTCTTTCTTGCTGTACATGCACTAATTATATGTGTAAGCTAGGCATGCATTGACTGACTGACCCATGAGTTTCCCCGGCATATACGACAGCCACGTGGGACAGTAACTACCAACATTTTGACATGGTTTTCCCTGCTCGCCAGCACTATTGTTCCAACCACCCCTAAGGGAAACTCAAATATTCTCCTAACCTTGTTCCCATATTTGCTAGGACATTCTACATATTACTAGAAATATAACCCTCACGATAAGCTAATCATTAAGAAAAAAAATGAGTCGTCCGGGAATTTAGCTCCCCTGAATTTACTTCAACTATCTAAAGATCAATAAAATTTCCATATAGGACATGCATTATCTTACAACAGTTTGATATTTACAAAGAAAGCTAATCCTATCCCCCGGTTATGTGACATGCTTAGAAATTAGATTTGGACATCACTCATCTGTTTGGTGGCCGTTGTTTCTCCTTCCACGGGAGACCCATGATGGAGCTTTAGTGCTGCATGGCCACGCGGTAGGTGGCGGGCGTGCAGTCCTTCATCCCTGGTCCATACAAGTCCGACATCCTGGGGAACTCGTTCACAGCTGAAATCGTACAGTAATCCAAAATGGGTGACACTTTACACTCGTCACACGGCCTCTATTTCCAGAGTTTACACCACGAATAAGACGGTCTTTCAAATCACGGCGGGCGCGTTCACAGCAAGAATCGGGTGGCTCACGAGACTCGAGCCCCCTGATTCAAAGTAACACTTTGGGTGATACCAAATTATGAATTTCACTGACTCATTAAAGCCGGCACTGTCTCAGCCGTATTCTGCTACTTGTTTGTAAATTATGCTCGCGGATTAACTAGTTTGACACGCAGCACAGAGACAATTCACCTAGGCTCGTTTGGCCTCCCGTTCACTTCACAAAGGCGTGCTGGACACAATAGCACTTTCAGTAAGCGGTCAAGGGTTTCGGACTGTAAACTGGAGCACCCCGGGACACAGTGTCCGTCTCAACGACCCGCAAAGAACAACTGTCCTCTATGATGGCCAGCGCGGCCTATATTATCTTGCCCGCCGGAAGCCTGGGGGCGTAAACGTTCACGGTTCATTAAGAACAAGAGCTCCTTTCATACCAAGAATTGAAGACATTTAAATAGTGCATCTTGCAGCCCTCTGTCTCCTCTTTCATTTGAGCAAGGCGTGCTGGACCTACGATCGGCAGTTTTTATGTAATTTGCTTCCCGCCTTTGATTAATTCATAGCGTCCTTTGGAGGGTGGAGTCATCTTTTGAGCGCGACTCTTAGCTTGGGTGACGCCGTTGTATTTACATGTGTTAGCGATATATTACATCTGGACAGCTGGTGACCTCATTTCTTCCCTTGAATAAGTTATTACATATTTTTAGTCTGGGAAACGCAGAAAATTCCGCTCTATTCAATGGTGTGTCTCACATAATTTTCCTATGTCTGGATCAAAATATCATTCCATTTTTTACGCGCCAAAATCCGACGTTGGCACCCGTGACACGTGCATAAAAAACCGGAAGTTCCTTATGTTAGTTTGGAACTCTGGGAAGCTAAGCCACACCTCGGGGCGTATCTGACTACTCCAGCATCGCGTCCTCTTCTATCTCTCTCTGCAAGTTGAGAGGGTATTTCCGCGGGGGCTTGGCTCTTGCTCTGTCCTCCCTTTGTTTTGCAGGCGCTCTATCGCGGGTTCCGTTCTGGCCGGACGCCGCTCGATCCCCTTCGCCCATACTGCTACCAATGACGCGACCTTTAGGAGTAATTTTAATGGAGTAGAAAGGCACATATCATTCCCATGAGCTGTACAGGACACTGTACGGTTTCAGTATGCCACACTTGTAAATCAAGCACCCTTTATAGATGTTTCTTTATTGCTTATACGGCTCCACCTACATGCGATGAAGAAAACGGACAAACTGTCATTCCTGCTTCATGTTGCAGAAGACATCAACGGTGTGTACAGAGATTTTTTTTTTTGCCAAGACTATCACATGATGCAACATTTAGAAATGTGAAGGAACGCCGACTCATGCGGAGGTGAAAGAGCTAATCAGGAAGTTACCAGTGTCTAAATGAGTCAATAATTCGCGTAACCGTCACCCGCAGAGAATATACCGTACAGAAAGTGTCAACTTATACTGGAAGAATGCAGAGAAGCTGAGTAGTTTTGTATTTTCCGAACTGGAGGCTCTTTGGCAGAGAGAGAGACTTCTTCTATGCTGATTGGGAAGAAGAGTCCTCAGTGTCTGTGGTGGCGGCGGCGGCGGCGGTGGTGGAGGTGGTGGTGGTGATTACTGTTTTGAGGATAAGTGCAACTAGATAATAACCCCTTCTTAGCTCTAATCAGAAGTGAGATTGGCAATGTGAAGGGAAGGACCACCATAATGGTGGGTGAAAATGAAAAATCTCCTCTAAGCCTTGCAAAACTAACACATGTCGCGTTGAATAGCTTGGACAGTATAACGCTGGTCTTCTGAGCCATAGGTCTTACGGCGACGATGGGACAGGAAGGGTCTAGGAGTGAGAAGGAAGCACTGTGGCCTTGATTAAGGTACAGCCCCAGCATTTGCCTGGTGTGAAAATGGGAAACTGCATAAAACCATCTTCAGGGCTGCTGACAGTAGGGTTTGAACCCACTATCTCCCCAATACTGGATACTGGCCGCACTTAGCGACTGCAGCTATCAAGCTCGGTAGGGTTCAACCCCGGTTCAGTACAATGGTTATTTGAAGATGCTCAGATACATCACCCTCATGTCGCAAGTTCTACCAGAACGTAAATTAATTTTTGCATGATAACATTTCAGCACCTTGGTGTCTCCGGAAACCGTTAAAGTTGTTAAAAGAGACAAAAATTAATAACATTATTATTATTAAATTAACAGCATCGGGTTGGAAGTGTTGATGGAGGGTGGTCAGATAGGAGCTGGGCACAGGTAAGTGGAAACAATACCAGACTCAGCTAGAGGTAGCTCTGCGGCCAGTATCCAGTATTCGGGAGATAGTGGGTTCGAACCCCACTGTCGGCAGCCCTGAAGATGGTTTTCCGTGGTTTCCCATTTTCACACCGTCGACTCCAAGGCTTTTTTATTTCCGTGATGTTAAACAGGGTGACAAAAAGGAAGTGAAAAATAATCTGTACCGTACCTTGATAAGATTCTCAGCCACTGCAAACCAATCGTCCGTTGCAAATACGACTTCGCCTCCATTCTGAAACGTAATACATAGGTTATTTACTATTGTATGCTACAAAGGCAGTTTTGAAAAACGTTTTCTAAAAGGCAAAAATATCCCAAAATTGGAGGGGGCCGTTGTTAAGCTCTAGCAAAATGATGACCATAAAAACTAAGCTGAAGATTTTCAGAGGCAATGTTAAGTCAGTTTTGTTATGTGAATCAGAATAATTGAAAGTCAAAAATCAAATGATTAATATGCCCATATTTTTCCAAGTTTGCAACAATTTGGCGACGGCATGCAAGTAGGCCTACAGGTGCACCGCAGGGTAACTATAAGTACAGTGTTTTCGAATCGTTACAATTTCGTCTCCATCCATCGTATTGGCTTACACATTCCTTTAAATGACGCAGATAATATTTTACTAGGTATGTGTGATGATTAGCCCCATCGCACAGGAAACGTCTTTGAAAAAGTCGTTGAGTGCATGACATCACCTACAAGTAAGTCTCTCCCTGACACAAACTACCTCGCTGGTTTTGCATGTTCTTGAAAAACAACACATGCTCAAATAAACCGAGTGAGTTGTTAACACAAGCGTAGCTGTGCAGAGAGGGAAAAAATACCTCAACTATCTTGTCCGAACATGTCATTCTTTGGATTCTGAAGTGATTTCATTTCACTTAACATGTCAATTATATACATTAGTCGAAAGGAAGACCTCTCGGATAATCATATTGCGGTTAGGCAATCCAACCCTGTCCACTTTTCACTGAAGGATATTATTACCTCTAGTAATAATCTCGGCTACTGTGTACCTTCACAATGAGACAAGAGCATAGTATTAATGTATTTTTTATTTGCTGCACATTCTACATTACATTCACATTTCCGGACATAATGCTGCACTTTCTACATTACATTCACATTTCCGGACATATCTTCCGCTATACATTGTACAATACCTTCATATTTCATGATGCGCATAACACCCAGAGCTCCATATGCGATGGCCCCAACCACCCACCCTCCCACAGGGGGCCCCAACCACGCCCCCAACTCAGCGTGGCGATCATCCACAAGAAGAGATTCACCAACTCGTCGAGACATACGACGCGCAACACGAGGCAATGAATTACCTCTCGAAAGAAGAGAGAATTCATGTAGTACAATATTGTACGCCATGATACCACCCCTCAGTCGAGAGAACATTGCTGGCTCGTGTCAGAACGCGGATCGGTCTTCGGGCCAGAGCTCGCCTTAACAGTTGCTAAGGAAAGCTCGGCACCTGAGTTCTCGGCTTGTTGATGAATCTCATTATCGCCTCCGCTGCGGACATTATTGGAAATGCATCTTATATCTGGTAGGGGCGGACCGCACAGGGAACGAGTCTCCACCTGACAGTATCATTCATTTTATATTTATATTTCTGGTAGATCTTATCGAGTAGTATAACAGTGTCGGTAGATCAACGGTGAGGATAATCCTCAAGTTCCCAAAATCTTAGTTTCGATCGCAGATGAGAAGTTTTGATTGTAGATAAATGCTGAACGCGCTACGCTACCCGCTTCAACATGACAAACTCCGTGGTTTGTTTTTGTGTTCACTCATGGGACAGAAAACCATAGTACGCTGTCTGATTATTTAAACCTATGTCAATTATTTAGTGGAAAGGAAGACCTTTTCTTCTTCTTTATCTGTTTAGCCTCCACGGTCGGTTTTTCCCTCGGACTCAGCGAAGGATGCCACCTCTACCTCCTCAAGGACAGTATCATGGAGCTTCAGACTCTGGGTCACGATATAACTGGGGAGGATGACCAGTACCTCGCCCAGGCGGCCGCACCTGCTATGCTGAATAGGGGCCTTGCGGGGGATGGGAAGATTGGAAGGGATAGATAAGGAAGGAAGCGGCCGTGGCCTTAAGTTAGGTACCATCCCGGCATTTGCCTGGAGGAGAAGTGGGAAATCACAGAAAACCACTTCCAGGATGGCGGAGGTGGGAATCGAACCCACCTCTACTCAGTTGACCTCCCGAGGCTGAGTGGACCCCGTTCCAGCCCTCATACCACTTTTCAAATTTCGTGGCAGAGCCGGTAATCGAACCCAGGCCTCCGGGGGTGGCAGCTAATCCAAAGAAGGAAGACCTTTTGCACAATTATATTGTGGTTAGGCAGTCCAAGTCTGTCCAGTTTTTATTGAATAGTGGTCACGATATTGTTGAATTGTTGCTAAGATACAGTTGAAATCTCGATGATCGGATTCGTTCACATAACAGAAAAATATAGGCCTACTCCGTTTTAAACATTTTCAATGATTAATTAATTTAAGATTCTGCTTTGAATTCATAGCAGTATTAACATGAAGGCTAAAAGCCTGAGAGTGAAACAGATTGAATTTGATGGTTCATTTGACAAAGAGTGATGGAATGTGAAATATTTGTGTGAATGGGTGACATGTGTTCTTCCTGAGCCCAGTTTTGTTTTCAAGTGACTGTGACAGGTGGTGCACTAAATAATATTGTTGGCATTGTAGGTGTATAATGATCTGTCGCTTCCGCGTGATCTTCATGATGATGATGATGATTGTTTAAAGGACCTGACATCTATCCTCCTGTGGGTGGGAGCAGTAGAATAACACACACGTTATCGTAAGGGGCAACTAAAGGGGGCCCCAGAGGATCTGAACTTGGGAGCGTGGGTTGGCGACCACGGGGCCCTTAGCTGAGTCCTGGCATTGCTTCCACTTGTGCCAGATTCGTCACATTCATCTATCCTGTCCGACCTCTCTTCGTCAACTCTTGTTCTTTTCCGACCCCGATCCTATTAGGTTTGCGAGGGCTAGTGAGTCTTTCATTTTCACGCCCTTCGTGTCCACTGTCTTCCTTTGGCCGATATCTTCATTTATCGAAGTGTCGTATCACATAAATGGGATTGTAAATAAAGGGCACAGATCTCTGCACATGGTTATGAGGATGTTTAGGGGTTGTAGTAAGGATGTAAAGGAGAGGGCATATAAGTCTCTGGTAAGACCCCAACTAGAGTATGGTTCCA
Source organism: Anabrus simplex (assembly GCF_040414725.1). NCBI lineage: Eukaryota > Metazoa > Arthropoda > Insecta > Orthoptera > Tettigoniidae > Anabrus > Anabrus simplex. The sequence goes on from NC_090271.1 coordinate 241,248,967, forward strand.
GTGTATGGGACCCTCACCAGGATTACCTGATTCAAGAACTGGAAAAAATCCAAAGAAAAGCAGCTCGATTTGTTCTGGGCGATTTCCGACAAAAGAGTAGCGTTACAAAAATGTTTCAATGTTTGGGTTGGGAAGAATTGAGAGAAAGAAGAAGAGCTGCTCGACTAAGTGGTATGTTCCGGGCTGTCAGCGGAGAGATGGCGTGGAATGACATTAGTAGACGAATAGGTTTGAATGGCGTTTATAAAAGTAGGAAAGATCACAATATGAAGATAAAGTTGGAATTCAAGAGGACAAACTGGGGCAAATATTCATTTATAGGAAGGGGAGTTAGGGATTGGAATAACTTACCAAGAGAGATGTTCAATAAATTTCCAATTTCTTTGAAATCATTTAGGAAAATGCTTGGAAAACAACAAATAGGGAATCTGCCACCTGGGCGACTGCCCTAAATGCAGATCAGTATTGATTGATTGATTGATTGATAGTGTTATATAGAGGATGGTTGCCTAGTTGTACTTCCTCTTAAAACAATAATCACCACCGCCACCTAACATTTAGGTCATTGGCCCCTGCCTATTCTTCAGTTCATCCCGTTTGTTATCCATTGTCTGCAGGTGCTCCTTTCTGAAAGCGTCAGTTTGCTTGTGTATTAATTATGCGACACCATTTGAAGCGATCACCTGCCAAACACTCGGGAGCAATACTATGCTGCAGGACATTTTTGAACCGAAGTTTTTGTCCACCAACCTTTCTTCTCCCGTCCTGTAATCCACTATGCAAGGTATTTTTAGATAGCTGGTGGTCTTGCACCCGGATAACATGTCCTGCCCACTGTAATTGATTTTTTGTGACCACTGTCTCAATACGGCATCTAATAAGTTTGCCCTTCGAAGTCCATCTTTGGTAATCATTCCATTTGATACGCAGGATTGATCTGAAATATTTCAGGTGGATACTATCTAACATCTTGATATGCCGTCGATAGGGACACCAAGTATGAGAAGCATACAGAACAGCCTAGAACAGTCAGTTTCGTGTGTAACGAGAAAACGCGTCGGCTAAGTTTCTCGAAAGAAGCCTCTGCTGCTGGACTGTTTCGGCAGTTAATTTCAACGTCCTACTGTTAAAATGCTACCCAGCTACTTTAATTTCTCTGGGGGCGTAGCCAAGGGGGCTTTACTGGGATTTATAATCACCCCCATGGAAATTTTACGAAAAGAAAATAAACACAAATTGTCAATAAACTAAATAGACACTTAGAGGCGTAGTTGTAGGACCAACAGATCTTTTGAATATGTTTTCTAAGAAGCCTCGAAAGTTGAATTTTAGATTGCAAACTGAACTTACCATTCACTGTAAAACTTTTGACCTTGATCGTATTGTCCATGTTATTTATTTGAATATAAGATTTTTTAGTGTACTGCAGTCTAAACATCAACATGATCCACTTGTAACGGTGTCCTTATAATGACAAGTCTTGCATACGCGCACCACACACGCACAGACACCTTCATTGTGCTCTATCATCAAACTATAACCCCCTATCGGCCGTTCCTGGCTACGCCACTGGCAGCAACAGCGTTACCAACCGCACGGTTAGAGCCGTACATTTACGGTTTTCAACCCTGTGTGTACGGTATGCGGTTCGAATGTCAAACCGTAGCCTACGCGTTAGATACGGTTCTGAGAAATTTTTAAATTGACAGTTTTATTATTGGAAATTTTAAGATTTTTTATACATTTCTTTTTCCTTTTTTAACATAGACAAGAACCTCGTTTATTCGACCCTCATTAATCCGGATCTCCGGTTTATCCGGATCGAAAATAATAAAAATTTAGTTTTACTTGTACAGTATTTCTTTTACGGGTCGACTGTTCTTGAATGTCTTCCCCGCCAGGGATAGTTAAGGACAGGAATTGGAATTACTTCGGCCACGGTCTATAAAAGGTACCGTCCCGGTATTCGCCTGGAATTGAGAATGGGAAACCGTGGACTCTTCTGATTTCCTTGACTCATTTCCACGCATTCCCGGATGCTCGGACGTAGATGTGAACGACGTAAATGACTGGCTGAAAAATGACTGTAATTCAGACTACGGCCTGTTGAAACATGAATAAATTATTGCCTCTTGTTCCTCGGCAGGTAACGACGAGAGTGATGGTAAATTCGAAAATTAAACCGGCGCTCCATCAGGAGAAACAATGACTCATGGAGAGGCAACAATGCAACTGGACAAACTGATGGCCTATTGAGAACCCCAGACTGAAACCACATCGGCAGAACTGTTGTTAGTAAAATGTCTTTGTGATCGTGCTGCGCGCAAACGCTATACAAATGTAGAACAGAAAAACTTACACATTATTTTAGTGCATAAAACAGTGTCGTAAATGTAAGAAAGCAGGTTCGATCCTGGCTCAGTCCGGTGGTATTTGAAGGTGCTCAAATACGTCAGCCTCGTGTCGGTAGATTTACTGGCACGTAAAAAGAACTCCTGCGGGACTAAATTCCGGCACCTCGGCGTCTCCGAAAACCGTAAAAGTAGTTAGGGGGACGTAAAACCAATAACATAATTAAATGTAAGGAAAATGTTCTTATATATTTTGTACAGTTGAAAAAAGGTATTACTGTACAAGTTATGTTAACAGATTATATAACATCTACTGTATTTGTTTTTTAGTTTTTTCCGGATTATCCGGGTTTTTGATAATCCGGATTAGTTCCGGTCCCACTTAATCCGGATCAGTTCCGGTCCCACTTAATCCGGATCAGTCCCGGTCCCACTTAATCCGGATAAACGAGGTTCTTGTGTACTTCATTTCCTGGACACGTATGGCGTGATCTCCACTTCCCCAGGGGACTCCCAAGCTTTGAATGTTGTGATTCACGTTTGTGATGGTTTCGGATCAACACATAAAGCGCCTGAATAGCCTGACACGTGGGATTTTTCTGTCTCACTGTACGACTGGGATTACCCTACTTGAAACTTTATCAGTTGTAATCTCGTAGTCGTACATTTGTTCACAGCCACACTCTTGATTCAACCCGCACCGAACTCCGTCAATCTTTTCATAACCTTTGTGAAGTGTGGTGTAACGTCAAACATGTAACAGTGCAGCGTCTAGTTTTAAATCTTATGTATAATGTGATTTCGTCAAACTTATTAATAATATTGTACTTATAAATTATTTTGCGTGACAGTGCAGTGCTTCAATTTATTGTTGGTTAGCTTACTGTTTATTAATTAAGTATGTATTACTTTCTTTGGCGTTTCTTTCGAATGTCAAACAAGTAAAGATGTGGCTATCTTCTGATTCCAAAAATGAAGCAGCTCCTTTGACACCCAAAAAATTAAAACTTTCTGTCAAAACACCGAGAAGAAAACAAAAGTACAGGCAGTCGTGGGAGAGAATAGACTGTATAGAAAGTGGCTGCGTCCTAATCCAACATGTGGAGAAAGGGCAAAGTAGTATATTTTTGTATTTTCTTACTTATAGTAATAGGTTTCAGTTAAGTATTCCTATTTGGTATTATTGCTACTTGCTATTGTTGCACGCATTCTATTGAATTCTAGTATATTTTGGTGGATATTTGTACTTTACGGCTTTGAGATAAAGAATACGGTTTATTTTGAATTTATGTATGGTTTTTCAATTTTCGGAGGTTGGCAACGCTGGGCAGGAAGGTTAATCGTGTTCACAATCATTTGCAGAATGACCTTACAGTGCACCGGTGCTAAATGGGATACTAGCAGAGAAAATCTCGACTTCATGACCAACTCATACGTCTGTTGGGTTGCAGAGCAAAATATCGGTAGGGGCAGCTGATACATACACTTGACAAAACTTCTGTTGTCGGTTTGTGAAATATAGATTACAGATCCAACATGGCGACGCCTACGACGATCTCACAGTTCACTGAACAGGTTTGCCAACCTCGGGGCATTATACAGACCTGGTGAATAACATGAAAGATGAAGGTTAGTGATGCTAAATTATTTTATTTTCTTGTCGTGCGGACAGTATGCGCCGCAGCCATAGAAAAGAGCCTCTTGAAGGGGCCACTTTCGCGACAGAGATTGCCCTGGACTATTAAATGTGAGTTGCCACTCGTTTATTGTTTTAACCGAATGTGGTAACCCTGTGGCCACACATCATGCGAGCACACTCGGAGGCAATATTAACACAGCTGATCACAGCAGGCCAATAGGGAAAGAAGAAGATGGTCGCATGTTGCACTTTGACGCTGTTTGGTTTCAAACATTTGGGGACCGATTAGTGAGTCCCTGGCAGGCATCGAGGAAGGATCTCTCCTCTCGGCTACTTTCGGTACCGGTATCGTAAAACTTATTTTTCTATGATTCCAACATCCGAACCGGCTTCCAAAGTATCACCGTCCACTCATCCCAGTACGGCATAGATTCTTCTAGTAGCGGCGATTGGGGATAAGTAGTGGGGGGAGGGAAATCAAAATTGGAAAAAAAGAGATAGCCATAAAATGGTAAGTTTATGATCCTTTCTGAGCGAATTTCGATAGAGACGTAAAGGTTGACAGTCTTATCAACTTATGTCCGGTAATAATAGTACTATTTAATGAAACTTTCGCCAAGGGAACAATAATTATACATGTATTACAATTAAATAGAAGTATGTTGTGATTATACAATTTAAAAGTGTTTAGTGTTTGAATACACAGTAACAAAGTAACAGACACTAGACAGAACTGAACAGACACATTGACTGAGGAGTGAGACTGTCAGACCGACGAATGCGCACGGCAAGCTGGTGATCTTGGTGGATATATATCCCTGCTACTCTCTGTCACAGAACATGTTTGTTACATATTATTCCGCGGGTCTCCACTACTTGCTGTGGAGCTGTACAATTCGGTTAGCCGCGACGAATGACATTTTGTGCGTATTTCCGCTAATTACTTTTCTTAACAATTTAAGAAATTAAAGGAAAGAATTAGATGAAAAGACAACAGGGTTTGCTCAATTTTGTTTTTGTGATTCCTAGTTTCAGGCTGATAAGTGGAATAAAAATGTAATTTTTTCTCCAAAAAGTGGGGGTGCGACTGCCACCCCCGCGCCTCCTCCCTAATAGCCGCTACTGGTTATTCTAATAGTGGTAGTGTGTCTTGACCAATATGGGGGTGGGTGTCTTCCCGTGGACTTGGAATGCTTTACAGGATGCAAGGTCAGCTAGATGCAGCCAAATACACTGGCGGTAAAGTTCCAAACATCATGAAATAAAGAATGTAGAATACGGAAATTATAGCAGTCTGTTTGTCGAGGTAACATTGTGACTTCCCCTCTCGGAGAACAAACATCTAACGAGAAATGCAACCATTCAAGCTAAGGGCGCCAATCTTTAAGTTGAGGACTTAAAGATAAAAATTTATAATCAAGCTTGGACGGACTCTTATCACAGGGGTGGGGTGAAAGTGCACTAATCATTAAGCAGGAGAATTAAAAATCAAAAGGCTAATTAAGGCAGATTGATTAAAGTGAACTAGAAAAATACTATTTATTAGATTTAATATAAATGACGACGGTTTAACGAAGACTGAATTTAAAATATAAAATGAATTTAATAAAGAATTGAATGACTCTACTTCGCGAAAACTTGCAATATCTTTAACTCGCTTGCTCACCATTGAGTCTTGTTCTGCTGGTCCTTGGGAAGCTTCCATCCTTGTAGCGGGAACATCATCGGTCGTCTTTGATATCTCTTCATCTGCAGCTAAGTACCATTCCTGCCTTGCAAATTGCACTTCCCACTAATTGGAAAATGACTTCAAAACTAACACTCCCTATTATGCTTTATCCCATATATTGGAGATAAGCCCTAAGTCATAGTTAGAAGAACCACCTTGGGTTATTTGGAGAGGATACTCAATTAAGAATCCTTCCAACTTTACTGAAAATATTCTCTGAAGTTTCATTTCTATCTAGATTAATACTACCTATTGACTTAGACTGGTTCAAACCGGTCTTGTAGCCGAGCTGTACGTACTTCCTGATGAGAGTGGCTATACACCCCTCATTCAGAATTTCTAAGTACCACGTCGTGGTAATGAAGTAGAATACTACTGCAGAATCAAACGAAGAAGATTAAGTAGCAGGTCCAAGATGAAGCCAAGAGCTCCAGCACGCCCTTTTATAACCTTCTCTGGCGCTAATTACAGGTCGCTACACGTGGTCCAATCAGATGACATGTCTCTCCCCACTCCAGATATTAGAGTTGACGGGTCTTAACTCTGATATTAACTGTTCTTCTATTGGTCCATTCTCTCAGTATCCATGGCAATATGACGCTCCTTTCAAAATATAGGCGTTGAATAGTTTGAATAATTCTGGTCGAAATACGGTAGCTTTCGTGAGGACGCGTGAACACGTGCTTGCTTTTCCCAGAACTTGATGTCTAAATTTGTCCTTTCTCCTTCCTCGGTGATGTGGCAAGATAGCGGAAATCTACTGCAAGTTAATTTTAAACAAATGTCGCAAGAATCTAAGTGAATATTAGGATATTCAGCCCTCGTTTACAAGTCGTAGTTACAAAGTAATGAAATGATAGTGAGCAAATGATTAAACATGAATTATAATACAATTACATACCAAAATAAATATCATGACGTTGAATTTCTGAATTAATTACACATAATAAAATTAACATAATTACACTGTAACGTCTGGAACGTTACATACGCCCCCATGAGTTCTTAACAAATATCATATGAGTTGAGAACTCACACACTTACTCCCACATTAACTTGAAATACCTCTATTACCTGCCCATAACGAGCGACATTATTTTCATACAATTAATTATATCTCACTCTTTCCATCATATCTCTCTTAGACTGCTTACCATTGCGACTGTCTGTTATTTCAGTTCATCTTGAAGTATAGCTACAAACTTATGCCCAACATGAGCAACTTTTCACTTTTGTAAAAAAAAAACAAGATTATCCTAGAAAATATAACATAATATATATACAATTTCAGATTATAGACTCTGCCGAGTGTCTATCTGTCCTTTTACTCCCCATCTCTCCGACATTCTTTGCTAGATAGCAATAACACGTTCTTTTCCAATCTTATACATTAGAAACATGGAAAACAAATGATATAAACAATTTACACTTTTATCACTCTTTCGAATGTTTCAACCTTATCTTGAAGCAGGATGTAGTACACTTCACTCGAATACACACGTGATTTAAGCTCACGGTAAAATTATTGCAAGTTAGAAATGCACATACGGGAAAATTAATTATTTGCCGTCGTCAGCTTTAATTAGCCTTCTGTAACATCTCAGAAAACAAATATATCAAATTTCATGGCCTCACATACGGAAAACAGATGATCTATCGTCAATGAACAAGCGTAAATCTACCGCCACACAAACACCTCCCTTGTTTACAAACACAACTAGGAAATACCACCACAATTGAGACGTAAACTCATCCCGCTCGTAGTCTGACATAACAAGTAGCAACTTCCCCGAGTTACTGACCTATATCTCACCATCCGGTTCAGCCACCTCACACGACAGGTATCTCCGTAAACTACTAATGTTATATGAACCATTCATTACGCTCTCGCCATCCGCTAACTTGTAAGCACAGGGTCCTAGTTTACGATGTACTTTATAAGGGCCTTGATATAAAAGAAAAAATTTCTTAGTTACCTTATCCTCACTATTTGACAACATGGGAACTCTCACCAAAACCATATCACCTACCTCAAAGTTATCCAGTACCTTACGTTTCTGTTGTCTTTTACGTTTATCTCCAGATTTAATCAGGTTCTCCCGTGCCAGTCGGACGTAAAATTCAGCATTACGAGGTGGTTCCTCAGGCAAACCTAACACTCTCACTAGTTCATTCTGAGGCTCTAGTAAGTTACCAAATCTCACTACAAATCGTCTGAAAAAATTACATACACCAATATACGATCTGAGCTCCTTAATATTTCTAGGTGTCGTAGTATTCAATATTTTTTCAATTCTTGTGCTCTCAGGCGTCACTCCCATTGCCGATACACGGTGCCCCAAAAAAGTCACCTCTCGTCTACTGAAAACACATTTGTCAAGTTTCAGAGTAAAACCAGCATACTCTAATTTAGAAAAAATCCTCTCCAAGTGGTCCAAGTGCTCTTCAAAGGTACAAGATCCTATAACCAAATCATCGATATAAATAGTAGCATAATCTCCAGTATCATCTCCCAAGGCAATACTAAGTGCGCGAATAAGAGCTGCCGAACTCGTACGGGTGCCAAAAGGAACACGCCTAAATTGGTACAAACTATGCTTATAGCTGAAAGCAGTAAGAGGCCTGTCTTCTGATCTTAAAGGTATCTGCCAAAAACTACTCCTAAGATCTAACGTAGAAAACCAACTCTTACCCTGAAAATTCTGTATCAACTCTTCAATGGTTTGTGATCTCAAATGATCAGCACCAATACGTCGGTTCATCTCCCTGCCATCAATACACAAACGTATTGATCCATCAGACTTAGGCACGACAATTAAGGGATTAACGTATTGACTGTTTGATAATTCAATCACATCGTCTGCTAACATAGCTTGAATTTGATCCTCTACGGCTTTTGCATATTTGTGTGGTATCGGATACCGCGGTCCGCTGAATGGAGTCTTATCCAGCACAGAAAAAGAATGTTCATACAGATGAGTAACACCAGGTTTCTCGGAGAAAATCTCCACGTGTTCACACAACACTTCAAATAACTTGTCCTTCTGGATTTCATTTAACTCATTTCTACTTACGGCTTCTTCCAAGCCACATATTTTCTCCTCATTAATCCACAACTGACACAACTTCAGGCCCTCACTAGCCTCTTCATTTACTTTAGAAACCTCTCTCATTCTCCACACTGTACTAACTTCCGTTTTCCTCTGAATTTCCTCCTCAAACTTGACCTTGATATCCTCATTATTCCACCTCAAATTTAGCACTAGATCATTGTAATTTAACTGAGCCAATTTTAACGTTAACCAGTCAGATCCCAAGATAAGATCAAATATCAAATGCGGAATTACCAAACATATCTGAACGCTAATAGAATTATTAATGCAGATCGGGACAGCTACTTGTTTACAAATTTGCTTAGACTTCTTACCAACAGCCGTAATGATGAACGTAGACTTAACAGGCATTTCCTCCAACTGAATACCCTGTTTCACTAATGACTCATACCACTGAGAACTAATACATGATATATGGCTACCAGAATCAATCAAAACTTTAACCCACGCCCCCCAGACTTTCAATTTAACAACGGGATTGACTACTTTATTACTTGAATCTCCATAATTCTGCTCGGGTTCATACAACAAATCGTCTCTAACATCGAGGTCATATGGTAACACTTTCATGGCAAGACACTTCGCTACCTTCGTACTAGGCTGGAATTCTGACCTAACATTACAGCCTCTTGTTAGTTTAAAGGTTCCCTTTGTGTATTGACGTTGGACTCATTAGTACATTGCTCTGGCCTCCGTTGGGAATTTCCTGTCCTATATTCCTGTGCTCCGCTCCTGCTGTTCTGCTGAGGTCTGAACTGATTGCGAGCTTCGTGATTCTGTGTTCTACCGTTATGTCTCATTCCGTTGTGATGACTAAAGTTCTGAATATTCTCCGTTCTACTCCTAAGGTTACCTAACGCATCAAAACTGCCTAGTAGGTTCTCCATCTCCTGAATAGTACCAACTTTTTGCATACAGGCCGCTTCTCTCACCCTGTCCGGAAAATGTCTTAAAAGTAGTCTAACTACATCAGACCCCTCGGTTATACCATCTAAGTTCTGACAAATCATGACATGTGCCAGGAAGTACTCGGTCATAGTAACTCCTTCATGCTGTTTGTACCTCCCAAATACCACCCTTTCTCTCTCCCGAGCTTGTATCGCTTCATTCCAGAATTTCTCTCTAAACTTATTTCTGAATTCTTTCAGGTTCGTCATCGTCTGCCTATATACCATGAACCAAGACCGTGTTTCTCCTACAAAAGCATGGTCAATATTTTCCATAACGTCTTCCCAGTCCATAGACCCTTCCTCTAGACGCTTTTCAAATCGTTTTTCTATCATCTTAAGGAAATCTAGCGGGTTCGTTTGTTTCCCATTAAATTTAGGTAGTTCTATTTCCCTAATGTAGCTATTTCCTAGACATTGCCTTCCCGTGAAAACCTGTTTATCCTTTGCCACCTGTTTTAACTGATTTTCTGCTTTCTCCATCCGGCATTCTACATCTCTGTCTCTCCTATCAATTTCTCTCTCCAAATTAACCTGCTTCTCTTTCAATGTCCTAATTTCAATCTTATTCTCTTCAGCTATCGCAAACCTTTCTTCACTTGCCCGGGTCTCATCTTCTATTCTAAGCTTTACTGTGTCAATCTCTTGTTGGACGTGGTCTTTAAATATCCGTATTTCCCCTCTTTGAGTCTCAACTCTCTTATCAATACTAGTGACCTGCCTCATTACTTCCTCCCTAGTAGAGTTGTTTTCCTTCCCCATTAATTCCAGGAATTCACTTCTCTGCCCCGCAAACTTTTCTTCTACCTCTTTCCCTCGCCGTTCATATTCACTTTTCTGGTCCTCTAATCGCTTATTAAAATGTTCATTTTTTACCACCAGATCTCGTAACTGCCTACTGTGTTCGTCCATTCTCCGATTCGCTTCCTCCTTATTTTCCCTCATCTCCCTGCTTAATTCAGCTTTAGTTTGCTCTAACTGTTCTTTAAGTTCATATTTAATATTCTCAATTTTAGTGTTAGTTTGTTCTAATTCACCTTTAAGCTCAGATTTAGTTTGTTCTAATTCACCTTTAATTTGTTCCAATTCACTTTTTATTTCAGTTTTACTGTCCTCTATCTTACTTAACATTAACTGCATCATTCCCATTAACTGATCATTATTATTACTTTCATTGTTAGTGTTTACTTCCGCTTCGCCCCCCATCCTACTATCATCTGACTCCATACTGACTTCTTTCTGCTTGCCTTCACTCTCCATACTACTTACACTTCTATCTTCATTTTCCTCTACTAGACTACACAACTCTTCCTCTGAACTCAATACGTTATTGCCTTTTATCGCCCGTCCACTGCGCAACATCCTCTCCTCTTTCGTCTGATCAGCCATGACCCTTCCCACAATCAAACACTCCTAATGCAACGTGGATATCCAAATTTTGCCCATAATACTAATTTTGATATCGTTACTGTTATTAACTGCTCCGTACTTAATGATTTTCTCGCCACACGTTGGAGCGGCATTTATGTGACTTCCCCTCTCGGAGAACAAACATCTAACGAGAAATGCAACCATTCAAGCTAAGGGCGCCAATCTTTAAGTTGAGGACTTAAAGATAAAAATTTATAATCAAGCTTGGACGGACTCTTATCACAGGGGTGGGGTGAAAGTGCACTAATCATTAAGCAGGAGAATTAAAAATCAAAAGGCTAATTAAGGCAGATTGATTAAAGTGAACTAGAAAAATACTATTTATTAGATTTAATATAAATGACGACGGTTTAACGAAGACTGAATTTAAAATATAAAATGAATTTAATAAAGAATTGAATGACTCTACTTCGCGAAAACTTGCAATATCTTTAACTCGCTTGCTCACCATTGAGTCTTGTTCTGCTGGTCCTTGGGAAGCTTCCATCCTTGTAGCGGGAACATCATCGGTCGTCTTTGATATCTCTTCATCTGCAGCTAAGTACCATTCCTGCCTTGCAAATTGCACTTCCCACTAATTGGAAAATGACTTCAAAACTAACACTCCCTATTATGCTTTATCCCATATATTGGAGATAAGCCCTAAGTCATAGTTAGCAGAACCACCTTGGGTTATTTGGAGAGGATACTCAATTAAGAATCCTTCCAACTTTACTGAAAATATTCTCTGAAGTTTCATTTCTATCTAGATTAATACTACCTATTGACTTAGACTGGTTCAAACCGGTCTTGTAGCCGAGCTGTACGTACTTCCTGATGAGAGTGGCTATACACCCCTCATTCAGAATTTCTAAGTACCACGTCGTGGTAATGAAGTAGAGTACTACTGCAGAATCAAACGAAGAAGATTAAGTAGCAGGTCCAAGATGAAGCCAAGAGCTCCAGCACGCCCTTTTATAACCTTCTCTGGCGCTAATTACAGGTCGCTACACGTGGTCCAATCAGATGACATGTCTCTCCCCACTCCAGATATTAGAGTTGACGGGTCTTAACTCTGATATTAACTGTTCTTCTATTGGTCCATTCTCTCAGTATCCATGGCAATATGACGCTCCTTTCAAAATATAGGCGTTGAATAGTTTGAATAATTCTGGTCGAAATACGGTAGCTTTCGTGAGGACGCGTGAACACGTGCTTGCTTTTCCCAGAACTTGATGTCTAAATTTGTCCTTTCTCCTTCCTCGGTGATGTGGCAAGATAGCGGAAATCTACTGCAAGTTAATTTTAAACAAATGTCGCAAGAATCTAAGTGAATATTAGGATATTCAGCCCTCGTTTACAAGTCGTAGTTACAAAGTAATGAAATGATAGTGAGCAAATGATTAAACATGAATTATAATACAATTACTTACCAAAATAAATATCATGACGTTAAATTTCTGAATTAATTACACATAATAAAATTAACATAATTACACTGTAACGTCTGGAACGTTACAACATATTTCATTGATTAAAGGTACAAGACTACAGGTTAATATAAGCGCGAGAAAAGCCATCGCAAATGTGCCATGCTGGTCCATTAATAACCAGTGTAATCACCTGACTCTCGAATGCAGGCATGCAAACGTGCATGCATTGTGTCATATAGATGCCGGATGTCAGCTTTTGGGATGGAGTTCCATACCTGTTGCACTTGGTCGGTCAATACAGGGACGGTTAATACCGGTTGTGGATAACGCCGGAGTTGTCGTCCAATGATATCCCATACGTCCTCGGTTGAGGACAGATCGGGGGATCGAGCAAGCCAAGGCAACATGTCGACACTCTGTAGAGCACGTTGAGTTACAACAACGGCATGGGGGCGTGCGTTATCCTGTTGAAAAACAACCCCGGGAATGCTGTTCATGAATGGCAGCACAACAGGTCGAATCACCAAACGGACATACACATCTGCAGTCAGGGTGAGTGGGATAACCACGAGAGTGCTCCGCTGTCATAGGAAATTGCTCCCCAGGCCAGAACTCCCGATGTAGGTCCAGTGGGTCGACGTCGCAGACAGGTGGAATGAAGGCGCTCACCTGGCCACCTTCTAACCAATATACGGCCATCACTGGCACCAAAGCAGAACTAGCTTTAATCGGAAAACACAACGGACCTCCACTCTATCCTCCAATGAGCTCTCGCTAGACACCACTGAAGTGGCAGACGGCCGCTCGAATTGCTGCTGCAGACGCAGTCCGCTGCGCCACAGCCATAAGCCGAATACGGCGGTCCTCCCTCTCGGTAGTGCCACGTGGACGTTCGGAGCCTGCTCTTCTTGCGAGCGTACCTTCTCGTGACCATTGCTGCCAGCACGCATGCAGACTGGTGACATTCCTACCAAGTCGTTCTGCAATAGCGCGGAAGGAAAATCCACCTTCACATAGCCCTAATTTACGCCCTCGTTCAACCGCAGTGAGTGTTGATGCTGACCTCTTCATCGTCGTGAAGGCACTCTTGACCCACTCACAGTCCCTCTGTCCAAACTCACAGGTAACTAAACCTCTAGCACTGTACAGCCCGTATTTAAAGCAAACCTGAAGCGCAACGTCATGGGGCCACTACTTGCGCCACGCTTATGCGATTTGCGGGAAATTTGATTCAATGTCAACTTTCAGATGTATAAACGCGCCTACCAACGTTCGTTAATCTAGCACAACCCCTTCTTGGAGTCTGGATATTTTTATCCGCCAGTGTATATTAATTTTATTTTTTATTGATGTTTGTTTTACGTCGGAACGACACAGATAGATCTTATGGCGATGATAGGATAGGTCAGGCCTGGGAGTGGGAAGGGAGCGACCGTGGTCTGACTTAAGGTACAGCCTCAGCATTTGTCTGGTGTGAACATGGGATACCACGGAAAAAAATATTCAGAGCTACGAACAGTGGGGTTCAAACCCACTATCTCCCTAACTGCACGGCCAGCTTGCCCGCTCATTAATATTAGGAGTGATATTAGGGTCCCATGGTTGCGGCAACCGTATTCTGAGGTAGTAATTCATTTTCACCAGGACCAATTTCTCTCTCTCCCTCTCTCACACACACACACACCAGCGATGGTTCGCCGAATACGACGAAATAATTCTTATAGACTGGCCTCCTTGCGTCCTTGATCTCAGCCCAATCGAAAACGTGTAGGCCGAGACAAAGTGCATCATGAGGGAGAACTTGTCTGACCCCGCCCCAAGATCCTATGGGACCCTTAGCTGAGTCCTGGCCTTCCTTCCACTTACTTGTGCCAGACTCTTCATTTCATCTATCCTATCCGACCTCTCTTGGTCAACTCGTGTTGCCTTCCGACCCCGACGGCATCAGAGCAATCGAGGCCCAGGGAGTCTTTCATTTTCACGCCCTTCGTGACCCTTGTCTTTCTTTGGCCTATATCTCAATTGTTCTAAGTGACGGAACCCTACCATTTTTTTCTCTCTGATTAATGTTATAAGTTATAGAGGATGGTTTCCTAGTTATGCTTCCTCTTAAAACAATAATCGCCGCCGCCATCACCACCACCTACTCCTAAGATGAACTTCGAAATCTAGCCCTTGATGTGTGGTTGCTGAGAGAAAGCGGTATATGTGTTCCCTTCCTCGCAGATTGCAAGCGTTAAGGCCTTTGTAGAAGTTGCTAGAGGAGTTCGCGGGTTGGTTCGGATTCCACGAAAAATATATGTTCTGTAAAAACATTGTCAGTAGTCGTTAATTCACTACGGTGAGATATTTCATTAAGAGTCAGTTAGCCGACTCCTCCACGGCATCGAGTGTCCACTAGTAACGCCAAACATAATAATAAGAACGTTGAACACATACAGAAGGTAGCGAATTGGATTCGAACTTCAATTGTGAACTACCGTATCTGACACTATCCAACCGTTTTACAATTTGAGCTGTTAATTCGCTGAGCAGCCCGTAGATAAATCGAGAAAGTTCTACTGAAATACAGCAATACTCGTAACCTGTCTATTGCCTTCTATCATACAGTAGAAATCAAAGACGAAGCCATTTATGTTATGCTTAATGTAACAAGGAACTGAATGTGTTGGTGTATTAAACCATAGCATAATGTGTCTATAAGTGCAAGTAGATAAGAATGAAAATGAAAATAAAAATGGAAGAATTCAGAAGGAACATTTGATACAAAACTGGAAACATTGTTCAAAAAGAAAGTAAAAAAGAGAAAGGAAGACTCAAACATATCTTTGAAAAGGCTCATTCTTTGTTTTAGAGAAGAAGGCAACCTCTTCCGGAATCATATTTCTCTGCCAGGATGAGCGGCTCAGGCTACGTGAGCCCAAGCTGGTCGGTTCGATCCTCGTCATTGTCACTATTGTCACCTCACCTGCTATGCTGTGCAGGGGTCTTTTGGGGGGGGGGGATTGGAAGGGATAGGTGAGGAAGAGGGAAGGAAGTTAGATACCATCTCGGCATTTGCCTCGAAAAGAAAGCCACGGAAAATCCCTTCGAGGATGGCTGAGGTTAGCCTATATCTAAATGGATGTTTAAATACGCCAGCGCCGGGCTGAGTTGCTCTGACGGTTGAAAGTGCTCAAATACGTCAGCCTCGTGTAGGTAGATTTACTGGCACGTAAAAGAACTCCTGCGGGACTAAATTCCGGCACCTCGGCGTCTCGAAAAACCGTAAAAAGGTGGTTAGTGGGACATAAAACAAATATTATTATTATTATTAAATACGTCAGCCTCCAGTCGGTAGATTTAGCGACGCGTAAAATAAATTATTGGGAATTGAGCCAACGGCACGTGGTGTTCCCAATCGATCACCCATCCACCTGCTGACCACGCCCAATATTGCTTAACTGCGGTAATCGGACGAGAACCGGTGTATTCAACATGGTATGACCGTATGCCTTTTCAGTGACACCTAGGCTATCTGTGACAGCTGTTGGTGGAGCTGTAGAGGATCAAACCAGCCTTCGGGTTGAATACCGAACATACAGTAGCCTACATACAAAATACAGTATTATGAACCCATAATTCTACGATGAGAAAATTATTTTTTTTTATTCCCAATATTTATTTCAGCTACAAACTACTTTTTGAGAGCAGCCATGTTTTTATTTCAAGAGTCTGGCCGTCTCGTGGGAACGAACTTCCCGTGTCGAGCAAGCCGCGAGCTTGTGAAATACCGGGACACTTCGGTGGACTTCGAATATTGAACAATTTATCAAATTCAAGAAATTCTTCATAGCGAGATATTTTGGTGACATGGTAAATCCAGGAATAAAGAATCTAAATTATTCATAAACCATACGTGAAGATAGAACCCCCAGGGTAAATATAAATGCAGTTAAGCCTAGAGAAGGATTTGAGTCCGGCCTGCGGATCAGCGACACGTGCCAAAGCCGATGGATGACGAAAAACCCGCGAAATGTCCGGGCAGAAATAATTCATTTCGCCTGTTGCGAGTATGGGAAAAATATGAAATTAACACCGTAATGAATCGTAAGTCTGTCCGAAGTTATGGAACAAATTTCAGGAAATTTGGTCTATTGGATGTGGAATTAGTATATTGCACAACCAAGCCTCGTGGAAAGGGTAGCGTCCTCTCAGAGGGTATAAAAGAAATCCCCATCCGTCTATTTTACACACTCTGTCTGGTCATCTGAACGGCGAAGCTCACGTCACTTGTCTGGAAGAAAGTGCGGGGTATTGGTCTCCAAGTAACTTGGTACATGTTCGTGTCAATGGTTCAAGTAAATATTAAAGCAAAAAGGTGATAGGAATTTTTCCGAACTGCCGCAGATGATAACTTTGAAGGTGTAGGTAGTTGGCTAAAATATGTAGCTGAGAGTCTCCCTGTATTTCAATCAGGTGCGTTTAATATTTTTTAAAAGTGAAGTCTGAGAGCTGGTAGCGAGGTCTGATTTCTCTTATCTGTTTGGAACACCTGGCCAGTAATAGGGTGAACGACAGCAAGGTCCTGAGAAACTGTGTCAGTCACCATTTGAGGAGCGAGCTCGTCACAAGGGCAAAACGCCAAGGAAGTGCGGTTTGTGGTGGTGATCGGCACCGAATATAAATCATTGTGTAGTTTAAGTTATATGTATAAGAAGATGACGACAAATATAACCATGGAAGGTTAGGCACAAAGCCTGCTGGCTAGATGCAGCCATAATCCAGGATGATGTCTACGATTACAGGTCTGTAAATATCTTTGTATAAATGTTGTAGTTAGAATATTGTTTGTCCCAACCAATTTTCAAGGCCTGTGTCGGATTGATATTTAATAATGATCAGGCGAATGTATTACATTTCTGGTAGTCGTGTGAAACTCTTCAGTGCTGTAAAATTCACGTCAAGAAACTATAAAATGCGAAGTCTAAATAATGTGTTAATATTCTTTGAGATATTGTCCAAACTGAGTTAAATTAGGAAGGTGATAACGATCATGTAGTCGCGATGAATGTCTTAATTTCAAATATCGTATGAATTCAGATTTTTTTGTCGAAATAATAATGATAATAATAATAATAATAATAATAATAATAATAATAATAATAATAATAATAATAATAATAATAATAATAATAATAATAATAATAATAATGTTTACCGCGGGTTAAACTTTTTCTATGTTAAAAGTGGATTTAACAGTTATGTTCAATAAGGTTTGCGTGTGTCTCAAAATCCAGCGAAATCTGATGAAGTTATGTTTTATTCATGGGAAGTAAAATGTTGTGACATCGCGTATGTCGGTGATATATGAAAACACGGTGCGTTGTTGTATTCCTGAGGTCCGAAAGTTGTAGTAAAAATAAAATAAAAAGGGATTTTTATAAAAGTTGTTTGTCACGAGAGGATTGAGGTTTGAAAAATCTTGAAATATGAGAAAAGGGATTGATGGCGAAGAATTTATATATGTTGAGATAAAAGTTGTATAGATGTTGAAGGCAGAGGAAGCCTATGTATTTCATGCGATGCCACCGTGAGAAGGGGATGAGAATGAATTTTTGAGACAGGCTATATTTGCTGATGGCGAAAAATTTTTGAGGCAGGCTGTATATTAAATGTGATATTTATGTGGCAGGCTGTAGTATATTCCGCTAACAATCCGAAAACTGAGACCAGGAGAAGGTTGGTTCGAGATGAGTATTAAGATTTCAAGTTAAGATCCTAAGTGAAAAACAATTTCTGGTGAAGATTGTAGCTCGTGGTAGTTAAAGACCAAGTGACTAGTTACGTAAAGTCAGTATAATGAATATTATAGTAATATGACCTCAAGGGTAGAAGAACATTTTAAATACACGGTTGGTGTTATTTGACTGTAATGACGAGTTTCCAATCAGTAAATTTCAAAAATTACGAGGCGATAATTTATCATTAAATCGGAAACATTGTGGGATGAGATATTGGACGTTTTTAAAGCGATAGTTTGGCTGTGTAGATTCACTGGATTTCGTTTCACTTGATGGTCATGGATATGTATTTGGAATTATGAGATGGTAGGCGATTTGAGGGCTTCACCCTAAAATTACAGCCTGGATTTTTGCGGTGGTGATGATTACTGTTTTTGGCGATATTCACGTAATGATTTTTTTTGCTAGGGGCTTTACATCGCACCGACACAGATAGGTCTTATGGCGACGATGGGATAGGAAAGGCCTAGGAGTTGGAAGGAAGCAGCCGTGGGCTTAATTAAGGTACAGCCCCAGCATTTGCCTGGTGTGAAAATGGGAAACCATGGAAAACCATCTTCAGAGCTGCCGATGGTGGGATTCGAACCTACTATCTCCCGGATGCAAGCTCACAGCCACGCGCCTCTACGCGCACGGCCAACTCGCCCGGTCCACGTAATGTTAGACGTGTGTTGGAAGTCGCTATTATTTTTCCAAACTTCATTGCGCATGCCGAGATCGTGTTTGAGTTGTGGACTGCTTGCCACGCGTTTTTATTTTCAATTTCATGTTTTAGTAACAAGATAGGGACTTAGTTGCATTTCCCGACTTGCGTTCATTCTGTGGCAAGATTCGTTTCATTGTGTGCTATTATTTTTCGACAAGGTTTACAGCTAAAATATCTAAGAGTGTGTTAGAAGTTACGATTTCGCCTGATATGCTAGAGGAAGCGTATACGACCCAATTTCCGCTCGACAATAGATTTAGGACGTCACGTGTTATCCTAGGAGTATACTGATGCTGAGACGTCCTAGTTCACGCTCAACGATAGGTTTAGGAGGGTGTGTGTGTACATAGAGGTTAGTGTTAGGGTGTGCAGACATTAGGTAGGCCTGACGATAGGTCTGGGATGCCAGCTGTATATACTCAAGTCTTAGATTAGATGTTTTTGCGAAGTGACTTGAGCGATGGTAGTGTCTGCAGTAGTGTATGCAATGCGAAGAGTGTTAGTTGAGTAATATTGATGCCAAGCTTGCGCGCAGCCCTTTACCAGCTGTAAGGTGTTTACCAAAGATTATGGAACCACTAATGACATGTGAGGGTTGTCCAATATTGGGTACTGAGTTAATGGTGATTGAATATTTACTGCAGTTCGACATGCGTGTTTGAGTTCAATGAACTTCAGTATTTTATTTTACGGACTTAATTGTTCTGTCGTTCTGACGTCCGTTTTGCTTTGATAGTGTGCGTGTTGACACTTAGTAGTAGGTGAGACGTGAGTTACCAATGCGGGTTCGATTCGTCAGCCGGTAATATATTTCATTTTCAATTTTTGTCGTTCTTTCATTTTCATACGTAGTTGAGTGTGGTCAATTGATAACTTTGTAGGTAATGTGTTGGGACAAACAATAAGTAGATGGATCTGTGATGGTAGTCATTGTTATAAAGGAAATAATTCTGTGTTTTATTTTATTTTACCATGTGGACTTGTAATTTTATTAAGCGTAACGTAACCATTTATAACCTGAAAGTTGGTTTTATAATAATATTTTTCAAGTGATTTACCACTTTTTATTTAACCTCATTGTTTGGCATTTCTTCTAAATGCGTGATGAATAAGTGTTTCCTGCATTTCGCAGTTTTGTTCCTTCAGAACGACGTAACGTAAGATCCTCTCGGATCGTGTTGTTGTTGGTTCCTTCTGAACAGCTGTTTGGGTGATGCACGTTTCAGCATCGGGATTATTTTATAACTTAAGGGTGTCACGAGATGACAATACATGGTGGAATTTTATTTTCAATTGTGAATGCTGCTGTTAACTTGTAGTGAACACCATGATTTCCAATAATATTTCGCAACCTATCCGAAGCAACTGATAGTCAATTTGGTTCGATTAAGGGTCCATTCAGCGGGTGTTCCCATATCCGACAGGGTATTTGACTGGTGGATAACCTTAGTTAAGAGTAAATCCGGCATTCTACTTGTTGAAGGTCAGATTTTCCACGGATCGTGTGGATTAATTCTCAGTTATCGTTTGGATCAATAGGTGTCCGATTTTCAGGTTTTCTTTTCACTTTTTCAGTTTGGCTGTTCACTAATCTGTGAGATCTCTACTTTTCTCCAAAGAAAATTCTTCGATATTGCAATCAATAAAAATAACGCTATGCAATGTGACTGCGTTTGAAACATTTAATAATTAATAATTTTATTGACAAAGGATTTATATAAATAAAATATTTTTGTGCAATTACTTGATTCAATAAAAGTTAGTAAGCACATATTGGCTCCTCATTTCAAGTAGTTGGGCTCTCTTCTGAACCCCATCGTTTGGTTAAGATCGTGACCGAATTATTCTCGCAACGACCCCAAAATTTAAGAGTTCAATATTGCTCTACTGCAGCAGCTGTGGCCGACCAACGATGGAATGGTAAGTCAATGGTTCAATATGGAACAACATTCCAGCACCTCAGCGCTTCGAAAACTGTAAAAATATTTAGTTAGACTTAAAATTGCCTGCCACTCTGTTGTAGTGGTTAATGTGATTAGCTGTCACCCCCGAAGACCCGGGTTCGACTTCTGTCTCTGCCACGAAATTTGAAAAGTGGTTCAAGGACTGGAACAGGGCCCACTCAGCTTCGGGAGGTCAACTGAGCAGAGGAGTGTTCGATTCCAATCTCAGCCATCCTCGAAGTGATTTTCCATAGTTTTTCACTTCTTCTCCAGGCAAATGCCGGGATTGTACCTAACTTCCTTTCCTCTTCCTTGCCTATCCATACCAATCTTCCCATCCAGCTACAAAGTCCCTGTTCAGCATAGCAGGTGAGGTCGCTTGGGTGAGGTATTGGTCTTCCTTCCCAGTTGTATCCCCGACGAATGTCTCACGCTCTAGGACACTGCCTTTCAGGTGGTAGAAGTGGGATCCCTCGCTGAGTCCAGAGGATGGACAGATGAAATAAATAATACATAAAAATAAATAAGATATCTCTGGTACCTTTGATCTGTTGCGTCACTTTGTATCCCCGGGGCTTCTCACAGTGAGATTGTTCACTAAACGGGTTTCTGTGGTCAGGCAACTTGCTAAATGAAAGCAGTCTTGTATTATCTGCAGTAGCTTACTCTATAGTCAGATAGGGAACGCAGGTAACACTTCAACTCAACTACATTTTGAATCATACATTGTAAGCTTTGTTTTCAAACTAGTATTACGTCAACTCCCATCTAGACGTGTTGGAGACGAGTGTTTGTCAGCATGTACTTGAGATAAGGCACTCGCCATAACATAAGATGATAAGTCACATGCTATATTTGAAGACCTGTAGAAACTCGTATAGTGAATTCGTTTTCTGAAAATAATTAAAATTTAATAAATCTGTGGAAATGGGAGAACAGATTCTTCCCTGGTTGAGAATGACCATTGAACGAATAATAGGCTTATCACTGCATCTTGCAACATCTTTAAAAACACCAACAAGCACTGGCTGTGGCATGAATGCTACTACCCAGTCCTGGGGAATGTCGGTAATTTCTATTTTAAGAGGAAGTACAACTGGGCGATCAACATCTCTTTAACACTAATCAGGAATCAAAAAGGAAGAAATTTGACTCTTCGGAGAATGAAAGTATCGGCAAAAGGGAAGCTCCACGAAGGGCGTGGAAGCAAACACTTGTGTAGGACCTCCTGTGGTTAGTGTTAATGGGAGATGGTTGCCTCTTAAAACAATAATCACTAGGGCCCGGATGTTTATGACCTAAAAATGTATTAAATTATGACAATAAATATGACTTAAAATATTTCTTGTCACTTTTTAGAATTTTTCAAAATCTTGCCGCTGTTTAAATTAACATTATATTGAAAATATACTTTTAAAATCTAGAATATTCAATAATAATAATAATAATAATAATAATAATAATAAGTAATTTTTTGCTAGTTGCTTTACGTCACACTGACACAGATATGTCTTACGGCGACGATGGGAGAGGAAAAGGCTAGGAGTGGGAAGGAAGCGTCCGTGGCCCTAATTAAGGTACAGTCCCAGCATTTGCTTGGTGTGAAAATGGGAAACCGTGGAAAACCATCTTCAGGACGGCCGACAGTGTGGTTCGAACCAATAATAAGTAATAATAGTAATTTTATTATTATATTTTGAATTTAATACAGAAGTAACTCTCGACTCTTCACAGAATGAAATAAATGTCTCATTTTGATGGGCGATCAGAAAGAATTACATATATTTTAAAGTTTTCAAGAATGATAGATCTTCTAGTTTCACGTATCACTGACTTGTAAGAGCGCTCAACATCGCAGGATGTTATTGGGGCATATTTGAAACACGTCAAATAATTAGAGCTCAGCTGAGTCTCATTATTCCGACGTTTTATACGCATCTGTCTCTTTCTATACAGTTTACCGTCCTAAATCATATAAATACATATTTCTAAGAAAGATAATTGTAAGAAATTACAGACAACAATTAGGAGATGTAAAATATCCGTCTTTGAGACGACTGCAAGCAGGTAAGCGAAAATGGAATAGAGAGATAAAAAATACGACAAAAATAAGAAAAATCACGTGGAAATATGACCATAATATATTAAAAAATATCCAAAAATGACAAAAACGTTAAAATAGACAAAACATGACTTTATATGACCCTTGAAAATTGAATCATTTTAGTCACCGTAGGTAAAATTATGTTTAACTTGCATTTCCCATGGAAATTATATAAAGAAAAAATATGACATATCATAAATTCCCGGGCCCTAATAATCACCTCCGCCACTATCTGTTTTGCCAACAAGGATCTGCGAATGAACTAAACTCCTCTCCTGTGTACCTGTATCTTCAACTACCGCAGCGGTGTGATCTGGTTTATTTGAACACTTCTTACCTGGAAATAGTTAAGAACCGAGTTTAACCGTCATCATTTTAGTCTCCTTCTGCATCGCTTACCTTTTGTGACCGAGTTATTATACTCCAAGGTAACCTACTCTGCACTATTCGCTTCACATGACGTCACCACTAAAGCCGGTCCACACGTGCAGATTAATCCACCTAGAATTCATCTCACCATTACGAGTGTTCTCTCGGCACTATTCCTAACTGTATGTACACTGAAAACTTATCTTAAGATCACCTTTGCTAGTGACCAGATTTTCCATGAACCGATTTAAAACAACATAAAGGCAATGCATTTTATGCGTCTATAGAAGGAACCCCCACCCCTTCTACTGAATCCAGTATGTAGCTATTTTTTTTCTATTTGCTTTACGTCGTACCGACACAGATAGGTCTTACGGCGATGACGGCATAGGAAAGGCCTGGGAATGGCAAGGAAGCGACCGTGGCCTTAATTAAGGTACTGCCCCAGCATTTGCCTGGTGTGAAAATGGGAGACCACGGAAAACCATCTTCAGGGCTGCCGACAGTGGGATTCGAACTCACTATCTCCCGCATGCGAGCTCACAGCTGCGTGCCCCTAACCGCACGGCCAACTCGCCCGGTGTATCTAAAATTGAAATTACGTCTGTATATCTTCATGTCTTTGTTTTACACATGAAAAATTTTCACTTAACATCTCAAGGATGTTTTATATTTCCTTCCTGTAGGCGATGATGATGATGATGATGATAAGTAGAAGAATGTAAATGATTGTTGTGTCGTCAGAGACCTGCCTCTATAGGATAGGCTACGATCCCACTAGGTGCTGAATGTATGAACGGACTTTAGAAAAGGGTCTGGAAAATGAAATAGTTATAAAGGAAGCAGCGCTCTATTATTATTATTATTATTATTATTATTATTATTATTATTATTATTATTATTATTATTATTTAATCAGCTTACCCTCCAGGGTTGGATTTTTCCTCGGACTCACATATGGATTCCGCTTCTATAGCCTCACGGGCAGTGTCCTGGAGGGTGAGACTTGAGTGTGGTCAGGGATACAACTGGGTAGAGGAACCAGTACCTCGCCCAGGTGGCCTCACCTACTATGCTGAACAGGGCCTCTGTGGGTGATGGGAAAATTGGAAAGGACAGGCAAGGAAAAGGGAAGGAATCGACCTTGGCCTTAAGTTAGGTACTATCCCTGCATTTGTCTAGAGCAGAAGTAGAAAACCACGGAAAACCACTTCGAGGATGGCTGAGGTGGGAATCGAACCCCCCTCTACTAAGTTGACCTGAGTAGACCACGTTCCAGTCCTCGTACCACTTTTCAAATTACGTGGCAGAGCCGGGAATCGAACCCGGGCCTCCGAGGGTGGCTGCTAATCATACTAACCACTACACCACAGGGGCGGACAGCTAAATTTATTAGCTTTTGAAAAGGCCAAATTGTGTTTGCGTTTGAATCTTGTACATATTACAGTATTAGTATTTAAGACTTACCCCGCCTGGTGTTCATCATCGTGAAGGCTACAAGTCATATGGTCTGAGACCGTGGTTAGCCGGTTCAGAATGTTGTCGTGCAGGGTAAGAGAAGTGGTGGTATACAATTTTTAATCACTAGATTGAGTGTCAAAAGCTCGGATTCAATTCTAACACCCCTCCTATTTTTATTATTTTTTATTTTTTATTTTTTGCTATTTGCTTTACGTCGCACTGACACAGATAGGTCTTATGGCGACGATGGGGTAGGAAAGGCCTAGGAGTTGGAAGGAAGCGGCCGTGGCCTTAATTATGGTACAGCCCCGGCATTTGCCTGGTGTGAAAATGGGAAACCACGGAAAACCATCTTCAAGGCTGCCGACAGTGGGACTCGAACCCACTATCTCCCGATTACTGGATACTGGCCGCACTTAAGCGACTGCAGCTATCGAGCTCGGTCCTCCTCAGTATTGTGTGCTAGGGGTTTTACGTCGCACCGACACAGATAGGTCGTATGGCGACGATGGGATAGGAATGGCCTAGGAGTTGGAAGGAAGCGGCCGTGGCCTTAATTAAGGTACAGCCCCAGCATTTGCCTGGTCCTCCTCAGTATTAATATGCAGTGAGGCCATATGACGGTGTTGATAGTGATAGTGATTCGTCCGTCGGATGGAGACGTTAAGTCTAGAGCTGAACCCTTGGTGCTATTCGACAGAAGTAGGCTATGTGCCGTCACCAGTTTTCACCCTTTATCTTCTTACTACCATATACAGTATATCACATCATTCATTTAATCTCATTAACTCCTCTTTCCGACTCGTTGGCTGAATGGTCAGCGTACTGGCCTTCGGTTCAGAGGATCCCGGGTTCGATTCCCGGCCGGGTCGGGGATTTTAACCTTAATTGGTTAATTCCAGTGGCCCGGGGGCTGGGTGTTTGTGATGTCCTCAACATCCCTGCAACTCACACACCACACATAACACTATCCTCAACCACAATAACACGCAGTTTCCTACACATAGCAGATGCCGCTCACCCTCATCGGAGGGTCTGCCTTACAAGGGCTGCACTCGACTAGAAATAGCCACACGAAATTATTATTAACTTCTCTGATTAGGTTGACGTCAGGAAGGGCATCCTGTCGTATCGTAAAAACTCGCCACGTGAAGATTCATCTCACTTCATTCCCGACCCCTAATAGAAACGGGAGAAGGGTTGTTCACACAGTATTCTTCTTTTTCTTTTTCTTTTTTATCTGTTTACCCTCCAGGGTCGGTTTTTCCCTCGGACTCAGCGTGGGATCCCATCTCCACCGCCTCAAGGGCAGCGTCCTGGAGCTTCAGACTCTGGGTCGGGGAATACAACTGGGGAGGATGACCAGTACCTCGCCCAGGCGGCCTCACCTGCTATGCTGAACAGGGGCCTTGCGGGGGGATGGGAAGATTGGAAGGGATAGACAAGGAAGAGGAAAGGAAGCGGCCGTAGCCATAAGCCAGGTACCATCCCAGCATTTGCCTGGAGGAGAAGTGGGAAACCACGAGAAACCATTTCCAGGATGACTGAGGTGGGAATCGAACCCACCTCTACTCTGTTGACCTCCCGAGGCTGAGTGGACCTCGTTCCAGCCCTCGTACCACTTTTCAAATTTCGTGGCAGAGCCGGGAATCGAACCCAGGCCTCCGGGTGTAACAGCTAATCGCACTAACCACTACACCACAGACGTGGACGCGGTTACACAGTATTACTATTTAAAATGATCTTAAAACGCTTACCCCTTTTGTTAGGCTACCCCTCCAACAAGCCTTTTTCTCGTGGAACTGTACCTAGTAGCTTTCACTGTACCAGCAATCATTCTTGCTATTTTTATGTCTCATACTTACTTCCACATTCTTCTTCTACTACCGCTTGTCGCGCACCTGTCAGCTTGCGTGTTTCTGTGTTAGCTGGTAGTGTGATGTGTTGTGTGAATACGAAGAGGACAGTGTTAGGACAAACACAAATACCCAGTCCCCCAGCTAGAACAATTAATCAGTCGAGATTAAACTCCCCGACCCGTCGGGGAATAGAAACCGGGATCCTTTGAACCGAAGGCCTGAACGCTGATCATTTAGCCAAGGTGTCGGACTGTTACTTCCACATTGTGGATAATAATAATTATAATAATAATAATAATAATAATAATAATAATAATAATAATAATAATAATAATAATAATAATAATAATAATGTCCGCCTCTGTGGTGTAGTGGTTAGCGTGATTAGCTGCCATCCCCGGAGGTCCGGGTTCGATTCCCGGCTCTGCCATGAAATTTGAAAAGTGGTTCGAGGGCTGGAACGTGGTCCACTTAGCCTCGGGAGGTCAACTGAGTAGAGGTGGGTTCGATTCCCACCTCAGCTATGCTGGAAGTGGTTTTCCGTGGTTTCCCACTTCTCCTCCAGGCAAATGCCGGGATGGTACCTAACTTAAGGCCACGGCCGCTTCCTTTCCTTTTCCTTGCCTGTCCCATCCAATCTTCCCATCCCTTCACAAGGTCCCTCTTCAGTATAGCAGGGGTGAGGTACTGGCCATCCTCCCCAGTTGTATCCCCGACCCAGAGTCTGAAGCTCCAGGACACTGCCCTTGAGGCGGTATAGGTGGGATCCCTCGCTGAGTCCGAGGGAAAAACCAACCCTAGAGGGAATACAGATTAATAATAATAATAATAATAATAATAATAATAATAATAATAATAATAATAATAATAATAATAAATATTCTTATTTCGTGTGGCATTCACAACCGGATGTAGCAGTTAAAAAGTAGACCCTTCATTGAAGGCCCGTGTGTGTATTGTTATTCTCTTTTCTTTCTTTCATTTTCGTTCTCTCTTTGTTTACTGGTTTAACGTCGCCCCAACACATCGTAGCATCGTAGCATGAAAGGGGAAGGGTTAGGAAAGGAAAATTCGCGGGCGTGGCCTTAATTAAGGTATTGTCCCAGCACTTGCCTGGCATGAGAATGGGAAACAACAGAAAACCATCATCAGGGCTGCCGGCGGCGGGATTCGAACCCACCAACTCCCGAATTTTAGCACACAGCTAAGCGCCCCGTGTGGCCAACTTGCTCGGTATATTGTGTTATTGTGTTGTGTGTGCTGTGCGAGTTGAAGTCAGCAATAGCATCCAGTCCCGATGGAAGGGAATTAAGCATGCACAATTAAAATCGCACGGTCCAGCCGCGAATCGAACCCAGAGCTCCCGCAGAGACGCTGAGCACTTATCATCCAAACATCATGAGTCTACCTAACGTTCACTTCCGTGCAGAAAATTTAATGTCCGAGTGTGTGTGTGTGTGTTTGAAATACAGAATACCGTTGATTAAAACTACGCGCTAAAATCTTTGTTACACCACCACTTCCTAAATGACCATGATAGCTAAGTGGCATTATCACTGGCTTCTCATGCCCGACTCGTTGGCTGAACGGTCAGCGTAGTGGGCTTCGGTGCAGAAAGCCCTGGGTTCGATTCCCGGCCAGGTCGGGGAATTTAACCATAATTGGTTAATTCCAATGGCACGGGGCCAGGTTGTATGTGTTGTCTTCATCATCATTTCATCCTCGTCACGACGCGCAGGTCGCCTACGGTCGTCAAATAGAAAGACCTGCATCTGGCGAGCCGAACCCGTCCTGGGATATCCCGGCACTAAAAGCCATACGACATTTCATTTTTTACTGTTAAGCTGAACGTCCATTAGTTATGAACACAATATCAACAATCATGAAAAATTACCCAGTTCCAGTGCCGTACATCCTAGGCGAATTTCAACCCAACTGGTATCTTGAAAGAAAATGTCAGGCTAAGTAGCTGGCCTTCTGAGCTCAAGTTGGCGGGTTCGACCTCGGATCAGTCCGGTGCTGAAATATACCTGCCTCGTGTTGATGGCACAACTCGTGTGGGGCACAAAATTCCGGCACCCAGACCGAAAAAGTAGTTATCGGAAGTTTATTGTACTCACCCGCTGAGCGCACAGGTCGTTGAGTTCTGTGAAGGTGGGTGCACCCTCCCTGCCCTGTGTCCTCCTTTCGGCCATGGCATACGACTGAACCTCTGTCACAGACTTCACTTATGTAGTGTCACGTGCCAGACACGCTGCAAGACTTGACTTTGCTTCTGACGTCGTGAGGTTATTCCGAGAGTGCCAATGCTATCGCTCCCTCGCGTTTATCGCTTTATCATAAGTAGACAGCGGAATTGAGGCAAAACTAATTATTTTCTTAACACACACACGCGCGCTTGACAATGGGGTCTAAATAAGAGTGCTTTAAAGTGTCTAAAATGGCTATTTAACCTTTGTTTCAATTCTTTTTTGCCCTATATTTTCGCATCGGTCTATTCTTTTTCTTTACAGCCTATACTGCTTACATTCCAAGACTGAAAATAACCCCTTCCTTCTCCGCCTCAAGGGGAAGTTCAGCAATACCTCGCTTCAATGGCGAGGTATTGAAGCCCACCCCTTCTCATTTAATCCTAAAATTCCAGCTTTCACCAAAATTGCAACGAGACATCTTCTTCTCCATGTCGTCTTAAAATACCCGAGCCTCAAAATGTCCGAGTCTCAAAATTCCAGAGGACGGTTTAATAAGCCAGTTTGCTACCTGGACGACGAGTCTCAAACTATCCGAATTTCCAATGGTGGTACTGTTTTAAAACACGTTGCGTGTATACAATATTATTATTATTAACACAAAGTAGTACAAAACGATGCGAAAAGGTTCATTGTTAGTACCAGCTTGGTTTGTGTGCCCTCTGCTATGAATAGTACTTCAATCTTGAGTTGTGCCTGACGTGCAGCTTCGCACAATCATGGGGGTCAGTAGGCTCACAGACGCCATGAAACTGCGCCGTGTTAGGCCTAGTCTCATATTTTAAATTGTATATGTACAATCTTGCAGCCTATAAAGTCAGTCTTAGTCCCATTTCTTGAACGCAGCTATTGCTTTGCCATATACTGTATGTACAATAGTGATTATTTACACAGTTTAACATGTTTTCTCGTCATTTTTCAATTGTCAGTCCAATTTGTTGAAGTAAGAGAATATTCTCAAAATAAAATTTAATGTTTTCAGTTTCATCGTATTTAGCTTTAGACCTTTTGATTTTTTTGGTCTGAAATGCAATATTTTTCTTCTCTTCCAATTTTCGAAATACATATCCACCACGGCTATTTGGAAAGTTTCAGCTTCCTTTCAAACAGACCGGTTGAACTTATAATGCTATCCTTTAACAGTGTCTTATAATACCATATAATGGAGATATACATCAACCTGACACACGAAAAAATCGGAATATTAAAACCGTAAATCAGGTACAGTAATTTATGGAACAAAAAGTCTGAAGAATTATTTGTTTAAAATATACAACGAACTACCTTATGAAATAAAATATATTTCAACAATTAATACATTTAATTTAAGGAAATTATTATTTCAGTCGTACCTGGTCTAAGCAATTGTGTAAAAAGTATAGGCTATCTCTAAATTACTAAGTTAAAACATGTAAACATTGTTTTTGTTATTAGTTGGCCTATAATTTAGTGTCTTTCAATTTTATTCTAGTTTTTGTTTATATTGTTATTTATATTATTGTATTAGTTTCAATTTAAAATTCCATTGTAACTAACAGATATCACATCTTGAATATGTCGGTTTTCTTACTTTTTAAATGTAATGCATATGTCCAATGAAATGAGCTTTGACCGAGCTCGATAGCAGCAGTCGCTTAAGTGCGGCCAGTATCCAGTAATCGGGAGATAGTGGGTTCGAGCCCCACTGTCGGCAGCCCTGAAGATGGTTTTCCGTGGTTTCCCATTTTCACACCAGGCAAATGCCGGGCCTGTACCTTAATTAAGGCCACGGCCGCTTCCTTCCAATTCCTAGGCCTTTCCTATCCCATCGTCGCCATAAGACATATCTGTGTCGGTGCGACGTAAAGCAAATAGCAAAAAAAATGAGCTTTGCATGTTGGGTTCTTTCATGAATAAAATAAATAAAATAGATTGTCCAGCCACTGGTTGATGAAGAAGTCGAAAAAAGTCAAATAAAATGAATGAATACAAATTCAACCTCATCGTAGCGAAGTACGGGTACCCCGCTAGTAAAATAAAAAAATAAAAAATAAACCTCCTGTCACCTGGGTACTCAAATTAAAAGGTTATTCCGAGATAGTTCACGAATTTTCCAAACAAGATAAATCGTTCATCCTCCGTTAGAGCTGTACAGGGAAGACAACAACCTTTAAGGCACATTTATGTGTGTGTGTCCCTTTGGATGTTTTGAGACTCATTAGCTTGTGTATTTCGGCTGCATATTTCTTGCGGATATTCTGATACTTGTTTTCTCTCAGTTTCATGTTCGGATATGTTCAGACTCGGATATTTTGAGACTGCACCCTCCTTCTCTACAAGAAACAAGTTCCTCGTTTGACTTGGAAGTGCTCAGAATCGGTTGTGTGCGTAAGTAGAACTGGGTAGGCCTAATGCTGAAAATAAAATCCACTAAAAGGAACTGAAATATATAAATATTGCATGGTGCTGCGGGACTATGACATTAATCGCCGCTGTACTTTTCGCAGAATGTGGTCCAGAGAGAGGAATTCAACTTCATACATATGATTTATAGACATAGATTTACATACTAGGTGAGATATTATTTTAATTTTCCTAACAGCTTGGTCATAAAAATATTAAACTTGAACAACCATATGTGATATTTTTTGCGATCAACATTATACGTATTTTCAAGATATATTTCACCTGTTATGTAGATACCCTCAACAATATCTTCAATTGGTTCCACAGTCTCAGAGAAAAGTGTACCTTTAGAGAAAAATACATCAACCATTAATACTTTACACATTAATATTTGTGGAAATGAACGCACAAATCATGCCATATTTTTATCTTCTGGGTTAAATAAGAACTAAATAATGCATGTGTAAAATTTGGGTGTTCTATGAGAATAAGGTGGCATCATAAAGACATGTATTGTGGTGGTTAGTTCTATTCTCAACTCTACCCTGTGTCCTTAAGCAAATTATTCCCACGATGTATTTCCGCTTTTTTTTTCTGCTTTACGTCGCGCCGACACAGACAGGTCGCATGGCGACGATGGGACAGGGAAGGGCTGGGAGTGGGAAGGAAGCGCCCGTGGCTTTAATTAAGGTACAGCCCCAGCATTTGCCTGGTGTGAAAATGGGAAACCACGGAAAACCATTTTCAGGGCTGCCTACAGTGGGGTTCGAACCTACTATCTCCCGAATACTGGATACTGGCGATGTATTTCCTAAACGTTACTCTTTGCTTTATCTCTTACTGATCAACACCCATTTGTTTTAGTTGCACCTGCTGTTTTCCCAATAATTTTTCTTGAAGGAGGAGTGTCCTCTTGGCCAATCTCTCTTGGTTTATCGCAGGGCCTCTCAAACGCCCAAAATCTCACGCGTGCAAATTGAGGTGCAGCGTTCCTGTGCACAGTGCATCGGTCCCATTCGGCTCAGCTCGGACCAACTTTTCGTCTCTGGGCTACTCGGCTAAGCTCGGCTTAACTCGGCTCGGATCTGGAGCGCTATGGATCAAGTGAAGAAGAGGGAGACAGGCGGAGCGAGCGAGACAGGCGTGGATAAAAAGAGAGACAGCGCTATTGCTTCAAATCGAGGAGTGGGGTCTGCACTCTGGTCAACCAAGCGAAGTCGTCTTTTGCACCGTGCACAGGTGCATGCACTCTGAGAGGCCCTGGTTTATCGTTTTGATGTGTGCATAAAAAAGCAGTCTCTTTTCCTCGTTGTCATTATTTTCTCGGTGGTTTCATATAGATAATAATAATAATAATAATAATAATAATAATAATAATAATAATAATAATAATAATAATAATAATGTCCGCCTCTGTGGTGTAGTGGTTAGCGGTATTAGCTGCCACCCCCGGAGGCCCGGGTTCGATTCCCGGCTCTGCCACGAAATTTGAAAAGTGCTATGAGGGCTGGAACGGGGTCCACTCAGCCTCGGGAGATCAACTGAGTAGAGGTGGGTTCGATTCCCACCTCAGCCATCCTGGAAGTGGTTTTCCGTGGTTTCCCACTTCTCCTCCAGGCAAATGCCGGGATGGTACCTAACTTAAGGCCACGCCCGCTTCCTTCCCTCTTCCTTGCCTGTCCCATCCAATCTTCCCATCCCTTCAAAGGCCCCTGTTCAGCATAGCAGGCGAGGCCACCTGGGCGAGGTACTGGTCATTTCCCCAGTTGTATCCTTGACCCAAAGTCTGAATCTCCAGGACACTGCCCTTGAGGCGGTAGAGGTGGGATCCCTCGCTGAGTCCGAGGGAAAAACCGACCGTGGAGGGTAAACAGATTACGAACGAATAACAATAATAATAATAATAATAATAATAATAATAATAATAATAATAATAATAATGTTTACGTTGCGTAATATTGTCAATGATTGTGATTTGGTAATGTTATGAACAAGTGATACAAATTATGATCGCAGTAGTAGGCTACTCCACTGTTACTTTAGTAACTTCGAAAATTTGTCTGTACTTAACTTGAGCTGGTAATCGTCCGTTACCTCCAGCGACTACGTTTGAACTGAAGCCACTTTCCTTGCTCTGTTCATGATTGCTGTGTAAAGGGGTGAGGGGAATGCTGGAGACAACAACTCTGTTCAGTGAAGAGGGGAGGGGAGGTACTGATGGTCATCCCACAATATTTCTTTGTGTATTAGCGATAGAATCTGAGGATTTTCTTGCAGATCAAAACGTATCATTCTTTATTAGTGTGCGCGTGTGTTTTCACAGATCTGTTATATGTGTAATAATTAGTATTTTTGACAGGATGAAAAGCTTTAAAACCGGGCGAGTTGGCCGTGCGGTTAGGGGCGCGCAGTTGTGAGCTTGCATCCGGGAGATAGTGGGCTCGAATCCCACTGTCGGCAGCCCTGAAGATGGTTTTCCGTGGTTTCTCATTTTCACACCAGGCAAATGCTGGTATCTTAATTAAAGCCACGCCCTTCTTTCCCATTCCTAAGCCTTTCCTCTCCTATCGTCGCCATAAGGCATATCTGTGTCTAAAAATAAAATAAAAATAAATCTTCTTCTTCATCTTCCTGGCGTATTTCCCTTTTAGTGTTCCCCCTGTGGGTGGGGGTATCTTTTGCCTGTCGTAAGAGGCGACTATAAGGGGTCCCAGGGGCTCTAAACTTTGAAGCATGGGTTGGAGACCATGGCGGCCCTTAGCTGAGTCCTGACATTGCTTCCACTTACTTGTGCCAGGATTCTCACTTTCATCTATCCTATCTGATCTCCTTTGGTCAACTCTTGTTCTTTTCCGGCCCCGACGCTATTAGGTTTGCGAGGGCTTGGGAGTCTTTCACTTTTACGCCTTGCGTGGCCCTTGTCTTCCTTTGGCCGATATCTTCATTTTTCGAAGTGTCGGATCCCTTCCATTTCTTCCCCTCTGATTAGTGTTAAATAGAGGTAGGTTGCCTAGTTGTACTTCCTCTTAAAACAGTAATCACCACCATCACCACTTCCCTTTTAGTGTGGAGTCCACCATTCTGTATCATGTCCTCTGTTTTGTCCTATTTATTGTATCACCTGGGCGAACCATGGAAATTTGCACTGTATGTACGAAAACAGTGCACCCATTTCCATTTAGGTCTTCATGCATTGAACTGGAGAGTTGTTCTTGCAATCGACGCTGCATCTCTTCTGGCCACATGGCCAGAGAATTGCAGTCTAGCTTCTCTCATTTTCGTTGGAGTGGGTTACACTACAAAGGCAATCCGGATGTACTCATTTCTGATTCGGTCCAACCGCGTGACTCCCAGAAATCAGCGAAGAATTCTCGTTTCCGTAACACGAATCACTCACCCATGTGACAGGTCAGGATTCAATTCTATATAATGTAAGTCTAAACCTGTTCAAATCTAGTGTCCATGATAATACAACATTTTGTACCATTTTCTAATATGTCATCATATTTCTACAACTTTTCTAAAGGCTTGATGACTGTTTTTGACCAAGTCCTAATGACAGGTCGATTTCCATGTTCTTCAACACTCCGATAACGAAGTCTTAGAGTTCCCATAATGTATTTCCTGATTTATAGCATAGAAACTAAAAATGTTTATTTAAAAGTGTCTTGGTACTGAACAAAGACAGTAATATATTGTAGGGATTACGTCTCTTGTTGAAAATTTTTTCAATTTCTTCTCAATCAAACCAGAAATGCCGACTTAATGTACTCGATTGCGCACAGAAACCGGTCTATAACTGAAGTACTCTCTTGCACCCCACGGCACTTAACGACCTTGAAAGGGCCTTGGCCTGCACAGCGACCGCTGCTCAGCCCGAAGACCTGCAGATAACGAGGGGTCGTGTGGTCAGCACGAAACATCCTCTCGGCCGTTATTCTGGGCTTTCAAGACCGGGGCCGCCATCTCACCGTCAGATAGCTTCTCAATTCTAATCACGTAGGCTGAGTGGACCTCGAACCAGCCCTCATATCGAGAGAAAATCCCTGGCCTGGCCGGGAATCGAACCCGGGGCCTCCGGGCGAGAGGCAAGCACGCTACCCCTACACCATGGGCCGGCTCTTTCAAACATACAGTAGAGTAATATTTCACAGAAAAAATGTAGATAGACGTAACTGCGAAGATTGCTTTGCCCTTTGTTCTTAGTTAAAGACGCTAATCGGTGAGGCGTAGAACTATGAGTAACCGTGACCCGTACTAAGACTTTTATTACTCAGTGCAGTTTAAAGTGGAAAATTCCGGATCAAGAATTCTTCCCTCGTGAGTGCAGTATTTCTCACCGTTCTGTACTGTTTGCCTAGGGATTTTCTCGTGTGTGTTTATTGCTGAGGTCTTAGTGACAGTTGACTGGAAGCCCGCACTAAACAATAGCCGCTCCTCTGGTACATACAGGCGCTTGGAAATTGCTTTGTAGAATTTAACTACACGCCGCGTCTCTTAAGACGATGTTATTGCATCTGTATTTATTGATCTGCGTATGTACAGTACAGTAGTTGTTATGAGTAACACATACCATTAGTAACGGAGAGAGTTACAACAGTGTCAGGGATTTTAAGTATGTATTAGGAGGTTATTCTACTCGTTTCTTTGAGTTGTGGCTCTGGGTTCGAGAACAAAACAAGAAAGAAAGAAAGAAAAAATGTGCCTTGAGAAATAATGTCAGTCTCTACTAATAAAACCAACCAGATACAAACAAATAACTATCAGGTCTGTCGACCCTTGTGATCTATGACCGCTTGAAGTCAGTTTGGCGAGGATATGGAAAGACCCCTCCCTATCGGCCAGTTCTTCCCAAAAGTTGAGCAACATTGTCCACAGCCCTTTATTTGAGCTCGAGCGACGACGGCGTTCCCACAGATTTTTTATTTTTCATTAGATCATAGAATTTCTCAATGGTAGTCAGGTCTGGCCTATTCAGAGACCAAGATATCACCTCGACCCTTGCCTGCGAAACAAGCCGTTGCCGAACTGCCTTTGAGATGTGAAATAGCTTATTGTTATGCTGGAAGCTAACACACTGTCCTTCGGGATAAAATAATTATGCCCAGTGCTGGAATCAACCAAACACTCAAAAGCTATTCGTAAATATCGGTACATCCGTGCACCGTGAGAGGTAAACCGATCGCAGCAATGAACGCTAAAGCGACCACTTCTACGAGCATACTTAGCATTGATTTCACGGCATACGCGGATTTGTCCCGCACCTCCATAGGAGAACGTGTGTTTAAACCAGCGAAATCGTTGTTTTAAACACAAACATACAGTATTTATACTGCCCTCTTACTTATCCATCTAGAACTGTATGAGTTTCATTTTGACGTGTCCCAGCAACGTATCGACAATGAATCTATTGTATCTTGGTAAGTTCAGGGATACGTTAACTAGCCCGTGGTGACATAATAATTAAAAAATGTCTTTATTATTGCACACATGAAATGGGAACATATGCTAATGTCCACATTTCTCTTCATAAACATATACTGGTTATACTGCGGTACGTCCGCCTCCGTAACGTAACAGGTTAGCACTATTAGCTGCCGTCCTCGGTGGTCCGGGTTCGACTACCGGTACTGCCAGAAATTTAAGAATGGCAGGAGGGCTGGTATGTGGTTAAAATGGTACATGCAGCTCACCTCCACTGGGGGTGTACCTGAAAAGAGCTGCACCACCTCGGGATGAGGACACGAGTTTACTATACTTTACTAGTGGTGTACGAGTTTCACTTTGACTCACTGTATGTTAAACACAAAATATAAACACCCACTAGAATAGAACAGAATTTATTGCATGTATTGTCACACATAATTTAATGGAATCCTTCATAATTTAATGGAATCCTACCATTCACAAAATAAATTTGAATGAATGAATGACCGGGCGAGCTGGGCGTGCGGTTAGGGGCGCGCAGCTGTGAGCTCGTATTCGGGAGATAGTGGGTTCGAACCCCACTGCCGGTAGCTCTGAAGATGGTTTTCCGTGTTTTCCCATTTTCATACCAGGCAAATGCTGGGGCTGTACCTTAATTAAGGCCACAGCCGCTTCCTTCCCACTCCTAGACCTTCCCTGTCCCATCGTCGCCATAAGACCTACCTGTGTCGGTGCGACGTAAAGCAAATAGAAAAAAAGAATGAATGAATGGTCTACATGAATTGGTGGATGCATGATTTCATTATTGTGTTCGTGAACGAATGAATGAGTAAACACTCTTCGCAGCCAGTCACGGATAGCCACCAACTGGGGATAGATATTCGTAAAAGAATGGATGAATAATAAGAGTTCCTGTAGAAAATAATAATTTAAAAAAACTTCTCTCCCAGTCACGGATAACCCCCAACTTGGGAGAGAGTTTCATGAATAAATTCAATGAGTAGAATGACTGCATCAATTGGTGCATGAATTATTTCATGAATGAATCGTATTCGTGTGTGAATGAATAAACATGCTTCTGATTCAAACACGGATAGCAACCAACTTGGGAGAGAGCATTCATTAATGCATGAGGGATTGATTGGATGAATGAGTGAATTAATGAAATGAATATAATGGATAAAAGAATGAATGAATGAATGAATGAATGAATGAATGAATGAATGAATGGAGTTAGTTCCTGTAGAACAAATAAATAAATAAATAAATAAATAAATAAATAAATACACTGACTGACAGAGCAAATGCAACACCAAGAAGGAGTGGTTCGAAAGGGATGAAAGTTGGGAAAAAAACAGAGACGGCACGGACGAATAATTGATGTTTATTTCAAACCGATATGCAGGTTACACAATGCGCACGGCATCGACTCAGTAGGATGTAGGACCACCGCGAGCGGCGATGCACGCAGAAACACGTCGAGGTACAGAGTCAATAAGAGTGCGGATGGTGTCCTGAGGGATGGTTCTCCATTCTCTGTCAACCATTTGCCACAGTTGGTCGTCCGTACGAGGCTGGGGCAGAGTTTGCAAACGGCGTCCAATGAGATCCCACACGTGTTCGATTGGTGAGAGATCCGGAGAGTACGCTGGCCACGGAAGCATCTGTACACCTCGTAGAGCCTGTTGGGAGATGCGAGCAGTGTGTGGGCGGGCATTATCCTGCTGAAACAGAGCATTGGGCAGCCCCTGAAGGTACGGGAGTGCCACCGGCCGCAGCACATGCTGCACGTAGCGGTGGCCATTTAACGTGCCTTGAATACGCACTAGAGGTGACGTGGAATCATACGCAATAGCGCCCCAAACCATGATGCCGCGTTGTCTAGCGGTAAGGCGCTCCACAGTTACTGCCGGATTTGACCTTTCTCCACGCCGACGCCGCACTCGTCTGCGGTGACTATCACTGACAGAACAGAAGCGTGACTCATCGGAGAACACGACGTTCCGCCATTCCCTCATCCAAGTCGCTCTAGCCCGGCACCATGCCAGGTGTGCACGTCTATGCTGTGGAGTCAATGGTAGTCTTCTGAGCGGACGCCGGGAGTGCAGGCCTCCTTCAACCAATCGACGGGAAATTGTTCTGGTCGATACTGGAACAGCCAGGGTGTCTTGCACATGCTGAAGAATGGAAGAATGGCGGTTGACGTGGCGTGCGGGGCTGCCACCGCTTGGCGGCGGATGCGCCGATCCTCGCGTGCTGACGTCACTCGGGCTGCGCCTGGACCCCTCGCACGTGCCACATGTCCCTGCGCCAACCATCTTCGCCACAGGCGCTGCACCGTGGACACATCCCTATGGGTATCGGCTGCGATTTGACGAAGCGACCAACCTGCCCTTCTCAGCCCGATCACCATACCCCTCGTAAAGTCGTCTGTCTGCTGGAAATGCCTCCGTTGACGGCGGCCTGGCATTCTTAGCTATACACGTGTCCTGTGGCACACGACAACACGTTCTACAATGACTGTCGGCTGAGAAATCACGGTACGAAGTGGGCCATTCGCCAATGCCGTGTCCCATTTATCGTTCGCTACGTGCGCAGCACAGCGGCGCATTTCACATCATGAGCATACCTCAGTGACGTCAGTCTACCCTGCAATTGGCATAAAGTTCTGACCACTCCTTCTTGGTGTTGCATTTGCTCTGTCAGTCAGTGTAAACAAGAATCCTCTCTCCCAGATAATCACCAACTTGGGAGAGAGTTTCACGAATGAACTTGTGCCCGTTCACACCTCCGCGACAGCTTTCAAAATGGCGCCGAGGGAAGGTATGGCCCATTTAATCTATAGGAAGCAAAGAATAGACACCAGTTGCGGTGACATAGAAGGCCATAACGTCATGGAGAGGTCGAGTATTGAGGGTGAAACGGACAGTGGACTGTCTACTGTATTGTTTTACGAAAAAAGTAGAAAACTTGATTGTTAAGAAATCTCCATCTTAATTTTTCTCAACGAAGAGTGAAGACGGAACTACCGACCGCGGTATAATTTTTTAAGGAAGAAGAAAGGATCAGAAGCTATACTAAAGGAAAAAGCGTCGGGAACGAGAAGAAAACAAGTCAATTCATTGTAAAAAATAAGCATAGTCGATTAGAGATATTAAAAAGGAATCAACTAAGTACCACGAGATACGCGTGGGTGGATACGGAGCGCAGTTGATCTATACTCTGCAGAGGGAGACCAAACCAGCATAAAAAAAGGATCTCATACAAGTAGAGATACATCTCGAATTATTGAATCAGAATAAAGTAAGTTTCCCAAGATTACAAGAAGCGGCTGACAGAGATACATTCACTGAAATCAACACCAACGAGGTCGAAGATATACGTCGGAGAGCCACAAAGGAAATAATAAATTTAAGGATTACAGACTTCAAAAAGAATTATATAATGGCTGTTCACTGCACTATAATCCTTAATTTAGTTGCTGATAAGAAGACCATGAGGATGATGTGCTAAATATACATGATGGACCGAGCTGGGGACCAGTACATCTTGCTATACGACCGAGCCATGATGAGGAAGGCGTCGGGAAACCATACGACCGAGGCATCATGAAGAAGGCGACGGGAAAACATACGACCGAGGCATCATGAAGAAGGCGACGGGAAACCATACGACAGAGCCATGATGAGGAAGGCGGATGGAAACAGACAGCAATCCCGTGATGAGGAAGCAGATGATGTACCAGATGTCCAACCCATGACCTAACCGCAGACCCAACTACATCCATTTGGGAGCAGAACAGCTGGACCAGGACCAACCATGAGCGAGCTAAGTCATTTACAATATTTAATCACAAAATTTTTGGTTTGCCTACACATGTGCCTTAGGCATGTGCCGATGGGCCAAATATAAACCGATATATAAGAAATGCAAGTGAATGTTACCAGCGAAGTGTGAGATATTTAAGTCCGTAGTTACATGATTTAGCAATACAGCATTAGATTCTAATGTGTTGGATATATACGTCATCGTATATCGGTCAAAATACACGTATGTAGCGTGAGGTTTGAAAAAAATTTTGGAAAACAGCTGATAGTAATGACATACTGGCAGATTACAGAGATTTCGTATTGGTAATGCTACAAGTCGACGTCATGATTGGTTGCGCGCGGTGTAAAATAAACATATGAAATCACGCATTATTTTTGATTCGCAATAAGGGCATTGAACTCAATCATAGGGTATGAGATATAGCAACTTTAAAATGTTGTTTTAAGAAACATAGTGTGGTAGTTTGACATGGTCATGTATTCGGGAACGCGACGAGTTAATATTAAGGCTACGATGTTAAGATATTATATGGATGTTGAAGTAAGGTTGCAATTGTGCTAACTTGAGGAAAAGTATGAGTTATATAGTGATATGAGAAGTTATATACGCACTACGTAGAGGCCATTGAGTGCCTGCAGTTTAAGATAGGCCACACTACATTCTTTAGATTCGTATACGTGAGATTGCCCACACCGCTGGAGTGACCTAAGCCAA
The DNA here is from genome assembly GCF_040414725.1 of Anabrus simplex. NCBI lineage: Eukaryota > Metazoa > Arthropoda > Insecta > Orthoptera > Tettigoniidae > Anabrus > Anabrus simplex. The sequence goes on from NC_090271.1 coordinate 241,290,420, forward strand.
GGTATGAACAGAATTTACTATTGTAGAATTATGCTTGTGACGGGATCGTATGTCAACTTTAGATGCGCTGTAATGAATATCGGAATACAACGATACGTTTTATAGCTGTGTTTTGACCAAATGCATTCACGACACCGATAAATATATTATGTTTCTGAATACAGCGACATAGCGCTTCCATTGTAACTGTGTATGAATAAAATAGCTTGTATTGAAGTAGAATGTTATGGAATATAACGAAGGAAAGGGACATTGAGCCTAAAAGACATGTGTATGACAGCCAAAGATTATGTTGAAGTTAGTTAGATAGCTGAATAGATTAACATATTCTCTGCTTGAACTTGCGTTTTCTAAACGAACTACAGCTAGGGAAATGTTAGAGTAGGAGCCGAATTTAACAGGCACTAGGAACAAATGCCTTAGTTCGTAAGTAGTTATCCATGCACAACGAGAACGTAGCAATAAAGCATGAGTTCGGATTTATTAATAGGGATTTATTCATATGGATTTATGCAATTAAATTTACGCATCTAGATTTACTTATTCGAGTTTACTTATCAGCTACGATTTACTATTTAATATTCTCAACGCTCAATTCTAATATGATTGGCGATTAAATATATCTGTGATATACAGTTTAGTCCTGCAATTTAAAGTTATAATTTGGTTCAATTTCAAGTTTGAGCTTATTAGTGGACTTTATAGACATTTCAGCTTAACCGTGTGTTTAATTCAGACTTGTGTAATTAATCTTAAAGCAAATGAGCTCTCATAACAACTTGATTGTGTTGGTATTGTATCTATGACTTAACTGCAGTATGGACCTTAGATGTCCAGTGATCGATTGTAAATATGTACATACGCAAATTTTATTTCACGAAGGAACTGATCTAGATAGTTTATGACTACATATTATTTCTCTTTCTACGAGCCAGCGCTGACTCACAATCCACACTTGTTAATATGCAACGTCAAGTAATGCCTTGCATAAAATTCCAATTTAATAGTCCAATATTTAATCAATAAATATCTTGTTTATTTTCTACAATTTTATGTATCATGAGTTCTTTCATTGTAGCCTAGTTGGTAAGTTAGTTGCTTAGCTAAGAGAATTTTTGATTAATTAAGTACTCCATTTAGTCATGACCAGTTCTCACGTAGTTAAATACTCTGATTTAAAAAAATTTGGTTGACGATTATTACTATATGTCATGAGTTTCTATACGCGTCACCCGTGAGTTGTTAATCTCTTCGTAATCACGTTAAGCGTATCTTGAAGTAAGATTACATGTCTTAGGCCGCTATTAGCCGTGGGCGACTAGTTGCCAGCGGATTTAAGTACCGGGCGATCAGTGGCGCAACTTGTGAATACTTGCTCGGTTCATACCGGGGAATAGCCAGTTGAGAGAATGGCGTCCTACGAAGAACTTCTTCTTCTTGAACATCTATTAAAAAGGAAAAACCGAAGGGTTAGGAAAGTGCAGAAACATCCTATATTTGTTTATACATTGTTTGACGATGTAAATGGGGATGACAGTAAATTTTTCAATTACCTGCGCTTGTCAAAGTCGTCATTTTGCGAACTGCTTGGCCACATAAAAGAAGAAATAACGGAAAACGACATACGACTAAACAAGTGTTTCCCAGTTGAGCTGTAATTCACTAATAGAGCCATATAATGGATCAATGGTACTTGTAAATGTAAACGATTATTGAATTTATATGGGCATTACATACTGTGTTTCCATATAAGAGTAGTAAACGTTTTATAATACTCACACACCAGGAGAGTTGACTATGCGGTTAGGAGCGCGCAGCTGTGAGCTTGCATCCGGGAGATAGTGGGTTCGAATCCCAGAGTCAGCAGCCCTGAAGATGGTTTTCCGTGGTTTCCCATTTCCACACCAGGCAAATTCTGGGGCTGTACCTTAATAAAGGCCACGGCCGCTTCCTTCCAACTCTTGACCCTTTCCTATCCCCTCGTCCCCATAAGACCTATCTGTGTCGGTGCGACGTAAAGCCTCTAGCAAAAAAATATATATATATGTAATACTCACCTCAAGTTCTTTAAAATGCTGTTCCAAGAATTCAGTGTTTTTATTTTGTCAGTGTAGGCCTAAGCTTCAGTTCTGGAATCCCAAGTGACCGGTTTTCATTCTAAGTCAAAAATGGTCTTCATTATTTATTTGACTTCCAAATTATTTTGCCATCTCCTTCATTTGCTGTTGTAGTTTATTTGATGTCTCCATCTTCAATAAATAAACTATCACAATAAGTAAAATATTCACTCTGCCACAGCACGATACCAAACAAGGTAATGAAGAAAGATAATGGTTAGGTGGATCGCTGATTCAATTGCGTTCCATCGTCCGCATTACGTCAAGCTGGTGTGAGAACACGAACTTGAGTGACGTTTCCGTATGCGCGGGGAGGTACATCAGGCGACTAGTTGCGCTACTAGTCGCCAAGGCTAATAGGCTACATTTACTGCAATGCCCCGTCACGCAGTTGAGCAACTAAAAGTCGCCAGAGCAGTCGCCGGTTCAGATGACGGCCGGCAACTAGTTGCTCAGTTGCGCCACTAGTCGCCCGCGGCTAATAGGCTCCATTTGATCCAATGGTCCGTGACTCTCCAGAGCAACTAGTTGCGCCACTAGTCGCCCACGGCTAATAGCGGCCTTACTTGGCAATTGAAAACCCTGAGGTATCCGCTGAGCGACCCCATTTCATATGATTAGGCAGCCCAACTACGAGTTAGAAATGGAGGTATCGGGTAAAGAATGATAACGTTCGAATTGACGCACGACGTTACAAACTGAATGACTGCATGTATTGGAAGCACCCAAAAAAAGACTATTAGGCAGAAAAAATAAATAAATACCGGGCGACTTGGCCATGCAGTTAGGGGCGCGCAGCTGTGAGCTTGCATCCGGGAGACAGTGGGTTCGAACCCCACTGTCGGTAGCCCTGAAGATGGTTTTCCGTGGTTTCCCATCTTCACACCAGTCAAATGCTGGGGCTGTACCTTAATTAAGGCCACGCCCGCTTCCTTCCCACTCCTATGCCTTTCCTATCCCATCGTCGTCATAAGACCTATCTGTGTCGGTGCGACGTAAAGCCAATTGAAATAATAATAATAATAATAATAATAATAATAATAATAATAATAATAATAATAATAATAATAATTGTTACGGAGATATCCGTGGTAGTTAGAGGTGAAAGAAGGTGCGGGCTGGAATAGGTCTCAACTACAGAATTAAAGTTAATTTAAAACTTTAACAAAGGTTATATTTTCTTTTCAAAATCAACAATTAGCAGAGTATAACAGGTACCAAGTAGCAGATCAACGAATTAACAATTTACAGTTTGTTACATGATTTAGGCTTCGAGCCCCAAGTCTAATTTCTGAGCTCACAGCTCACAACCACAATTGCTAAATGGCAGAAAACCCTTAAGTACAAGGAGCACTTGCTCCTAATTACAATGTTAAGGAAAAGAGCAGACCCGCTCTCAATTTTACGAGCCTCTCAAAGGCTACAACAAACTTCATTTCTATCTGCCCTTAAGGCACACAAGGAAACAGGGGTAATTAATACCCAACCTACGGGGCCTTCGCATGAAGAAAACGAAGCAGGTTAAGTTAATGGCCCAAAATACAAAATGAATGGAGGCGATAACTTGCACTCCTACACCAAGTTTTGTCTAAAACCTATGTGGCGCTAGGCCGATCATACAGGGGCTAATCCCAAGCTAGGGAGGTGACACGTATGAGAAAACTTTACTACATTAAAGAAGAGAAGAACGGTTGTGAAAACGTAGTCACCTCCTTTTTCAAAAATGAAGGGGAGTTCGAGAGGGTGAAGCACTCTCTATCCCCGCTTTACAGATTTGTAATTTATAGATAGACAGAAAAGAATTTATATTTTAAAAAGGTAGGTTACATACTAAAGGTTTCGAACCCTCCCCGAGAGTTAAACCTCTGAGCTAGCAAGAAATGAAGATGTTAACAGTCCATTACCTTGTAGATGATCTGCTGTTTGAAGAAAAAGGCGCTTCCCGCCCCCTGCTACATATTCACACACTAAGAAAGAAGTTACTGAAGTGGCCCCGAGACAAAAAAATTCAGCAGTATACCCTCGTGGAACATTTGAGACCTTTCAGGAATGAGTAGACACACCCTTTCGCTTTTATTGGATAGCTGAACGTTACACATCAACATTGAGAAAGAAAGACACTATTGGTCAGAAATTAATTACAAAAATTAGTTATTGGTTAAATTCAAAACAGGCGGAAAGAAAGGATAACTGTTGCCAACCCCCAAACCACAGAACAAAATTTAGTAAAAACAAAACTTATGAATGCTAAATTTCTTCAAGAAAGTTCATTCCTTTACACCAGAGTGCGTTATCAAAGTTTTGGTAGAGACATCTGTTAGAGAATGTCCAAACTTCTTGATACTGAGCAAACAAACACACATATCAAAATAGACACAGTTCAGAACACTTCAAAATTACCAAATTTACAGTAGTGACATATTCCGAGAAACCGTTGAGTTAATACAGTTTGTTAAAGTTCAGGCTTTCTCCTGTAGAGAAGTTCAACTGGCGCAATATTTAAATTCGCGGCGTGGAGGTGTACCGCCCGGTACAATAATAATAATAATAATAATAATAATAATAATAATAATAATAATAATAATAATAATAATAATAATAATAATAATAATAATAAATTGGTTCCTATACATGATGATACGTGTAGGACATTGTGTGTAATTTTAACCTCCGATGTTTAGCGCAGAACTCGAAGCAGCAAAGAAGATAAATGTGTAATTATGAGACTTCCATAAAATGCGTTCGAAAGCCGTTCATTATGGCTTGACCTGTGGTGCCGGGTGAAGCGAACTGATGGGGGCTTAGCTCGCTGCCGCGCAAAATCAACACGACCTGAAAGGTATTTCGAGCAGGCTGTAATGAAAGCGTGAAAATTTAACATTCGCTTCATGCACTTCCCTTCTTAGTTGTATGAATAAAAATACAAAGCAACGTGAATACAAATGAAAACTATGACTTCTATTTTGTTAAAAAATTATAGACAGGGTAGAGGGGCCTCTTCCCTTGTCAAAGATGTGAAAGGCGGGGAGGTCAGAGGCAAAATGATTCACAACCACTGCTATACTGAGAGTCAACTCAAGACCTTAGCGGTTCCTTTGATGTTAGTCAGACGTCTGGTCGGCGAAAAGTCTTCCGCAGCGCCAAATAGTTCCCTCGGTTTGTTACTTGTTCCTGAAGTCAGGAACTTCCTTCAGTTTGGTTAGATATTCTGGTGAACTGACTTGATGAATTACAAATTTTTGCCCTGTATAAATATGGAAAATTATATCACGGGTGGTATGTTATTCGGGTTCGTTACCAACTCTTATATTTCATACGAAGATGGCTATGAATAGTTATTGTTCTCAGTGGTGTATGTATCAAATTAATAATTATTGAATATGATATTGATATCTTAGCGCACTGTGTACTTAGTAAGCTTTGTTCGAGTTCATTCCATTGCTGATAAGTTCGCATAATATGTGCGACGTTGAAGATGGATCCAAGAAAACTGTTGGCAATACTGGCTGCAACAGCATGTTCAGTATTCATAATGTCTGCCAGCTGTGAGCAAGACGTGTGTGATGCTGTGACGCTCGAGTCCCCTGTGAAATACTTCAAAGCTAACAAAAATGGAGAAAAATTTAGTAGGAAATCTAAACCAAATTGTTTTAAACGTTTACAGTAGCCTACGAGATGAGAATCCACTGTGGACTGTGGAAGATGTGCTGACCGGCGTTCTGTACGGTGTTTACGATGCTCGCGTGGAATTTTAACTCCGCGGAAAATCCAAGTCTCCAGCGAAAGGTCGATGTGTCAGCTCAGCACTCGCCGTAAATAAAACAGGAAGGGCCTTAACACGGTATGGGAATAGGATTCTTGGCGTATTGGATGATAATAATAATAATAATAATAATAGTTTGTAGGCCTACTTTGCTTTATATTTGTAACCGCCCTCTACCTGCAGAAGTGTTGTCATGAGGGGATTATGAGTTCGTTTTTACCTTCCGAGTGACGAGACTACAATATTTACAACGTTCCTGGAAACATTGTATTTGGCAATCCCACTCACAGGTGTTTCTTCAGCTTTTTGAACTGTGAGAAACTGCCACTGACAGTCGCTGCACGAGAGCGGAATCGTATACTTATGTTGTAAGTCCCCATATGCCTCACACAAATTGCATTATGAAATAAAAATAAACCTTGCTCCTCTTGCCTCGGTATTCGTCAGTAATCTATAGGTTTTACATGGTCAATAAAGGAATAAATAGGTATGGTGCGTAATCAAAGTACAGCTATGTGAAAGGATGTGATTTTGTTTGATGCTTCACTATTTCAGAATGAAGTACTTGTCAGATAGACGCACGGCGTTAATAATATGTAAGCTGGTTGTGGCGGACATAGAGAACGGAGTCGGGAAAGAGGGAACAGGGGACGTGCTCACGTGCGGAAGGATACTTTTTCTAAGCTCTTGAGTTTGTGGCTACTCCTACCACTACTCTTATACCTTCATATCTTCCACACAATATAAATAACATTTGTTTGAGCGCCAGTTGCTTTTTTAAGAAAAACAACAAAATTCGGTAGAGCATACCTCTTATATCAATTATCTCAAGGCGTGAGGTGATAAACTCACATATCTGACAATATACAGGGATATGGATCAGCACAATATTAAATTACTGTTGCATTTCCACAATTGAGGATTGTACATGGAGCTGGAATCACTTATTATAATTAAAATAAAACTGAGTTTATGACTATAATTTACGTCACAATGAACAATCATTGACGTCTTTTAATTTAACAAAAAAATATATATAGTGAGATTTGCGGTACTAATAAAAGGACAATTTAATCTAAACAAAAAAAAATTATTGGCATGAACTTCAAGTGAGATGTGATATCGCCGCTGATTACATTCTTCTTCATGTTATGAATGCATAACATGTCTGATGCTTTAATTACCTGATGTCTGCATACACCGCTGTTGAACTTGAAATTCTTGGGAAAACCTATGAGCTGAAGTCGGGAGCCGTCTGCTGTTATCTTCTTATATAACAAGGAGTTGGCCTACATACCATGAACGCGTGTAGGGAGCTCCAATGTAATTGCGTCCACTCAATATATTATAAGTAATTGGAAAATATTATTGAAACATCTTGTGAAGTCCATCCTCACAAGAAGATGATGTTTCTTTATCAGCATAGTACCCGTCTCTGCTCGGATACAACCACCACTTGTAGACCTCCTCGATTATTACAAGACCTCTTGAAAACACAACTCTTAGCTCTGACCATCACTCTAAGACCACTTCTTCCATTTGATACATCTGACTGATACATATGATCTGATAGATATGATCTGAACGATATGATCTGAATACCTCTCACCACCGTTGCATCGATTTTTATAACCTCGCGATGACGACTCATCTCCCTACTCTCTGTTCATCCCTTCCACTTCAACATACAGTAGCTGGCGAATACTGACACTTGGTCGCAATCACGTGCCCACGCACTGTTGTCATCAGTCAAGTGTTGTCTAAGCGTGCCCAAGCGGATTGCAGATGACTAAGTTTCATGCGTCACCGGGAATTCGACTTGCACAGTTAAACATAGCCTCGATTGCAAAATACTATGCCAGCTCATCTAGCCAGAGTTACAAGCCATAGCATGACTATATGAAACCAACAAATCTCACTTACAGCAATACAGAATAATTACAAACAAATTTCACTTAACCTATGATTAAATACAATAATATGCGTGATGCCTAATTATTACAGTCTAAATGATGAGAAACAGAATATAAAATCTAATGAATCGGGTTAATAATAATAATAATAATAATAATAATAATAATAATAATAATAATAATAATAATAAATACTGAATGGAATCTGTAACCCTGTTGTACGGTTACAAGTTGAATTTCAGTTATAGTAGAACGCCGAGCTAATTAAGAAGGATTTACAGGTTTTTAGAGCTTGGCAGTAGCATTCTCTTATTATTCACGGTCAAATGAGTTCATTGTCCAGGGTCACGCGATAAAAATCCGCATCATTTCTGATTAGCAACATATGGTGCTGGCCAATCAACTCTGTGTATCTGTTCTTCCCAGGGGTTCACACCATGTATGGTGATCACGGGACTTTCCTGCCAAGTTTCTACCGTCGTATCTGAACTGTGTAAATCAACTCGTGTACTTATGCGACTCTGACGAAGTTACGCCTATGAAGCCGTGGAATATTACATTTTTTTCTTATCTTACACTCTTTTTCTGTACTGGGATCTGAGTACTCCTTTCTTCAGTTCATGGTAGATATGTACAGAATATCCCAAAAGTCACTTTACGTTATTGGTTTCTTAAAACAATTATAATTTTAAAAAATAATGTACAGTTTTTATTGCTAGCTATTACTGATAATGATTAGTGTATCAGAACTAGTCTGCCTCTGTGGTGTAGTGGTTAGTGTGATTAGTTGCCACCCGGAGGCCCGGGTTCGATTCCCGGCTCTGCCACGAATTTTTTTTTAAAAGTGGTACGAGGGCTGGAACGGGGTCCACTCAGCCTCGGGAGGTCAACTGAGTAGAGGTGGGTTCGATTCCCACCTCAGCCATCCTCGAAGTGGTTTTCCGTGGTTTCCCACTTCTCCACCAGGCAAATGCCAGGATGGTACCTAACTTAAGGCCACGGCCGCTTTCTTCCCTCTTCCTTGTCTATCCCTCCCAATCTTCCCATACCCCCACAAGGCCCCTGTTCAGCATAGCAGGTGAGGCCGCCTGGGCGAGGTACTGGTCATCATCCCCAGTTGTATCCCCCGACCCAGAGTCTGAAGCTCCAGGACACTGCCCTTGAGGCGGTAGAGGTGGGATCCCTCGCTGAGTCCGAGGGAAAAGCCAACCCTGGAGGGTAAACAGATTAAGAAGAAGAAGAAGTATCAGAACTATACCGACAAAAAAGAAATCAGAGATGCTCTTCATGTTATGTTAAGAACGATGGTGGAATCGGATTGGCGGTGAAAATGTTTTTTTTTTCGAGAAAATGAGGTTACTTTCTTACTTCCGCGCGATTCAGATTGACGAACTCGCGTTCTTGCCCCCACCGTTCTTACCGCCTCCGGTGGTCCCTAACCCGCTAGAGGAGAGATCCTCACTTGGACTATGTGTAAGTAGGGTAGCATCCTGCTTCATGAATTTACCGAGCTCAGAACATTTAAAGCAAGCCTCAGACCTTATGGGAGTACCGGAGTGCAACTCCATTTGACAGGTGAGGGAATCCTTGGAAACAACTTGGCGAACGAAATAGAATTCGTCCTGGGTGTCTCAACATGCGGAAAAGACGTTATAAGGTGACAATTTTTTATACTGTGATATAGGGCCTAAAATAATAATTTCAAATATTTTATTATATTTTGTACAAACCCGGCAGAGTTAGTCGGATTTTTGAAGGGCGGAAAAAAGTCTATCCGATACTCCATGCCGTACGATGCCTGCATCTGAAAGATCTCTGGTGAATTGTGGTGTTCACCCAACAAAATTAATCGAAAAGTCAGCCATAGACGCTGCTCAAGAGAAATTCGGTTTACTCTGCTCTCTAGTAGGCCTAGAATAAAACCTGACGTCGAAATTGACGAGCAAGCAGCCATTTGGCGTCAAATTAAAAACTCTTGCACACGGTAGCCAAGGTCATGCGATTATTATTACTATTAATAAAATTATTATTATTATTATTATTATTATTATTATTATTATTATTATTATTATTATTATTATTATTATTATTATTATTATTATTATTATTATTATTATTATGGTCCACTGTATGGGTTACTGCAGTCACGTTCGAGTTTGTGAACCATGGGCAACGGCTGAGTGGCCTTGTAAATGGTCCTGAGAGTAGGGATGCCAGTTGATACGGAATGGGAGTGGGCATCTCGGACATATTCTGAGTCATGGCCCTCCTTGTGCTCAGGCGGCTAGGACTATACAATCCACCGGTGGTCCCAAACCCGTTAGAGGAGAGATCCTCACTTGGACTATGTGTAAGTAGGGTAGCATCCTGCTTCATGAATTTACCGAGCTCAGAACATTTTAAGCAAGCCTCGGACCTTATGGGAGTAAGGAAGTGCAACTCCATTTGACAGGTGAGGGAATCCTTGGAAACAACTTGGCGAACGAAATGGAATTCGATGGGGATCTCTCAATATTAACCGGACTTATGGAGGAAAGAAAGTAGAACTGGCTGAGTCAGCAAAGAGGATGCATCTGTATGTGCTAGGAGTAAGTGATATTCGGGTAAGGGGAGATAACGAGTAAGGGATAGGAGATTATAAAGTGTACTTGACGGGTGTTAGAAAGAGAAGGGCTGAGTCTGCGGTAGGGCTATTCATCAGGAATTCTCTTGCACGCAACGTAGTTTCTGTTAGGCACGTAAATGAGCGAATTGTGTGGGTAGATTTGACAGTTGGAGGAATTATAACGAGGACTGTCTCAGTGTATTGACCATGTGAGGGTGCAGATGAGGATGAAGTAGACAAATTTTATGGTACATTGAGTGACATCATAATCAGGGTCAACAGCAAGGACAGGATAGTGCTACTGGGCGATTTCAATGCGAGAGTTGGAAATAGAACTGAAGGATACTGTAACCGTCCAGGCTTCTCCAGCCATATTAAATTAGTGTACAATCCTTTTACGCTATATCACTCGATATCAAGATTATCCGCCATCGGCAATTATTCATAAAGACATATTAATTTAACTTCAATCATATGTAAATAAGGTTTTTGGAATTATATTGTATATATCAGAACATCATTTATTATTTAAATTATTATATTATGTAGGATAGGAATTCATTATGTATTGTAAATATGGTCAATGTTGAGACAGAGTTGGTGTCGTTTCATCTCATACTTGTGTACACGGAAAAGTTATTCTTGAAGCGGGGAAGTTGGACGATTCACGGGTTTAACTCATGAGCAAAAGGTAGTAGGCTATACAGCGACCCGCGCGCGAGGCTAACAAGCCAGGCATCTACATCATCGTCACGCCTACTGGTTACCTGTGAAGAATGAAGAGAGGGAGATGGTAATGCGATCTACGAATCAGATGCTTCGTTGTATTGAGTTTTGGTATTGAGCTGCTACCAAGAGTGGGGACTGCCCGGGGATATATTATCTAGCGCGGAGCAACCCTCGACTACCACTACCAGAACCACAACTACTTTATTATTCTTCAGACAGTGTGTTGTCGCTTCGACACAGTACTTAGCTGCTGTGATGCTGTCGGATCAGGGTGAGACGGAACAAGATTATGACTTGTGATATATTCAGTAATTATTCTGGACGAAGAACTACATTTAGTTCACGTCCACGAAATTTGGTGCAAGTCTGTATTGTATCAGTAGAATAGCTAAGTTGGATTGAGATTTTCTGTTGACATGGAAAAATTCATATCTCTGTATTTTCTCCTCCTACGATCAACGGTGATCAATTGTCACAAGTACAGGGCCAATGTCTAATTTAAAGACTAGGCAATTAGGGAGTGCTAGTCCAGATAGCCCAAACCATATCACAGAAGGATGGAAGGATGTCCATGGAGCCAATTCTACAACGAGAAGAGAGGAACAAGTTACCACGGAATATAGATGACCTCAACGGAAGCTGCAATTGGTGAGAGTCAATTAGATAAAGCAAGCAACAGTTAATTTCAGTAACGTAGATTCTAAAATCCCTCCAAGCTTTAAGGAACTTTTCCGATTCATCTCATTTTTGTATAATAAATTCATTTTATTTTATATTGCGTTAATTTTCTTTCTCAAGCGATACTTAATACTTAATTATTTAAAATCCTACCCCTAAGTATAAGTCTCTATGCTAGTAAATATAAATTTTGCTTTACAGTTTTGTTTAAAACTGTAACGCTGGCGCCCAAACATTACATAGAGAAATGGGAAACCATGGAATGATAATTGATTCTATTTGCGTGGCAAATTGCGGGCAAGCCACATGTAGTTTATATTTATATCCATGTGTCCCCAAGTATTAACTTTCGTCTCTTCAAGTGTAAAGTTAGGAGAGCGAACAGTTACAATACGAAAGGGTGATTGGTAAATGTGCTGAAGATATGGAAGCTAATAGGAATGCGAATCGTTTGCTGGACTTCTGTGCTAGTATGGGTTTAACAGTTACCCATTCTTCAAGCATAACGCTATTCACCGCTACAAATGGGAGGGTAGAGGTACCAGATCCATAATAGACTATCTATTAACCGACTTCGAATTCAGGAAATCTGTTAGGAATGAGTGGGTTTTCAGGGGTTTTTCAATGATACAGACCACTATCTGATCGGTGGTGAACTATGTATCTGTAGGCCTAGGATAAAGAAAGTGAAATCTGTCTGCAAACGAATAAGGGTAGAAAATCTCGAGGACGAGTAAATTAGACGGAAGTGCATGGATATGATCAGTGAGAAGTTCCTAACAGTAAGCAGGTTCAGGATATAGAAAGAGAAATGGTGGAACAGAGGGATGCTGTAGTAGAAACAGCAAGGTAATGCCTAGGAACAACTGTGTGTAAAGATGGGAAAAAGCGAACATGTTGGTTGAATTATGAAGTGAGAGCATCTTGCAAACGTAAAAAGAAGGCTTTTCAGAAATGGCTGTACGTAAATGAATGAAACAGAGCGAGACAAATAGTTGTTGAATCCAAAATGAAATCTTGGGAAGATTTTGGTAATAACCTGGAAAGGCTAGGTCGAGCAGCAGGGAAACCTTTCTGGACAATAATAATCTTGAGAAGGGAGGGGAAAAAGGAAATGAACAATGTTTTGAGTAATTCAGGTGAACTCATAATAGATCCCAGGGAATCACTGGACAGGAGGAAGAATATTTTGAAAATCTTCTCATACGCAAATCATGCTGGTAGTGTCGCGAACAACCTTATATCGGTCTGTTTTGAGACAAACTTTGCTTTACGGGAGTGAAAACTGGGTGGACTCAGGATGTCGTGTTAATACGTTAAAGTAACAGACATGAAAGCAGCGAGAATGATTGCTGGTACAAACAGGTGGGAACAATGGCAGGAGGGCACTCGGAATGAGGAAATAAAGGCTAATTTAGGAATGAACTCGATGGATGAAGCTGTACGCATGAACCGGCTTGGGTGGTGTGGTCATGTGAGGCGAATGGAGGACGATAGGTTACTTAGGAGAATAATGCTGTTATGGAGGGTAAGAGAAACAGAGGGAGCCCAAGACGACGATGGTTAGACTCAGTTTCTAACGATTTAAAGATACATGGTATAGAACTAATTGTGGCCATGCCACTAGAGGATGGTGGCGACGTTTAGTAAATTCACAGAGGCTTGCAGACTGAACGCTGTAAGGCATAACGGTCTATAATGATGTATGTATGTGTATTATTATTATTATTATTATTATTATTATTATTATTATCTTCCACAGGTATATTATAGTGTTTTCATATAGGCCTATTTTGCATCTTGTGTTTTACAGACTGTAGGGAACTTTCGGGTTATACTCAATGAAGATATAAGGAAATATGACGGAAATGCAAATAACCTTGTGTGAGACACATGAATATTACAACACTGCCCTCTTATCTGTCATGAGTAATCACTCACTGTTGGCTTGTCCTTCTTATGTAATACCAAGTCTTGCTGTGCATTTCGAAGATTTCTAACCGAGCAAGTTGGTGGTGGGGTTAGGGTCGCGCAGCTGTGAACTTACATTCGGGAGATAGTGAGTTTGAATCCCGTCGGCAGCTCTGAAAATTATTTTCCGTGGTTTCCCATTTTCACACAGGGCTGCGGCTGCACCTTAATTAAGGCCACGGTCAGTACCTTACTAGTCCTAACCCTTTACCATACTTCCGTCGCGGAAAACCTCCCATGTACCAGTGCGTCGTGAAACAAGAAGCAAACCAACGGAAAAAAAAAATTCTGGCTCCGTAAGATCTACTTTCTGTATAATCCTGAGCTCGATAGCTGCAGTCGCTTAAGTGCGCCCAGTATCCGCTATTGGGGCGATAGTAAGTTCGAACCCCACTGTCGGCAGCCCTGAAGATGGTTTTCCGTGGTTTCCCATTTTCACATCAGGCAAATGCTGGGGCTGTACCTTAATTAAGGCCACGACTGCTTCTTTCCCATTCCTAGCCTTTCCCTGTCTCATTGTCGCCATAAGACCTATCTGTGTCGGTGTGACATAAATATAGCACATAAAGCACCTTAAAAAACTTTCTGTATATTAATAGAAACTAATTCAAATCACAGTCGCCATCGTGACTGTTTCTGCTGCAGAAAACTCTCTCGTTCGTTCGTATGCAATGGAATGTAAAACAGAGCATTGCGTTGTGATGAACAGAGTGTGAGTGTAATGAAATGGCGTATGGCTTTTAGTGCCGGGAGTGTCCGAGGACAAGTTCGGCTCGCCAGGTGCAGGTCTTTTGATTTGACTCCCGTAGGCGACCTGCGCGTCGTGATGAGGATGAAATGATGATGAAGACGACACATACACCCAGCCCCAGTGCCAGCGAAATTAACCAATTAAGGTTAAAATTCCGACCCTGCCGGGAATCGAACCCGGGATCCCTGTGACCAAAGGCCAGCACGCTAACCATTTAGCCATGGAGCCGGACAGTTTGAGTGTAAGTACGTAGTTACTTGTTAGTCTCGGAGGATTGACATTGCGGATGAAAAATACATTATGTGTAAAAGTGTGCGGGTGGGGGTGGGAGCACTTGCTGTTATCGCACGAGGCGGTAAAACTCTTTAGAAAGACCCTAATACAATGTCAAATCAGCTTGGGACCCCGTGGTTGCCACCCTACGCTGCCGAATAGCAAGCCCCGGAAGAGACATCTCTTTTAGTCACTTTCTATGACCACGCAGCTTTCTATCCCTCACTTACAGGAGGTGAATGTCGTTCTTGTGTCGACCTTCTTCGTAAATTTTTCTGAGTATTTCCATTACAACTGCTAAATGCACGTATGTTAATGAAAATGAGATCACTATAAAGGAAGGCTGTGAAACTTACAGAGAAGTGAGTGAGTTTGTTTACTGGGCCCTGCAATGCTATTATTTGGACTGTCATGGTACGTCTATAAATAGAAGGCTATCGAGGAGTCAAGCAGTTAGTGTATCAGAGTCAACAGGTTTTGAACTTTTCTCCAAGAGTCACTTCACCTCGTCATGATAAAAAGGCGCAGTGTAAACATACAACAGAGTTTGAGCGGGGAAGAGTAATCGTCCGGTGTCAGTCTGCATTTTCGCACCACGATGTTTCTTAGTAGCAGAACAGTGATGCGAGTGTGGAAGCTGTGAACTGAACAGAACAGGACGCATAGAAAATATGACAGTAGATCACGACTTGTGACAACACCACGGACGGTAGACATCTCATCCGCACGACAGTGGCGAATCAATCAATCAATCAATCAATCAATCAATCAATCAATCAATCAATCAATCAATCAATCAATCAATCAATCAATCAATCAATCAATCAATCAATCAATCAATCAATCGTCCGGCTCCATGGCTAAATGGTTAGCGTGCTGGCCTTTGGAGACAGGGGTCCCGGGTTCGATTCCCGGCAGGGTCGGGAATTTTAACCATAATTGGTTAATTCCCCTGGCACGGGGACTGGGTGTATGCGTCGTCTCCATCATCATTTCATCCTCATCACGACGCGCAGGTCACCTACGGGAGTCAAATAAAAAGACCTGCACCTGGCGAGCCGAAGTCCTCGGACACATCCCGCCACTCAAAGCCATACGTCATTTCATTTCATCAATCAATCACCACTCATCTTCCTTTAGGACTGTCGCCCAGGATTCAAATTCTTATCAATTGTTTACTTAGATTTCAAAGAAGTTGGTGATTGCACAGCAGGTACATCCTCTTGCGTGGCCAACTCGTTCGCCTGACTTGTCTCCTATTGGGAAAATGAATGATCGGTCGACAACCAGCCCGTCGAAGTCTTCCAACAGCCAGCATCGTGTATAAACAAAGTGGCAAGATATTTCCCAGGAGATATCTAAACACTCTGATTCAATGGCATGACATAGCAGCCGTCATTACAGCTCGAGGAGATTTCATGAAAAGCTGACCTATCATGTGTATTAATCTGAAGCTTTAATCATTCATGTATATCAATATTAGTAACATGTATAATATATTATTTTCCTCTTGACTTACTCATGGTATCACTATTCTCGTAAATAGTACTGTAATGATGGTAATAATAATAATAATAATAATAATAATAATAATAATAATAATAATAATAATAATAATAATCTTGTTCTGCCATTTTCTTGTACATACTGGCGGTATTGCGGGTACGAACTGTGTCGTACATGTGGACATGACCAATTTTACTGCTGGATGCCCTTCCTGAAATCAACTCTAGATGGAAGAATTCATTCACTATTGTTTGTTTATGTGGTTGATAGTGTGATGTAATCTGTTGTGTGTATGAAGAGACATGTATTGAAAAAGCACAAACACCCAGTCCACAAGCCAGAGTATTAACCAGGTGCGATTAAAATCCCATAACCGGTCTGGGAATCGGACACGGAACACTCTGAGCCGAAAGTCTTGAAGCTGACCATAGCAAAAGAACTGAGCAGTAATAATAATAATAATAATAATAATAATAATAATAATAATAATAATAATAATAATACCGGGCGAGTTGGCCGTGCGCGTAGAGGCGCGCGCCTGTGAGCTTGCATCCGGGAGATAGTAGGTTCGAATCCCACTATCGGCAGCCCTGAAGATGGTTTTCCGTGGTTTCCCATTTTCATATCAGGCAAATGCTGGGGCTGTACCTTAATTAAGGCCACGGCCGCTTCCTTCCAACTCCTAGGCCTTTCCTATCCCATCGTCGCCATAAGACCTTTCTGTGTCGGTGCGACGTAAAGCCCCTAGCACAATAATAATAATAATAATAATAATAATAATAATAATAATAATAATAATAATAATAATAATAATGTCCTAAACTGTCAGGTTGCAGACCTTATGAAGTTGTGCCATACAGGCAGCCCGCATGCCAATTTCGACTTTCGGATAATGCTGTGGTCTGGTAGTGAAAACGGCATGGAGTGGTGGTGATGGGATGGTCAACCAACTCCTCGCAACTCTCCAGAGAAGAAAAGAGGAAGAAGTTCGACCTTTCGAAGAAAGGTATAGGTCAAAGAAAGGGAAGTGTGACGAAAGGCCTTGTAAATCCAACACCGAAAGGGTTGGAGAAGAACACGAGTTGAATAAGAAAGAAAAACCTGACCCAAGTGAGTGGAAGAAGCCCTCCTGGTGGACATGATCGTTAAAGGAATCAAGTCTATATATCTGACTTCTTGGTTAGCTAGTTCGAGTCCCGTTCATCGAAGTAATTTTCATCATCAGAATATTGGCCGGCTGGCTAGGAGAGTTGATATACAATTACTAACCACTAAATTTCGTGCCAAAAACCTGGATTCAATTCCAAGCCTATTCGCATGTTTCATGTGGAGTGAGGACATTTGACACAGTTGATGGTGATTCGTCCATCGGATGGGACTGGTGTTATTCGACAGGAGTAGGCTACGTGCTGACACCGAGTGTTACCCTCTCCCTACGTCATCATGATCATCATCATCATCCCACATCCAGATGCGCAGGTCGCCCATAGGTGTGAAACAGAAAGACCTGCACCAGGCGAACAGAAACATGTCTTTCGGACACTCCCGGTGCTAAATGCCATATGGTAAATCTTCTTCTTCTTCTACAGCTTTTCCCACATCTGTGAGGTCGCGGGTGCGAACTGCGTCACACATATGGATTCGGTCCTGTTTTGCGGCCGAATGCCCTTCCTGACGCCAACCCTATATGGACGGATATAATCACTATTTCGTGTTTCTGTGATAGTTGGTATTGTAGTGTGTTGCCTGAATGAAATGAAAACCTACAACCTGTTTTCCAGTCATTGACCGGGTCAGGGAAGGAATGAATAAATTATATATAGGCTATTAGTACGATGGGGTTGCCACTCCCAAAGTGATTTATTAATGACTCATAGATGCTATGAAATGAGAATGGAGAGTGTTGCTGGAATGAAAGATGACAGGGTAAACCGGAGTACCCGGAGAAAAACCTGTCCCACCTCCGCTTTGTCCAGCACAAATTTCACATGGAGTGACCGGGATTTGAACCACGATATCCAGCGGTGAGAGGCCGCCGCGCTGCCGTCTGAACCACGGAGGCTTGTTGCATGAATATGAAGAGGAAAGTGTTGGGAGAAACACAAACACCCAGTCCCCGAGCCATAAGAATTAATCAGACGTGATTAAAATCCCTAACCCGGCTGGGAATCGAACCCGCCACTCTGCCAAGGAGTCGGACAAACGGCATATGACAAATAATTAGTAGAAATCATATCAAACTCAGCTACGGACCTCGTGATGCCGCAGGATTCCTAAATTGTGTGTCCTTGGAGATCCCCTTTCATTCACCTGTTACGAGAGACAGGGGATACCTCCCCCACCCAGAGCCGGGTGGCTGGCCTTGCTTCACGCTTCCACTGCATGCGTTATGCTGACATTGAGTTCGCCGCAACTCCCACAGCGTAGTGCACTCTTCATGAAGTTTCTACATGTTTTGTTTGTTATTGTCGCGTTTATTTTTTTGTTCTCAGTCACGTGCAGAGCTTAAGACTACGTGTTAAACCAAAACATACCTGTTAGCTCGCAGCTCTCCGTGTTTGTTGGATGATAATACTTGATTACATGTTTACATTGGTAAAGAAAACAACGCGTATTAACTTTTATAGTCTTTTCCAAGCTCTGTTTATCGTTAAAGTGTTAATGTCCTGTGTTCAGTTCCCCACCCTGCCCTGCTAATATGAAGTTCGAACTCCACTCTCCAACAGCCAGAAAGTAATTTTCCCCACTTCTATTTTTGGCGATTAAAGGGATGGGTACGCTTAAGCGAGCGCAGAAAACTCCACCAAATGACTTTCGTCCACCAGCTGTTGTTTTCAAACAGCCCCTCTTATCTATTAATAATCGTTCTGGTTAATTGCTCGAAATAGCACTACATCGAATAAGTACCTACAAGCTTTCCATCCTGGTCACAGCTTCGAAACTATGCCTGTTAGGCATTGAGAACTCTTCTTCGTCTGTCAAATAATACTCCCCCCCCCCCCCCCTCATGGTGCAACAATCCCGAAGGGCCATGGCCTACCAAGCGACCGCTGCTTAGACCGAAGGCCTGCAGATTACGAGGTGACATGTAGTCAGCACGACGAATCCTCTCGGCCGTTATTCTTGGCTTTCTAGACCGGGACCGCCATCTCACCGTCAGATAGGTCCTCAATTTTAATCACGTAGGCTGAGTGGACCTCGAAGTAGCCCTCAGATCCAGGTAAAAATCCCTGACCTGGTCGGGAATCGAACCAGGGGGCTCCGGGTAACAGGCAGACATGCTACCCATACACCGCGGGAACAGCACGTGTAAAATAGCCTGCCATTAATTCTTCCACACTACATAGAGTTATGAGATACACGATTCCAACTTGTCTCTGGGATTGTCAGCAATCAGCCTAGGGAACCCGAAAACTGTGGACTCAACAGTAATCTCGGTTATTTTGGACATTCTTTATGACACTCCCCCTCCCCTGCGAACCATGTGACCTTGCCGCGGTGGGGAGGCTTGCGCGTCCCAATGATGCAGATAGCCGAGCCGCAGGTGCAACCATATCGGATGGGTATCTGTTGAGAGACCAGACTAAGGAATGGTTCATCGAAAGGGGGGTAGCATGGGCGGCAGTGGATGATTGACTGATATGGCCTTGTAATAATACTCAACATGGCTTAGCTGTGTTGATACTGCTACACGGCTGAAAGCAACGGGAAACTACAGCTGTAACTAACTAACTAATTAATAATAATAATAATAATAACAACAATAATAATAATAATAATAATAATAATAATAATAATAATAATGGGGCATGGCATCTGTATAGGCTTGGTGGTGACCTAATGAGGATAAAATGAATGGTGAAGTCATCATAAACACCCAGTCCCCAAGTCAGGGGAATTAACAAGTGAGGGGGTTGATTCTGAAAATCGAACCGTGGCCATCGGATTAAAGGCAAGCATTCTATCCATTTAGCGACAAGCAGGACTTTAATTTGCTAAACTTTAGGCTAACATCTCCACTGATCAGGGGTTGAGCATTGGCAGTAGCCGAGACCAGGGCAGTAGCTTGTGAAGCAGCTTTGACAACACAACCAGGCTACTCCATTGGCTATTGGCCGCAACTCAAAACGTCGAAGGCTTGACGTTCACTAAACCAACCATCAAGAAAGAGGTAACCTAAGTCTAGGGGTAGCCCTCGTCTTGATCCCAGCATACGACACTGCTCCAAGTGCTGTTGATCTCACTCTTTGCCGTAGAAGTATGTCTCCACTTATTACCTGGCATACATGATCAGATACTCATTCAAGCGACCATTTTCCTATTGTCATAACTTTTTTTTTTTTGCTAGTTGCTTTACGTCGCACCGACTCAGATAGGTCTTATGGCGACGATAGGACAGGGAAGGAAGCTGCAGTGGCCTTAATTAAGGTACAGCCCCCAGCATTTGCCTGGTGAGAAAATGGGAAACCACGGAAAACCATTTTCAGGGCTGCGACAGTGGGGTTCGAACCTACTATCTCCCGAATACTGGATACTGGCCGCACTTAAGCGACTGCAGCTATCGAGCTCGGTGAATGATTTTTTTTAATAATAATAGATTTTGTAATAATATTATATCTTTCATTCTTTTTCGCCGCCTTCTAAATGTTACTTCTCGGCTTATACCTGACAAAAGTATGATCTTCTCGACATTTACGTTTAGAAAATTTTGTGTGTTTATTTTCCTGCCAATCATAGACTTCTTGTAACTTTTCGACTGTCCAATAAAATGAGAGGGTGTGTCCGGATTTAGTCCAGAGCCTTCTCGAACCTTCCTCTCGTGTATAAAAGCTGACGCCTTTTCGAGCTAACTTGTCGTACTGATCGTCGTGTTATTGAGTGTGTGTGCTAAGGCAGGAGACGGGTGCTTCATTCATCGGCAGGCAGAACACCAGCAAAGGTAATGACCACCATCTTTCTAACTCAGTAGTTATCTCCGCAAGCCGACCCGAGGGGAAGGTTCGCTATCTTTAATAATGTAGCCGTAAATTTTCTAAAATGCAAAACTTTCTTTCTGCTCATGTAAAAGTTCAAGTTAATCACAAGTACTTAAACTGAAAACCGGGGATAGAGAGTGCGTTACCCTCTCGAATTTCCTTTCCATTAATCTTGAGGTGACTATGATTTTGTAACCATTTTCGCTTGTAAATTGTAACTTAACTTGTCCATCTAGTCACCTCAGTAGTTAAGGATTAGCCTCTGCGTTGTCGGGACACAAGTCCAAGTAGGGGTTTAACCTCTTGATTTCAAGGAGTGCAAGTGTCCGCTCCATACATTTCCATAAAGGCCCAGTAGAATGGGTACTACATACTCCTGTGTAAACTTAAAGGTAATTGATATGGTATTGTAAGTTGCAAGTTGTGCCTGGAGAGGCCTGAAAGTGTGAATTTTAGTGAGTAAAGACGCTCTAAACACCAATGTAAAACTTAAATGTTGCCTTGAGTAGGCTGTAAGGGTTTGGGAGCGTAGTCTCCTGGGTAGAAGTAGAGCACTGAGGCTCTTTTCTTCAAATGTCAAATATATATGTATAATATTGAGTGGACCGAGCTCGATAGCTGCAGTCGCTTAAGTGCGGCCAGTATCCAGTATTCGGGAGATAGTAGGTTCGAACCTCACTGTCGGCAGCCCTGAAAATGGTTTTCCGTGGTTTCCCATTTTCACATAAGGCAAATGCTGGGGCTGTACCTTAAGTAAGGCCACGGACGCTTCCTTCCCACTCCTAGCCCTTCCCTGTCCCATCGTCGCCATAAGACCTATGCGACGTAAAGCAACTAACAAAAAACAAAAAAAAAAAATTGAGTGGTGCCTTTGGAAGGCCGTAACTTGTAAACGTTGGAGCAAAGTGTTGTTCGAAATTGCGATTTAAAATTTCTTGTGAAACAAATTGGGAGATTCGTCTCCTTGCCTATCTACTAAACGCAACATTAGCGATGTTGGGACCTTTGTAAATTATGAGCGTGAAGCTCAAACTTACCAATTCTTGGTTTTTCTGTTTGTCGATTTTGTACCAAACTAGCTCTGTACCTGAAATCTTGTTCTTTCACCAAGTGAATAGTTTTGTTAAAATTTAATATCTGAAAAGAAATATAACCTTCATTTTAAAGTTTTAAATTCACCTTTGACTCTCGTAGAAGACCCATTCCATCCCGCACCTTCTTTCACCTCTGCGTTCCACAGAATACCCCGGAACGTGTCAATATACATCTCCATCCACACACAACTAACCACATATGATGGTACATCTCTCCACACAAGGTTGGAGTCAGGAAGGGCATCTCGCAGAAAAGCTGGAGCAAATCCGCACGAATTGTTGGCCCTGAGAAAAAGGCCAGAAAGAAGAATTTGTTATCATAGTAGGGTCATATACATTCATGAAGCTATTGAAGTACCAAAAACAAAGACAAAGACACCTCCGTACAGGCCATGAAGGCCCTTGGAGGAGTGGAAGGTAAAGGTTTCCATCATTGTTAACCGCGGCATGTGATGGGTAGAGTGGTTAGTTCTACACCCGACCGCCTTTGCCCCAAGGAATTAACCTGGTACTCAGTTTTGGTGTAGGCTGAGTGAACCTCAGGGCCATATGCCCCTCCGGAAGTGGAAATCTCGTTTCTTAAATTTTACGACTTCCTGACGGGGACTCGAACCCACGTCCTTCCGGGCGAACCGAACACGCCTTTACCACCTCGGCCAGGCAGCCCCTATTGAAGTACCAGTGAAAAATGGTTTACAAATTTGTGGAATGAATCACTGAAATGCAGAATGGCCTTTTTTTTTACTCAGGAGAGAATCATGCGCATCATGTCAGGTGTTGAGTGTCTGTAATAATGTTTTTTAAATTTGCTTTACGTCGCACCAACACAAATAGGTCTTATTGCGACGATGGGACAGGAAAGGCCTAGGAATGGGAAGGAAACGGCCGTGGCCTTAATTAAGGTACAACCCCAGCATTTGCCTGGTGTGAAAATGGGAAACCACGGAAAACCATCTTCAGGGCTGCCGGCACTCAACCACCCGAGCCACTGAGCCCGCCAGCTTGCGCAACACTCAACTACCAGAAGCACTGAGCCCGCCAACGTGGGCGTGAACAGTTGACACTGTGTTATGTTTAAAAACACTATCACCGGGCGAGTTGGCCGTGCGGTTAGGGGCGTGCAGCCGTGAGCTTGCATCCGGGAAATAGTGGGTTCGAATCCCACTGTCGGCAACCCTGAATATGGTTTTCCGTGGTTTCCCATTTTCACACCAGGCCGATTCCTTCCATTCCTAGGCCTTTCCTATCCCATCGTCGCCATAAGACCTATCTGTGACGGTGCGACATAAAGCAAATAACCAATATATATATATATCTTACTTTTTTTTGTTCTCCCCATTTCGCAAAATTGCGCGCTGCACCTTGGTCTCCAAACCGTGTGTTGGTAGAATCGAGTTGGTTCTTTCTCCACATAGGTTTATGCTTATTTCTGCAACGGAAAAGAAAAATCTCAGTATCTAGTGAAACTGATAACAGGAAATATTTTACAGTGGCATATTTCTCGTCACAGAAGAATGTCACCTTGAAGAGCAGGAGCTAACTCACTGACACAGTTCTCCGCTAAAGCCACAGTGAATTTGCGTTTCCTGCGAACAAACAAGACTTACGTTTTCTCTTGGAGTCGTAGAGTGCACCGCGTCCTAATAAAAGAAGATCGTTTGTTCCACTTGAGGTGCATTGTGGGAGTAGACGTTATGTTTACTTTCCCCAACCTCTTACACTCTCTGAACTTCACCTCGTTTCTCACTGTCAAGGTCAGACGATGGTACGGTATTCCAGATACTGGGAACATACATTTTCAGTGATATCTAGACATACTTCAAAGGAACTAAAGAGGGAACATTGTATATAAAAGTACATGCCATACTTGTTATTCATTTATGTGGTTCGAAAGTTTATGACCTAAAGAAGTACAAAGTATGCAAGCAAATATGTCCTAAAAACTAGCTAAGTATGATCTAAAAAAGGTCAAATATGACGTAAGCAATTTTGGAATAGCTGGTAAGTATGAGAGTATTACCAACATCAAACGTGCCAAATAAGTGATTGGCGATAAAACAGCAGACACATTTAATCATGCAAACTGACAGAGCTAGAATAGGTACGTCAAGTCTTTATACATTTATTCAGTATCATAGCCCTGAGGTGCAGTTCGCACTCTGTTTTCCTTTAAAAAACAATAAAAGCAGAAAAAACGGAGTGTTAGCAAGATTTTAGCTATCTCGGAATCATCTTCTAAACCTCATACCT